>NC_052508.1:67751375-68111375 GCF_014356525.2 Nilaparvata lugens | reverse complement strand
ACATTACAAATCAGAATACTATAACAATTAAAAAAATGAAGTTTTATGCATTGAATGATTTCTCAATAGGTAAAGATAATTCAATGAATAGATATACACTCCACTATATTTTATATTATATGTGTTGGGGTATAAGTTATTAGTTGCTTGTTGCGTGTTCTTGATGCTGAAAATTATCAATAATCATAATTATAAACATTATGGAATCTGGGATTTAGAAGTTTACATAGATGTTATTTATTATTTTGCTATACCAGATAGCTTTTTCAAAAAATATTATCTCCATCTCTCAATAAGAAGTAGCATTGTGATAGCATTAAGTAAAAGCAGAGAAATAGTATAGAAGTAACAAACTATTTCTCACTAAGTAGCTGATCTAACAAGTATGATGATTTAATTCTTCAACAAATGAACTAATTAGCGAGAGCATTCTATCACTCCAACAACATCCACAATTTTCTCACCTCTGGTTGGTTGGAATTTGTAACTCAATCGCACAAAATGGAGTATATGACGTTGGTGATTAGTCATCGACCAATAAGATTGAGGGGCGTGTGCTAGAACGAAGCTAGTCGCTTGTGATTGGTGGAAGAGTTGGTGTACATTGTTGGACGTAGTATTAAAGTTGTCCGGTAGATGGGAATTGAATCATGAATGTTGTGAGCTCTACAAAAATAGTAACTACTTTGTTTCAGTTTATTAAATGAGTATGGTCATTATTTCAGATGTCTTCTATAGTGAGGTCCACGTTATAATGTCAGTGGAGAAATAATAGAAGAACAACGTTGCCGAGTCTCTGTCTTCTATAGACAGATATTCAATGTTTATAGAAGGACTACCTACTACAACCTTTCTTGTCAATGCCTTCTATAGAAGGTAGCTGATACAGGTTAATTGATGTAATATTAACTGTCTATTCTCGTTTAAAATAATCAGTTATATTTTATTAAGCAAGAAAATTTCTCAATAATTTCATAATGAAATTTCATTATCAAGATGAAATATTTTGATAATGTATTATCAATTCCACAGTGTTAAAAGACGATCTGGCAACAGAGCAAAGCATGAAAGAAATAGCGCTGTCCGCTTCGTTGAATGATAGACAAGGATAGCAATACCATTGCTAATCAAACACTGCCATTATAACGTGAACCTCACTATAGTAACGAATACTGTTTTGAATATTGCAAGTTCACTTGATTGGGCTTGGAGTTTTGAGATATCAATCATTGATTTGATCTAAAATATGGATCAATTACATTGTCTTAATTATCTTTCCATTCATTCTTATTCATCAACACTATTAGTTGATTAGGTTGACAATTTATTAGACTGAAGCATCACAGTATTGGAATAAGGAAAAGGTGGAGACCAACACTTCTTCTCTTTTTAATTACTATTGAATTGTCGAAAATGGGGTTAAAATTATCACCTTTTTCACATTCTTATTGAGAAGTACGTTAATTCATCCATTTTTCGGTTAACCTTCTCATCAATTCGGAACTGCACCGGTCTGAGTTGGACCGAGTTATTGAGGTTCTACAGTATATATTTGAGGAATAGATAATAATTGGAAGTACGCATTTTTATTTCTTAATCAAGTTTGATATTCATCATCCAAATCAATTTGTATTGTTCTCAATTTTCTCATCCGAAGCGCTTTATCATCACAATATACGCGTATTGCATTCATATCAGGTGTTTGACAACTTTCCGGAAACACTATATACTCCAATGCATACAGCGAAAAGTGTTCGAATTAACGAGATAAATTGAAACGTGTGAACGCCGATCGGGAATTGGAATGACGTGAGTTTGCCGACAGGAAATGAGAACTTGGCAAGATCCGTCTTCACTGTTCCGCTGAGTCGAGATTCACGACAAACTGCAAATAGCAGATAATTCTGTTTCGAACAAGTGAATGTTCGTTCACAAGAGACTGGAGCATTGCGAAGTTGTCCTGTCCCCGAAACTTTGTTAAGAGATTATACTTTCGCACACAAAAGTTACACACAAGCTTGTCAATGCTAATGGAATATCGTGCAACAGGATTATCATGAGATAACGCAATTATCGTAGCAACAAAACGTCTTTCAACGCTTGATAAACTTTGAATACAGTGGAAATTGCAATGAAGCCTTCGGTTACAACACGAGAGGAGAGAATCGAGATATAGTTGAGCCTACTTGAATGATAATCAATATCCATGGCTACTTTTCAATTATGATATAAAATGAAATATGTAACCCTTTTATAGTAAGTTATAGAAAAAACTTTTACTTCTTGAAAAACTATTACTTTTCGAGGCTAGACCAAACTACAGTAACCATAATATAACTATATGGTTTATTGAACGAGCGAAGTGAGGTCTAAGATTCAAGTCGATGGTTTTGCATTTCTCTTTATGTTTATAATATGTTGCGCATTTACGGCGAAACGCAACAATAGATTTTCATGAAATTTAGTATATTCCTTTTTAAATTGCGTGTAGACGTATATACAAGGTTTTTGAAAATGTTGCATTTCAAGGATAATATAAAAGGAAAAGGAGCCTCCTTCATACGCCAATATTAGAGTAAAAATTAGACTATAGAATTATTCATCATAAATCAGCTGTCGAATGGATTATAAATGTCATGCAATGACGCATGCAATTCAATATCTCAATGTAACTTAATTAAAAAACAGCTGTTGTGTGAACTATTAATTGCATGCTGTGAGGCATGCAATTGATAACTTGAAGTAGCATAATATCTCCTGACTTTTCTCTGCTTTCAACTCGGTAAGCTTTTGATGATGGTAGCATATAGCTGTTTACATCAAATTCTTAGCATTGTCTATACAACAACCCAAACAGCCATTAGTCGTTTATACTCGAATATCTCACCGACACGACAGGACAGGACAGAATAATACTCTGTTGGACAGTATTAGATGAGACTGCGCGAGGTCTACTGTTCACAGAACTACTAGTTAATGTAGACCAAACGAGCGGATGCTTGTTTTGAACAGAGATTGATAAAAATCTGGAAAAGCCAGTTTAAAAGCTCTTGAAACATGAGAACTAACATTGTATTCATACATTTTTGGATACATAATTCATCAAGCTTCTCATATGTCGAGTTTTTTCTAAGTGTTTATGCTCTAAAATTTGTAATCTAGCTCTAATCTTGGTCTAACCCGAGTCTACTATATTTATTTCAATTTCATCATTGAGACTACGGTAAATTTTGCATCATCATTAACCAATCTAACAATATAATCCGTATATTATCAAAAATTGAATGAATTAAAGATTTGAACAACTCGTTGATTGTATCCAGGTATGGAGGAATTTCCCTTTACTGTATTTCATGGAGCTGTTATGACAGTAGAGTATAGAGCTACTTGAATTGTTAATTGATAGATAAATAAAGTGAATTCGTATGGCTTTTGTTGATGGGGAGTCCCTTGCGGGAAGTTCCCACCACCTGAATATATTATAATTTAAGCCGTCAATGGGCCTCACGACTATCATACTTCAGCCGGGACCGACAGTTTAACGTGCCCATCCGATAACACGAGAGTGATCTGGTTGAAAAACTTTCGGTAATGAGAGGGTTTGAACCCTGGATCTCCATGCTGCTACGCAAGCACTCTATCCACTAGACAACGGATCACTCCTAGAGAAATAATTCAATGAAACCCTCTTTTCCAAAAACTTTTTATACAAAACAGAACAACCAGTTTCGGCTTTCAAGTCATTTTCAAGTTTAATCTCTTATGACAGATTTCATAGGCAAGATAAAGTCTACAAATAAACATCCCAGAGTGAAAAAATCTGGTGTGGCGCACTCACACAACTTTCCTTGCCGTTATGAAAATTTATCACCTGACGCTAGTGTTCATGCGCATCTCAAGTCAGCTGGTGACAGGACAATAACGCTGGAGACACACGAAGTCTGCTATCTCTTCATAGTAAATGATTTAATAGAATCAACCGTTTGCAATTGAAATAATAACATTTTCTCGGATTTCGAGCTTATTTTCAATTTTAGGTGGAAATGTTACTGAACATTAACTGTAGCGATTACCATGCTCAATATTTTCCACTTGGAATTTTTTGTTTAAATTGTATCTGAAGCCTGATAATTGAGAATCTAAAATGAAACTTTGCATAGATGGGGTGGAGATCCTGGAATTTTTACATATAAGACTTGTGGCAGTTGATAGAGCTTATCAATGACTATTTTAGGTATAAATTTGATCAAAATCGTTTGAGCCGTTTTCGATAAAATCGCGAAAAACCCTGTTTTTGACAACATTTTTGCCATTTTAGCCGCCATCTTGAATTGCATTTGATCGAAATTGTTCGTGTCGGATCCTTATAGTGTAAGGACCTTATGTTCTAAATTTCAAGTCATTCCGTTATTTGGGAGATGAGATATCGTGTACACAGACGCACATACACTCATACACACACAAACACACACACACATACAGACCAATACCCAAAAACCACTTTTTTGGACTCAGGGGACCTTGAAACGTATAGAAATTTAGAAATTGGGGTACCTTAATTTTTTTCGGAAAGCAATACTTTCCTTACCTATGGTAATAGGACAAGGAAAGTAAAACAGTGATTTATAGTTCTAGTAAACTATAACTAGTTCACTATTTACTAGTTTACTACTATAAATAGTAAATAGTTTACTAAATAAAATAGTAATATTCATCTACTTTAAATGAATAGTTTGTGAATAATAGATAAATAAATAGTGAATAATAAATTTTTTACTATAAATAAATATATTTTCTAGTGAAGGTAGAATAGCAGAAGCAATACGTATTGCATGGGGGACGCTTCCCGAAGTTTGTGCATGTTTAATGCCTGTAATTTTCATGGATTTTATGAGTGCTTGTAGGATAGTGACCTAACTTTGCGACTTTATTCGGGCCTAAGAGCTCAGAGAGTACTTTACAGAAACATGCAGGGCTTTATATGGACTTCACAAATTGCTGCAAAAGTAAAAGCAGACATTCTTGGTTCACAAGTGTACGTTTAATCTAAGCTGTACGTTACGTATCCTGCTGTACGTTACGTATCCTGCTGTACGTTACGTATCGTAAGTGCGTACATCAGTTCTCTTCATTTATATGAAGCATCGGGTTTATATTCCTTATAAATAATCTACGTATAATACGTATAATACGTATAATACTCTACGATGTACATTATGTAATGATTGAATACTCCTCGTATTCCATCTACTCTACCTTATAAATTGTCATATTCCTTAAGCCCTGTCCACACTGAACAAATGCTCGACAAACATGTTTGTTGAAACAGTTTGGGCAAATTTTATGATTTTTACAAACAATTTTTGCCCGTGGCTATGTTTGTTGAAACATTTTGGGCAAATTTTATTATGTTTGACAAACAATGTTTGCCCGTGGCCAGTGTGGACGCGTCACCAAACAAAATATTTGTAAGTGAGGAGTACAGACTATATGTTTTACAGCTGTCAGCACTGAAAATGTTTGGAAAACAGTAGTTTTTTGTTTGACAAGCAATGATTGTCCAAACTTTTCAAAATGTTTGCCCCTGAGCTCCTCAACAAACATGTTTGTCGAACATTTTGTTCAGTGTGGACACGGCTTTATGAATATTCTTATAAGCTCACATTTGAATGGATAAAATTATTCTCATGTACTAAGTTATTATCAATCCAGGTTTTGAAATATCTGAACTTTTTACAAGGTTCTTGTTTGCAAATTGCTTGGCTTCATATCTTCCAATTATTGTTATCTTTCAACAGGTTTAGTACCTCGAGATGCAAATACTCAATTGGCATTGATTCTATTTTGTAATAGTATTTTCTCATGTTGTAAAATTTGTATTGCTTTTATTATGTATTTCTGAGATGTTGTTTTTTTATATTTCTGCCAATAACACATTTTCAATTTTCAATTATAAATTATTGCTCTTAGCAAATTGGGATTCGAACAGCATTGTCGTGATTGTTTCGACCAAAAAATAACCAAAAAATTCTGGCGACAGAATCATTATTACAAAAATTTACCAAATAATTTTGGCGACAGAATTACCATTCGACCAAATTGGAATCGTATATTCATTCACGTTGGATGACGTACAATAGCATCAACACATTATAGATACCATGAAACTTTTCCTATATTTTATCTATGGTAGTATTGTAGAAGGGGTTGATATAATGGATCAATAGAAGAAGTAGCTTTTTGCAGGCTAGTGCTAGATACTGTGACAGCATTCCATATGGGATGAGAGTTAGCTTAAAAATTGGTGTCCATCTGTCTTGAGATGAGGGCTCTAGCTGGTAGGTTGCCTACAATCTAAACTCACATTCCATGGGCTTCTCGAGTCGATGTCTCGAGTCGATGTTTCGAGTCGATGTCTCGAGTCAATGTCACGAGTCGATGTTTCGAGTCAATGTCACGAGTCAATGTCTCAAGTCAATGTCTCGAGTCGATGTTTCGAGTCAATGTCACGAGTCAATGTCTCAAGTCGATGTCTCGAGTCGATGTTTCGAGTCCATAAATAAATAAATAAATAACACTTTTATTGCACAAATTCACAAACTATTTACATTCTGCATACATATTTTATTGTTTTCATTCTTGGCAATTCAGCAGCTGCTGGGGTATCCTATTTTTAGGATTAATTGAGTGTTCTTCGTTCATTCCCTGTAGAGCTAGACCTCCTTGAAGACGTTTTTCATCCTCTCCCACTCCTGTCTTTGTTGTGCGACTCTCTGCCAGGTTGCTCCGCCGCATACACGTCGGAACTCCTCGTCCCATCGGTAATTTGGTCTTCCTCTGCTCCTTTTACTTGTTCGTGGGTACCAGTCCAATATTCCTCTTGTCCATCTTTCGTCCCTTGTTCGAGCTATATGGCCAGCCCAATTCCATTTTCTTTCTACAATTGTTCTGCCAATATCGTCAATTTTCATCACATTCCTGACCCATGTGTTTCTTTTCCTGTCCTTCCCTGTCACCCCAATCATTATCATTTCCATCACTCTCACAGTAGTTCTAAGCTTGAGTCCATATCTCTAAAAAATGTCTTAATTCGATGTCCCGAGTCGATGTCTCGAATATTCACAATGTATCTCTCTTATTTGAACTCCTTTGTCACTTCACTTTCCCGACCACGCCATGTCTCTCTACCGTCTCGTGGCGTACAAGAATGGGTACACCACCTTCCTCGCCATTTTGTTTAAAATGAGAATAACAGACAAAGTAATAATGGAAGTAATAACAAAGTAAAAAAATCTGGTGTGGCGCACTCACACAACTTTCCTTGCCGTTATGAAAATTGATCACCCGACGCTAGTGTACTAGCGCATCTCAAGTCTACTATTCAAAGATATGAGGCGGCTGGTGATAGGTCAATAACGCTGGAAACACACGATGTCTGCTATCTCTTCATAGTGATAGAATCATAGATTTAATAGAATCAACATTTTCCAATAGTTTGCAATTGATCAATCATATTTTCTTGAATTTCGAGCTTATTTTCAATTTCAGGTGAAAATGTTACTGAACATAAATTGTAGAGATTTTCATGCTGAATCTTCACCATTTGAAATTTTTTGTTCAAATTGTATCTGAAGCCTGATAATTGGGAACCTAAAATCATACTTAGATGGGGCGGAGCTCCTGAAATTTTCACAGATATGGGACTTGTGGCAGTTGATAGAGCTTATCAATGACTATTTTAGGTATAAATTTGATTAAAATCGTTGGAGTCGTTTTCGAGAAAATCGCGAAAAACAATGTTTTTGACAACATTTTCGCCATTTTAGCCGCCATATTGAATTGCATTTGATCGAAATTGTTCGTGTCGGATCCTTATATTGTAAGGACCTTAAGTTCCAAATTTCAAGTCATTCTGTCAATTGGGAAATGAGATATCATGTACACAGACGCACATACACACACACACACACACACACACACACACACACACACACACACACACACACACACACACACACACACACACACATACAGACCAATACCCAAAAAACACTTTTTTGGACTCAGGGGACCTTGAAACGTATAGAAATTTAGAAATCGGGGTACCTTAATTTTTTTCGGAAAGCAATACTTTCCTTACCTATGGTAATAGGATAAGGAAAGTAAAAACAGAATAACGGTCTTTAGACCATGTCTCTAAAAAATTTCAAAATTCTATGTCTCGAGTCGATGTCTGGAGTCAATGTCCCGAGTCAATGACTCGGACCAAGACAGATGACACTGCTTCAGGCCCCAACATTCAAGTTTGCACTGTTTTGCATGCGGCTCCACATACATCACACATCTGAATGCAATAAACATGCATGCCTCTTGAATTTTAAATTGTCGCGGGATTGCCATCTGAGCAGATGACCCAGATTCCAATGCAGACCAGATACGTTATTCTTACTGTAGTGAGGTCCAAGTTATAATGGCGGTGGAGAAAGATAGGAGAGCAGAGTTGCCGATTCTCTGCCGTATCATAGAGAATAGCTGATACCGGTATATCTGATGTAATGTAACTGTTCATTCTTGTTTAAAATAATTATCAAATATATTTTATTGGTCAGGAAAAAATATGTTTCAATGATTGAACAATAATTTTCATAATTGAGATTGGATATTTTGTTGATTAATTATATATTATGTTTACATTGTTAAAAAATGATCTAGCCACGTTGCGAAGCTAGAAAAGGATAACGCTATCTGCTGTAACGAGTGATGGACAAGGATAGCAACACCAATTTTAATTTTTAATTGAATATTGTCATTATAACGTGGGAATCACTGTATAACACAAAACATGTGAAATTCAATCGTCCCGTCCATGAATTTTCGGTGTCAAAATTCGAAAAATGAGATGGAATCCCGTAGAGCTGTAGCAAACTTCCATAGCGGGTTTAAAACAAATTATAACACTGAACTTCCATTGGGGTGCAAATTTAATCCAAGGGTTACAATGAAAAGTCTTCAATCGTCAGTAAATGGAGAGCAAAAATATAATGGAATCAACTCCACTTGTGTACCAGTTTTAACCAATGCACCTAGATTCTAATACAATGAATTTCAGGTACCTTGGTTTTAACTTACAAATGATTTATTCATTTATTTATTCATCATCATTTACAATCAACTCAAGGAAAAGAAACAGACTACAGTCCAAAACTTCTTTCCATCCAATTTCATAAAATAAATTGTCCAAATAAAGGTTATGTGCGACTTTCCAATTCTTCACTAATTTCCACATTGAAACAAAACACAAACACTTGAACCAATTATTAATTTTGAATTTAGAAAGATTTAGATTCGAATTGATATCGAAATTTCTTCTACTTAGTACTCAAAACTGTGAAATAAATATTAATTTGAAATATTTTGTTCCGAAAATTAAAACAGTCTTCTCCATAATCTGCATCCATGAAAATTTCAAATCACATCTGTGATAAAATCGATATTTATAGTAAGCGACACTGTGAAAACAGATTTGAACATTCAAGTGCATTCGTGAGAATTTCAAATCACAGTGATGCTGATAAAATCTATATTAGTGGTAGGCAACAATAATTATAACTGACCAGTATGGACTAGTATTCGAACCACGTGAATTATAGAAATGTGTGCGTAATGGAATATAGAATAAACCGCAGATGTAGTGGTGGGGTGGTGGCCAACTAGAACCCACTCGGGAACCAATCGCCAGCTAATGTATTCCAAGTTGAATTAATTATTGCAACTCTCCAGTGAACTCTACCCCTCTACCCCCTAAACTAACCTTCGGAGGGGGGGGGGACGCGTGCGCTGCCATGTTTGTTTTTAGTTGCGCGCTAACCACCGCATGCCAAATCTCATAACTTTCTGACATTAATTATTGTTCTGGTGTAATATCTCTCGTTGGCGGCGGAATGTGTAGAATAAATTAAGGCAAGCCTCAACCCACTTATTGAGGTTTGTTATTGCACTCATGACGAGCCTGAATAATTGTTCAATTAATTGGCGTCTAAATATTTCTCAGTTGGGAGAATCATTTTCAACTACTGTACAACTGTTGTGTAATACAAGCACGCTTCATTCTTGTGGGTAATTCAGAAGGGTAACTAAGTATAGCTATTTAATTCTGTTTCATTGATAAGAATCACTGTACACTATCATCTATAGTACTTGTTTGAATTACCACGGATAGATTGATTGAATAATGATTTGGGAAATGTAATTATCTGTGAAAGTAATTATCGATTAAAAATGTAATTATTCAATCAATCATTTTATTCAATTCAACACACAATCTTGTGTGGCGCACTCACACAACTTTCCTTGCAGTTATGAAAATTTATCACCTGACGCTAGTGTTCTCGCGCATCTCAAATCAATTATTCAAAGATATGATACAGCTGGTGACAGGACAATAAAGCTGGAGACACACGAGGTCTGCTATCTCTTCGTAGTGAATGATTTAATAGAACCAACAGTTGCCAACAGTTTGCAATTTAATAATCACATTTTCTCGAATTTCAAGCTTATTTTCAATTTTAGGTGGAAATGTCACTGAACATTAATTGTAGATATTTTTATGCTCAATCTTTTCCACTTGAAATTTTTTGTTTCAATTGTATCTGAAGCCTGATAATAGGGAATCCAAAATCACACTTTGCATTGATGGGGCGGAGCTCCTGAAATTTTTACAGATATGGGACTTGTGGCAGTTGATAGAGCTTATCAATGACTATTTTATGTATAAATTTGATCAAAATCGTTGGAGCCGTTTTCGAGAAAATCGCGAAAAACCCTGTTTTTGACAACATTTTCGCCATTTTAGCCGCCATCTTGATTTGGATTTGTTCAAAATTGTTCGTGTCGGATCCTTATAAGGGAAGGACCTTAAGTTCCAAATTTCAAGTCATTCCGTTAATTGGGAGATGAGATATCGTGTACACAGACGCACATACACTCATACACACACACACACACACACACACACACCACACACACACACACACACACACACACACACACACCACACACACACACACACACACCACACACACACACACCACACACACACACACACACACACACACACACACACACCACACACACACACACACACACACATACAGGCCAATTCCCAAAAACCACTTTTTTGGACTCAGGGGACCTTGAAACGTATAGAAATTCAGAAATTGGGGTACCTTAATTTTTTTCGGAAAGCAATACTTTCCTTACCTATGGTAATAGGGCAAGGAAAGTAAAAATACATGAAGGAAATCAATATACAAAGAAAATCACAATCAAAAATAAGTTTCTAATAAAATACAAAAACTTGTTTCATGGTGGGGTGTGCTGGAAAGAAAAAAAGGAGAAAAAATACCTAGAAAACTGTAGTTTCCCATGTAATAGGCAGGCAGAGGGTATAAAAGTGAGGAATAAAGGGTGAAGATGAGTGGAGAAGAGAAGAAATGGAAAAGAGAGCAAGAAAAAGAGAAAAAATATGAGCAAAAATTGTCAGCGAGTCCACTCTCAACAAGTATTATCTGTGAAAATCGACGAAATCAGTGAAGGATATTATTTACAATAAGCCAGTTACTGAGAGATGAAATAATTTTCCAAACACCACTAATCAGCGGAAATACTAATTAGTTTACAGAAGTCAAATCTTCCCTGTGTTTCAGGCTTCTCAATCCTATGAGTTTTATTTTTCAAAGCATTTCCAAAAAAATGAAATTCTCCTAACAAGTTTTACCTCTGAAGGAGACTTAAATCTTCAAAAATAAGAAGAATGTGAAGAAAATAGACCAGGAGAGGGAATCGAAATAATGTGTTATCCATATATTATTATAAAGTGAGATCAACGTTGTAAAGGGAGTGGAGGAAGATATGAGTACAAAGTTGCCGATTCTCTTGTCAAAACAGGTTTATTGATGTAATATTAACTCTGTCCTCAAGAACCTCTCTGTCTTGTCAATGCCTTCTTTAGACGGTAGCTGATACAGGTTCTAATATGGTAGCAATTAAGCCTGTGCAAAGGCAAAAAATAAACTTTCTATTGGTGATATTTTTCAAAGTTTTCCGATTTGTATATCATCAAGCTGTCAAAATAAAAAGTTTTCTCAGGAAAACATTTTTTTCCAATCATTACTTTTCGAGATATGAGCGCCTAAAGTTCGAATTTTCGGGACAGAACATTTTAAATTCGGTAAGAGAAAAATCCATCAGATTTAGAGGATTGATTCTTCATGGTATTGTTGATATAGTAAAAGAAAATTTGTCTAAAAATATCAATTTTTGATAAAGTTATCCAATTTACCAAAAATAGCTTTTTGATGAGTTATTTCTGGTAGATTGAATAACTTTATTAAAAATTGATATTTGCAGAATTTTTTTTTACTATATCAACAATACCATGAAGAATCAATCCTCTAAATCTCATGGATTTATCTCTTACCGAATTTAAAATGTTCTGTCCCGGAAATTTAATCTTCAGACGCTCATATCTCGAAAGGTAATGATCGAAAAAAATGTTTTCCTGGAAAAAAAACTTTTTCTATTTTGATAGCTTGATGATATACAAATCGAAAAACTTTGAAAAATATCTCCTATAGAAAGTTTATTTCTAGCCTTTGCACAGCCTTAACGGTTCATTCTCGTTTAAAATAATCAATTATATTTTATTAAGCAAGAAATTAAATTTCTCAATAATTTACATAATTTAGATGAAATATTATGTTGATTAATTATCAATCCTACATTGTTAAAAGACGATCTGGCAACAGAGCAAAGCGAGAAAGAGATAGCGCTATCCGCTTTGTTGAATGATAGAGAAGGATAGCAAGACCATTGATAATCAAACACTGCCATTATAACGTTGACCTCACTATAGATACAATAATTTTCAGTGTATGTTTGGTTGAACTGGGGATGAATATTGGAATATATATAATTGAAATATATATATAATTTCAATATGAAAATATATATTGGTAAATTTCGTTGTGAGAGTCTCGAATATTCCTCAGTTGATTATATTACAATCAATATGATTGTATATTGGATTTCCATTAATTTTTGAAAGGCTTACCTATTTTGGAAAAGTAGATTTCTGGTGGAGAAGAAGCGCTGCTTACCTGGAAAAGAATAAACTATGTGAAAATCAAACTTCAAGTATTGATAGACCATTCGTATCACAATACATCATAAAATATTATCTAAATTATAATACTAGAATAATAGTATTATAATAATAGTACGCGTTTTCCATCAGGCTCTAATAAGTAAGCTCGATACTGTTTCAAGTTTCAAGTTTTATTGTTTACATCAGCAATACAACAAAATAAAAAAATCAAAACTGTGTTCACAAAAAACTGAACACAAAAACTGTGTTCTAATACTACAGTTTCATATAAAGAGGAAAAGTTAGATGAAGATAAGATCGATAAAAATATTTATAGAGAGGAAAAGATAGATAGATAGATAGTAGTCAAGAGAAAAATATAGATACTTTTTCCATATAGCCTAACTCTCAATCACGTTGTTTCTTGAATTTTCATTCATTTACATGTTTTGATGGAATTGGAGTAGCAAATGGAAAATGGCTATAGCATATGGCATATAGCCTATGGAGTAGCATAGGCTATATGGAAAAAGTATCTATATTTTTCTCTTGACTACTATCTATTTATCTATCTTGTGAACATGACCCAATAATATAGGATTATTATTAGTTGATAACACAAAACTTAAAGCATCTCCATGTGAGAAAATATATGACTTTCTAAACAGTAAACAATTTTATTAGCTTTTGAACAATTAATTTTGCTGATTTCCTATTTTTCATTTCAAAATTCTTCCGATATCCAATAGCTGGGGTTATCTTTTATAATATTTCCATTTATTTATACATTGATAGATACAATATAGTTCTCAACTATGAATGATTGGGAAAGGAACAACAGGCTTAAAGCCCAAAACTGTTCCTTCCCCAAATTTATATAGAAATTGTCCAAAAATAGCTTATGTTTACACTTCATAATTTTTGTCCAATTTTGAGTCCAAAATATTCATAAACTAGAAATTTAGAAAAGTTAAAAACCAAATTGAATAAGAATACTCCACTAATACTACATCAATATAAGAATATCGATAAGGAATAATCGAATATAAAGAAAAATAAAAATCTAGATACCCTTTTTGAAATATTTTATCACAACATAAAGGATCACCATGATGTAATAAAATATTTCAAAAAGGTACTGAGATTTTTATTTTTCTTTATATTTATATTACAAGTAGCCCTATACAGAAAAGAGGAATAATCTAACTGTAATTGACCGAGCGAAGTGAGGTCTAAGATCCAAGTCGACGGTTTGGTATTTCTCTTAATGTTTAAATGTTTGTATGTTTAAATGTTTATATGTTTTTATGTTGCGCATTTACGGCGAATCGCGGTAATAGATTTTCATGAAATTTGACAGGTATGTTGCTTTTTAAATTGCGCGTCCACGTATATACAAAGTTTTAGGAAATTTTGCATTTCAAGGAAAATATAAAAGGAAAAAAGAGCCTCCTTCATACGCCAATATTACCGTAAAAATCTGACTATAGAATTATTCATCATAAATCAGCTGTCTAGTGGACTATAATACTACCCGTTCAAAAACATCGAACATCCTGAAAATGTATCTTTCCATTAACGTTAGTAGACAGTTGACTATAATACTACCCGTTCAAATACATCAAACATCTTGAAAATTGTATCTTTCCATCAACGTTGCAGCCAGACCTGATAACAGCGTTCACACTCACATTCCGGGACGACACGTCACGGTACGATATAGGACAGAAAGCTCTATGTTTATTTGAGATTTTCTCTAGACATTTTCAATTGATAAATTATTTATTAATTTCTGAGAAAACATAACAACAGGTCAATCTAACTCACTGAGCGCGAGGTCTACTGTTCACAGAACTACTAGTATCAGACTCTATTTAAATGTCAGACAACCATATCACAGAGTTTTTAGACTGTCCTTAATAATTGGCTATGATTATTTTCTGCGTCGGTTTCTCTAGCGACAAAATAAACTGGAAAACTCTGGAGACCAGCTTAGTAGTCGAGAAGTGGCGTTGTTCGACTTTTCCAGTAATAATTGAATTTCGTTCCCGTCTGAGTGAAAATTCCACCGAACCGAAGGATTCTTCTTAGAGCTGATCAATTAGTCGTATTGTTCCCAACGATTTAGTTCTCAATTGTGCGTCCCGGATTCAATGTGGAGCTCCAAGTTTTTTCATTCGATCGCTAAAACGAATCCTTTGTTTTTCTCGTAGCAAAAACTTTCCTTAATGCAATTACTGTCTGTAAGTTTCAACCGACTCGTTCGCTGCCTTAAAATCTATTGTTGAGCAATACTCTACACCAGCAACTTGACGAAAGTATTTATAACTATACTTGTTCAACAATCCTCAATGGCGTATTAATTGGAGTGAGTCCAGTATATCTATAGCTGATCCTTGATGGAAATTAAATCGAATGCTGGTTGAATTTCAACGAATTCCAAAGAGTTTTAATAATCATACTTTCTCTGGCAGTTCCTTCCTCACCAACTCCGTAGAAATTCTGATCCCTATCAGATTTATTAATTTTCTCATGGAATTTCATTTGAAATTCATGAAACTCCGTCTTGATTCTCCTCTCATAACACCATTCTACTACTATCCTGGAAGTTAAAAGCGGAAGGTATTAACTTCTCATATCTTTAAAACCATTTCAAATTCCTGACTGATAAGGAAAAGCAATCTCCATTATCTTAGATATATCTTATATCACTCTACAGCATCCCAACCCATAATTTTCACAAAATTAGGGAGGGGAATGACCTCTCTCGGCTCCCTCAATCTGATATCAAATCATATTGTGGATCATAACAACTACCTTGCAAATATTTATTTATTTATAAGGTTAGCAAAAAAAAAATACAAGAATCGGAAAAGAAAAAACAGGCTATTGCCTAAAACTTCTTCAATTTCCTAATTTAGTTTTAAATTGTCCAAATATTATAGGTTATGTCCATTCAAATTTCTACACCAAATCACAATCTAAAATATAAATTAGAATAAAACAACAATTTTAAATTTGGATGGATTAATAATAAAAGTTTCTTAAAAACATGAAACAAACTATAAATTCACAAAATAAAGAATAAACTATAACTATTATAAGTTGATAATAACCACTTCGAATATCCAGTAAATTATCTGGATATTGATAACGGATATCATAACTGATTATCCAGATATTGTTAACTGCAATATCTGTTAATTCTTCCATCTCAACTATAACACTATTAAACGAGTGCAACATTACGTAGTCCTGTTCATAGTTTATTTTTGGAATCAACAGGATGTGCATTAGACTTATCTTTCACTTTCCGGTGCCTATTAAGGTTTGAAATACAAACTCATAATATAAGAGTAGTCAAATGATTAAGAGAACAAAAGATTACTTAATTATTAGCATGCACTTAATAATGCAACACGGCCTAGCTCTTATCATTACAACTCTCATGATATACATTTCAACTCTGTTATAGTTACAGTTGCACAAGAGCCGGTTGAATTTTAATCGTGATTAATTTCACGAGAACCAATTAGAGAAGCGTTTTTTCCAAAATGAGGCTTTATCATAATTACCATGCATTTAATAATGCAACACGGCCTAGCTCTTATCATTACAAATCTCATGATATACATTTCAACTCTGTTATAGTTCCAGTTGCACAAGAGCCGGTTGAATTTTAATCATGATTAATTTCACGAGAACCAATCAGAGAAGCCTCATTTTCGAAAAATAACGCTTCTCTAATTGGTTCTCGTGAAATTAATCACGATTAAAATTCAACCGGCTCTTGTGCAACTGGAACTATAACAGAGTTGAAATGTATATCAAGCCTCATTTTCGAAAAAACGCTTCTCTAATTGGTTCTCGTGAAATGAATAACGTGATTAATTTCAGGAACCAATCAGAGAAGCCTCCTTTTCGAAAAACCCTTCTCTGATTGGCTCTCGTGAAATTAATCACGATTCAAATTTAACCGGCTTTTGTGCAACCGGGCCTTACAGTTACTATTGATAACAAGACTTTCGTCATTGCCATCTGTGAGTTACAGATTGGAGACTGATTTCCCAGTATTCGGCATTTTTTTCAATGTTTGAAGAGAGGAATATTTTTAGAATCTTCAAAATGGAAAACCACATGAATAATTCCCACTGCTGGTTGACATTTTCAAACCGCCATTTGCATTAAGAGATCTGTTGAGTTGGAAAGAGACAAGCAGACGTATAAAGTGGTCGTCTGCAAGCCCTGGGGAAATCAGATCTCAACATAAAAACAGCCGAGTAAATAAAAGGAAGTGGTCACAAATCGTCTCTCTCCTCTTCCAGTCCGCATTCTCTCTTCATTTAATGAAAAAGAAGACGATTTCATGACGAATTTTATATCCTTTTAGGGTTGGATTCATCAGGCTATCACGTACTATATTGTGCACAGCATCTGAGAGTGAGTGAGAGTAGTGCCTGTAGCACTAATCAAAACCAACACGGAATGAATTTACGTTCCTGGAAAAGTTGGATTAGCATCATACAGCACACAATAATGTAGTTATCTTCAAACCGCGTTATTGATCAGCAATGGACAGGATTCAAAACAAACTTGATTAGTAATATGGTTCAACTGAACTGGAATATTTTTATACTTTCAACATCTATTCTTTTAGCATATTGCTTAAACCGCCATCTTGTGTCATGTCAAGACTCGATAATGGCATCATATAGCCGAAACATGTTGTAACTAAATAATTCGAAGACAGTACTTAGATTTCTATTTTTATTCATATTCAAAATTAGCTCCGAATAAGAAAAAAATACTTATATGAATACGATATTATTATTTTATATAATATTGTTTTTTGCTCTTTTGTACACATCTTAATGGAGATAAAAATTAATATTATTATTATTATTATTATTATTATTATTCACGCTTTTGCGGATTATACAAATGGGAGGGGCATTTACATGCAACTTCCAATTCTTCTCTATTATTCAGATTGTTCTCATCAGCCTACATTCTAACTACCAGGTACATTGCAGTGTTTGACGTACTATACGTGCCGTATCTAAAAGAACTGATTCATTCATTTTTTCTACTAGATTGTCTGAAACGTCAATCATTTTGCAGCATTCCACTGTTATTTTTAACTTTCCCTGCCCTATCACCATAGGTAAGGAAAGTATTGCTTTTCGAAAAAAATTAAGGTACCCCAATTTTTAAATTTCTACACGTTTCAAGGTCCCCTGAGTCCAAAAAAGTGGTTTTTGGGTATTGGTCTGTATGTGTGTGTGGTGTGTGTGTGTGTGTGTTTGTGTGTGTGTGTGGTGTGTGTGTGTGTTGTGTGTGTGTGTGTGTGTGTGTGTTGTGTGTGTGTGTGTTGTGTGTGTGTGTGTGTATGAGTGTATGTGCGTCTGTGTACTCGATTCTAATCTCCCAATTAACGGAACGACTTGAAATTTGGAGCTTAAGGTCCTTCCCCTATGAGGATCCGACACGAACAATTTCGATCAAATGCGATTCAAGAAAACAGTGCCATCAAAAACAGGGTTTTTCGCGATTTTCTCGAAAACGGCTCCAACGATTTTGATTAAAGTTTTACCTAATATAGTCATTGTTAATCTCTATCAACTTTAAAACAAGTCTCACATCTGCAAAAATTACAGGAGCTCCGCCCCATCTATGCAAAGTTTGATTTTAGATTCTCAATTATCAGGCTTCAGATACGATTTGAACAAAACATTTCAAGTGGAAAAGATTGAGCATAGAAATCTCTACAATTAATGTTCAGTAACATTTCCACCTGAAATTGAAAATGAGCTCGAAATTCGAGAAAATGTGATTATTCAATTGCAAACTGTTGATTCTATTAAATCATTCACTATGAAGAGATTGCAGAGACCTAGTGGGTCTCCAGCGTTATTGCCCTGTCACCAGCTGGCTCAAATCTTTGAATAGTAGACTTGAGATGCGCGGGAACACTAGCGTCAGGTGATCAATTTTTATAACGGCAAGGAATGTTGTGTGAGTGCGCCACACCAGATTTTTACTTTTCTTACCCAGCTTGCCCTATTACCATAGGTAAGGAAAGTATTGCTTTCCGAAAAAAATTAAGGTACCCCAATTTCTAAATTTCTATACGTTTCAAGGTCCCCTGTGTCCAAAAAAAATAGTTTTTGGGTATTGGTCTGTATGTGTGTGTGTGTGTGTGTGTGTGTGTGTGTGTGTGTTGTGTGTGTGTGTGTGTGTGTGTGTGTGTATATGAGTGTATGTGCGTCTGTGTACACGATATCTCATCTCCCAATTAACGGAATGACTTGAAATTTGGAACTTAAGGTCCTTACGATATAAGTATCCGACACGAACAATTTCGATCTGATGTAATTCAAAATGGCGGCTAAAATGGCGAAAATGTTGTCAAAAACAGGGTTTCTTGCAATTTTCTCGAAAACGGCTCCAACGATTTTCATCAAATTTATACCTAATATAGTCATTGTTAATCTCTATCAACTTTAAAACAAGTCTCACATCTGCAAAAATTTCAGGAGCTCCGCCTCATCTATGCAAAGTTTAATTTTGGATTCCCAATTATCAGGCTTCAGATACAACTGAAACAAAAAATTTCAAGTGGAGAAAATTGACCATGAAAATCTCTACAATTAATGTTCAGTAACATTTTCACCTGAAATTAAAAATAAGCTCGAAATTCGAGAAAATGTGATTATTCATTTGCAAACTGTTGATTCTATCAAATAATTCACTATGAAGATATAGAAGAAACCTCGTGTGTCTCCAGCGTTATTGCCCTGTCACCAGCTGGCTCAGATCTTTTAATAGTAGTAGACTTGAGATGCGCGGGAGCACTAGCGTTAGGTGATCAATTTTCATAACGGCAAGGAAAGTTGTGTGAGTGCGCCACACCAGATTTTTTTACTATTCTTCATTTGTTTTGTTTGTAAGATTACTTTTTATAAGTGTATTTTTCATTTTTGTTTGTTATATTTTCTATAATGAACTCCCTTCTTCTGGGGGTACCAGGACGAGGGAAAAAGGAAAAGGAAAGAAAAGGATTATTATTATTATTATTATTATATTTCTGCATCAATATCATATTTTTGAATGCCTTTGCAATAGAATAGCTTAATTAAGAGTGGATGGATATCTTAATATCATAGTTGAAAATTAATAGTTTCCAAGTGATGAGTTTCGACTTTTTCCATCAGATGAATTATTCTACCCGAACAAGCCTGGAGGCTTCACGTCCGGAAGACTTATCATGTCTGTAGCAAAAACCAATCTGCAGGAAGACAAATTTGAGAGCATCGTGCTCTTGTGCAACGCGCGGCACTCTTATCGAACAGAAAATTTCATTGGTGCACATCAATAAAGGAGCATTGAAGATTGCTTCCAGCCAAGACTTTCACGTTCAAGAGACTTTTTTCTTAGAAAAACTCCAGTGCCAGGAAAAGCCTGAAGAACTTCCATCAATCAGGTTTCGCGGAAAAGTGGGTGGAGGGGGGGAATGAAATTTATGACTCCTGAGAACTTTATTTCCACGCAAGAACTCCAACTGATGAGCTCAATAGGGCTGCTGATGATCTAATGAACTAACCCCAAAGTTCTGGGTTCTCGACTAACACACGATTCGGCTTTTAATCGTCTTCAGTTTTCTTCTCACTTCACTACTATGTGCTGATGGAGTCTACTTTCAAAAAGCATCTCAACAGATCAACTATTGGAAATAGTTTTAATGTATTGAAAATACTCTTCATTGACTGTAGAAAATTACAATTTTTTTATTTTTTCTATTAAAAACTAGTCACTAGGACTAACCATCAATTTTGTTCTCTTATTTCTTATCCTAACATATTAATTTTTATTGCTAAAGTCTTCCAGTGAAGCCTACAGTTCTAATCTATAATCATTTCTCTACTTTAAAATCTTTCGCTACACATTTATTTAATTTATACTCTTTTCACTTCACTACACCAACTCGAAGGGCTTTGTTCTCTTCAACCTCCTTGTGAGTTCAGTGTTGTCTAGTAGTTGAATGACTTCGGTGTTGTCCTGTTGATGAAGACGTGACTCATGATGGGCTGCCAATTGTCTTATTTCACTGGTCACATAGGGGATGTGCAGATCTTGGTGCAAATCACTCTTCCTTATGTACCAGGGCGCATTCACCATGTGCCGCAGTACTCTGTTTTGAAATTTTTGAATCTGATTGATGTTAGATGTTCTAGAGCAGCCCCATACCACCAGACAGGACAGAAAATTACAATGATCATCTAAGCAAAAATGATGCAATTCAATTATTAAACATTCTATCAAATTGTCTTTTTCCGTTAGGGCTACTTTTGAATAGGAATACAAATATAAATCTGAGTACCCTTTTTTAAAATTTTTCTTTTCAACTTTCTTCCTTCTTTTTTACGATTTCCACCACTTTCAACTCTGACTGTATAGTGAGATTCATGTTATGAAATCAGTGATAATGATAGGAGAGCAATGTTGCCATCACTCTGTTTTCACCGCATTCTATATTGGATAAACGTGATTCAAATCATCCTGGTATATCTGAACTGATATTTATAGTTGATTCTTGTTAATAATGATCAATTAAATCTCATATCATGTTGAAAAAGAATATTCTATCATAATTTAGGTGATAGACGACTGCACGAAATGGTAGTCAACCAAGGTGTGAGACAAGGGTGTAGTTTATCACCTACCTCTTCCAATATAATATCTTGACCACATTTTCTAAAAATGGAAATTTAGAGTGGATTTAAGAATAGAACCTGAAAAGAACGTTCACCTGAATGCATTGTTATTTGCTGATGATCTTTAGATAGTCCAGGACAATGAAAATGACCTCCAAAGATCAGTTCATATTCTTGATGAATTAGGTCAGAAATATTATTTTAAAATATCAACTGAGGAAACTAAAATTATGGCATTCAGAGGTAAATATCCGGACAGATCAAAAATTGTTATTAACAATACAGTGTTGGAGCAAGTATCTCAATATACATATCTGGAAGTGACATAAGTTACAAAGATGAATTGTATATTGAGCATATTGAGTTTCCACTGATATGTGGAAATATCAGCAGGACTTTCTGTAAAAAAGCAAGAACAGACACAATTATCAACTTCTATAAGGTAATGGCCGCTCCAGACCTCCTCTATGGTAGTGAATCATGGTGGTATCTGATCTGATATTTATAATTGATTCTTGTTAATAATGATCAATTATATCTCATATCATGTTGAAAAAGAATATTATCTCATAATTTAGGAGATAGATGACTGGACGAAAAGGTAGTCAACCAAGGTGTGAGACAACAAAGCCACTTGAAAATAGAGTGCAGGCAGCCGAGATAAGATGTATCCAAAGAACCAAGGGGTGTGACCCAGGAATGAAGATATTAGAGGAAAATTGAATATCTGCAGCATGAATGAATGAGTAACTGAGAATCAGCATCAATGGAAGGAGCATGTTCAAAGAATGTCAGCTTAGAGAATACCATTTAAAGTATACAATTATCAGCCAGTAAGCAAAAGAGATGTTACTTAACCTTTTAGCTTCAGTCTACTTGAGAATGTGACCGGTGTGGTCACGAGACCATAGTCGTGTACGCCTACCGAATAATACTGTGTAGAATTTGACAACATATGTGTGTTTTTATTCAAATTCAAATTTATTTCTACACAGTACGTACAAACATGTAATTATAACACACAAATGCAATTCACCACAATCAATTCAAATAAAAAACATTCCTTACTAGAAAATGATAATCAAAACATAATAGCATTAATACTTCTATCCCTAACTAGTAAGAGCTATAATAATACACAATCAAACTGAATGGATTGAGGATTATCATTCAACACTTCAAATAGCATAAGCTTGGTGGAAATCTACTGGCATAAGTGAGAACTTGTCTGCTTGTAGGAGTAGCGCCCCAATTCTAAGAGAGGAAAAAATGAATGAAGAATAAAAATAAAATAAATGCTGAAATTCAAAAGAGATGTTAGCAGACTACGCTTCGCTATCTTATTTGAGGCTAAATCATATTTTTGCCATCATAATTTGTGATTTTCCAGTGGTTTATCAGTTGTTATTGTTTATTTATTTCATGTTAGAAACCTTTCGCTGATGATAAACATCAGTTTGTGCTACAATCATGTGCTTTAAGCATGTTCTACAGTTATTGGCCAGCCTTAACCTGTCATTGGCAATGATCAAGCCATTCGTTCAAACCGGATTAGGAGCTCCAACACTTAGGCGGAACATACGTACTTCTAAAATTCGTATAAATATTGATAAGCAGTGCTTTACTTTTGATTTCTGTATGCACTTGGAACAAAAATGATTAAGAAATGATGAATTATGGTCTAAGTACTTGTTTTTTTCATATTTTTCAGAGAAAATGCAAAATTAAATTGGGGTGTTCAATACCCCAGTGTGTCTAATGTGATAGCATAAAGTAAGTGTGTCTCTGTAGGGTTGATCTCACATATTTCAAGAATGAAATCCTCAATTTCTACACTGTATCTCAATAGAGAGAACATTACAAAGCACCACAATTGAGTGACGCAATCCTTTCAAAAATGTGTTGACACATTTTCGCGCGCGACAGATTGCGCCTCAAAAGAGCTGCACACGAATGGAACATGGAAGCGAACTGACCGCGCAGAGCATTAGCAAAACCTATTCAGTATCAATTACAAACAGGACCGCTGGAGAGATTGCTTTTGCGAAAACCCGGCGCTGAATTTAAACACAACTTTGGGTCGGTCACCCCTAAAACAGCCCTGGGGGGACTATCAATACACGGACTGCAGACCCCTCTCAACCCCTTAATAATATTCCGCCACCCTCATCCATATACAATAGCAGCGTCCTGCTCTATAGACAAAAACCGCACCCCTATTCTCTGTCCTTCTCCAATCCAACCAGCGACACAAGTTATCTGTCCCCTTCCAAATAATCCTGTTGGGTTGCGTAAATGTCGCTAAATGTATTCTCTATGTTTGCATGCTCCAGAAACAATTCAACAGTATTGGGCACCTATTTTCAGGTAACATACCTTTGGTTACCGCAACGACCCAATCGTTTACATTATGTTAGTGGATTAATATGTTTGCATAACAAATATTCTGTCTTTTTTCCTTTAGGGCTACTCTTAAATATGAATAAAAATCAGTACAATATTGGATCAAACTTAAAATGTAATAACTATTCTGTACCACAAGGATCGGTGTTAGGTCCATTTTTGTTTCTGTGCTACTTAGGGGGGTTGCCTAAATATATGTGCGATTTAGTTGAAAATAGTAAATTATGCTTATACGCTGACGATATAAGTCTGTGCATTGCTGATAAGGACTGGAACACAACAGAAATTAAATGTAACAATTCTATATCATTAACTACAAAGTACCTAAATCATAGACATCTGCTACTTAATGACAACAAAACAAAGTTCCTCCATTTTACTTGTAGAAATTCAGAGGTAAAACAACTCAATTCCGTAAATAATAAGGAAGAAATCAAATTTTTAGGTCTATATCTTGACACTTAGTTGGTCCGTTCACATTCAAAAAATATGTAAAAAATATTTACAGGAATTTTCAGGAATTTTAGTCGTCTCAGGAATTTTCGCGCTGAGACGACTAGCAAAAATTTTGAACTTAGAAACGTTAAAAGCAGTGTAATGATCCACTCCCACATTTCATAAGGAATTGAAATATATGGAGGAACAAGCATCTCAAACTTAGATAAAATACTCCTTTTACAAAAAGAAGCAATAAGAATAAATCTAAATCTTGATAGAGAGCGATCATGCAAGCCATTCTTCAGTAAGTTAAAGTTCATGACGGTGTACAGCCTGTACATTTATAGGACAATATTATATATAAAAACTAACCAATCTAGATTCCCACGGCAAGTAGATATAAATAATTACAACACAATAAATAAAAATAATTTTACAATAAAGAAACACAATAAGGAAAAATATAAACAAAGTCCAACGTACATGGGAATAAAATTTATTGGTTGTCTCCCAGGTTGCATAAGACATGAACCTGATAGATCAAAATTTAAGGAATTGCTGAGAGCATATTTGATGGATTTAGCATGCTACAGTATAGACGAGCTTACTGTAAAAAAATGAATTTTATACAGTCACTAATTTCTCTTTAGCTTTAAGTTTTTGACTTTTTCATGTACATTTTCATGTATGTTTTGGAAAGAAATAAATGATTGATTGATTGATTGATTGATTGATTGATTGAAAATTCGAAATCCAAGTACCTTTATAATTTTTTTCAATCACGACATGTTTTGTCCACAAAACGCCATTATCAAGAGCTGATAATAGCATTTTATAGCCGAAGCATGTTGTGATTGAACAATTTTGAAAGGGTACTTAGATTTCTAATTTGTACTTACAATAATATTCTGTGTTTTTCAACGATTCCAGTCTATAACCACTTGAAAATGGAAATAAACTCTACTCTGCCTTTGAATGATAGAATTGAATATAATACATTACCAAGTAGCACACACACACAAACAAAAAAACACATCGTCATCAACATCAACACAGCTACACAAACCCTCACACACACACTCAAACTAAACCCAAATCAATAACGAATACAAACACAAACTAAAACACAAACACACACAAACATCTAACCTACATCTGGATCAGAACACCCAATCTCCTCCCTAATCAAATGATACAAGAATCAATTGAATTCTGAATTTGTTCAACATAACAATCTTTCCTTCATCGCTTACCCAGCATCAACTCGGTTCAAATGGACATTGATTAGCTGTTCGTTCATACCCCGAATGTAACAAATTATAATAAAGTTACAGAAAAGCTGGGTTTTCACAATAAAAGATTTCATAAAAAACACGAGTTATTAGCTTTTGTAAAAAAAATTTTGTCGATTCAGTCAAGTGGGTGAATATTATAAGATCATATTTTCTAGTAAACCTAGATTAGTGTTAAGCGTAGGTGGTACATAAGGGCGTTAATGGGTTGGGGACATCCTTGAAACAATATATCTATTATCTCTCATTATCATTTTCAATATCCAAGTAGAAACCTCAAGCTTGTGTGTATTGGACAAATAACCTATTCTCCAATGACCTACAATCTAATTTCAGAATTTGAGATCCACCAACAACAGTGGTTGTTGGTTGACCTCCAACTGATGCTTCCCGTGTAATGTGATTAGCCAATGGGAGAAGAGCTTTGTTCCTGGAACATCCTCTGGGAATTTGGTATTGGCCATTGAACACAACACCTTATTCAGCTTAGCGGCGGTGCTTCAACTTACCGCAGAGCTTTGTAAGCAAGACACGCCTTGACAAACACGAATCGCATCTCAAGTCTGGCGTGTAACAGGCACTTTGTATTACTACTACTGCTTGGCTGTTGTATCACTTCCATATCAAATGCGGGGGAGCTGAGAAGGAGCAAGGTGTCGCATTGAGTGTTATTTTACGTTCCGTTTACCGCTTATCCGATTCTGGCAAGTGGATAGATTGTCTCTTGATATTCAAATTCCTTTCTTTATTTCTTCATTGATTCATACAATAAGTGCATCATCAAAATGATTGATTGATTGAGTACTTTATTTATGTAGATTACAATATATACTGGCTTATTCACTTATATACAATAGCTTACAATACAGCAAAATTATAGATGAATTTACATAATATAGACTAAGAAAATAATTATTGAACTGTATATAATATGGAAATATCAATTTGTAATAAAGGTTTGAAAAGATTAAATTCAAATTAATTAAATGATTAGGGTAAAATCTATCTCAATGGGGGCATGGGACGATCAAGCTAGAACAATACAACTGTGAGACCCTTTGGCAGGTAGATTTAGCACATTTTCGACCCTTGTGCAATGGAGCGTATGTCCCCATCCTGTTAAGTTGAGTAACGTTATTCCACACTTAGACTTTGACTGCGGGACTCCCATTTCCGTGTTCTATAAAGGTTCATCAAAGTTATAATTTCCAAGTATTAGACAGTCTATACTCTGTAGCTCTTGGTGTAACATGGAGTTTTTGCAGAGCTTATCAAGATGCGACAAAGATCTAAACCGAGAAGGCATATACCAGTTTTTATTGATGTACAATCGAATTGCTAATCAAAGGATATTATGTTTGTCGTGTGGTAAAAACCAAACCGTGCAATTAAATGGTGTGTTTCACGTAACAAATAATTTTAGTATAATATAACGATTTTGTAACTCATATCAGGTTGTAATTAGAAATTACACATTCATTTTTGTAACTCATATCATATGTACATAT
Organism: Nilaparvata lugens; assembly: GCF_014356525.2. Classification (NCBI taxonomy): domain Eukaryota; kingdom Metazoa; phylum Arthropoda; class Insecta; order Hemiptera; family Delphacidae; genus Nilaparvata; species Nilaparvata lugens. The sequence goes on along the minus strand of NC_052508.1, from coordinate 68,083,876 downwards.
TGTTTCAAAACAGAATTTTCAAGTCATTCTTATTGAATTTAGAAAAATAGTTGGATTCCATCATTATAGATCACAATTTTCAGCCTATTCTAATAGTATCAAAGAACTAATTTACTTGAGCTAATTGATATTCTTTAAACGATAAATATTATGTCGAGTTGTAAGTTGCGGACCAGAGTGGTGGATTTTGGAGTAGGTTTTGAAAAAATATTTTATGCTGCTAAACCTATTTGGATGGGGGCATTAAGAGATCTATTGATTAATATTGGTTGAGCATTGACATGGGTTGACAGTTATTGTTTCCCATTCAACCAGCGTTGAAGGAGGGGTATTGTTCTCTCTTGACCGTTCCATGCCCCCATCCAGATAGGTTTTACCCTAAGATTATGTTGTGAATCACATGTATGACGTAATATTTTCTTATCTTGAGGTTACAGAAAATCCACAAAAGATTTTTCTACAATAATGCCAATCAATTACAATTTGTATCTTGTTTTATTATTTTATTAATTTTAAAGGGTGGTACTATAATTCTTTTTTATAAATACAAGAAAGTAGCCCTGAATTCATACATTAAAAAAAAAGTAGTATAGTCATTTACTTTTGATCTAGTTTAATAGTAGTATTGATCGCTGGATATTCAAGTAATTCACAATGAATTGTAGTGAAGGCATTTACTGATAGTAGCAGTGATCGTCATTGATAAAATCAAGATATTTGTGAATGAATTGGATGATTATTGTCAAGGAGGTAGGAATCATAGATGGCTCAGTGATTCAGTTGCTATATCTGATCACTAAGGGCCGTAGTCGAGTGGATTGGATGCTGGCTTTGTAATCCAAAGGGCAATCTGGCTTCGAATCCCAGCCCGGGTAAGATATTTTTTCTCGGGCCACTCCCGTGTTTCGGATGGACACGTTAAACCGTCGGTCCCGGCTGCCTAAAAAGCAGTCGTTAGGTCATGTCAGAGGCCCTGAAATTGATCAGTTGCCACCTGAAAACTCTGACACCAGACCTGAGCCATCCAGGTCACTCGATATTGTTATTATTACTAAGGACCAAGCCACACGTAACGTTCTCAGGAGTTCTCATAAGATTACTGTATGATAATTATTTGAAACATCCAATATAGGAGTGAGGGCTTCTGCTACTGAAAATATTGCCCAAAAAACCGAATAGCAGAAGTAAATTTGTATTAGTAGAAGTCCTTATTTCTATTAGCTTTCATTGAATGTTTGAAGTAGTTGATCCAATAACCCAATCGTAGAGCTTCTTGCACTGCCGACTTATCTGAAAACGCCTGAAAAAACGCACTATGAACTTGTACCGTAGAATAAATAGACTACCTGATGAACTATTCTCCAGCGTTGGATTTTCGTTGCGCGGATATGAAGCAAATTAATTGTATATGGTAGGCTATATACAATATACAAATACCCAACACAAGTTATAATTGTTCATTCTTATTGCGTTTTCCTCCACCTCCTGTCATAAGTACTTACTTTACTCCCTGAAACATGATACTAAAGTGTCACTTTTTCGCTCTCGGTACTAAAAAGGGAGTAAAAGTGACTCCATTTAAATAACATGGAAAGCATCTCTATTTTAAAAACGTACATTTGGAATAGGTCAGAAGGTCTAAGCTCAGATGAGGAAGCATATAGAGTAGTCATTAAACCAACTAAATTCAATACCTCAACCAGACATCTGATCGATATATAAAATTATTTATGTTTGTATGCTGAAATTATTATTACAAACTTCATATCACTATACTAAAAAAAATGTAGGTCTATATTTTTTCTTTTATTCCATGTTATTCAAAGTATCAGCAACGAATATACTTATTAACTAATCAAATTTGAAACGGGAACTTCATCATAGCTGTAGTTTTGGCTGTCATTGTTGTTACAACTTTGGCCGACAGATAGTGCTGTCGGAGGAGAACTGTGATTACAAGCCAGCTGTTCTGTTTACTTTTAAGATTATGTTGTAACACATTGTTTTGGTCAATACGTTTTTAAAAATTATTATTTTATTTGCAGTTTTTATAAAAATGTAGGTGGAGGAAAATGTTGTGTATATAACGAGTGAAAAATGTTTTTTCTACCTCAGAAAATTGCCCTCGGCTTCGCCTCGGGCTTCAAACTTTTCCTCAGGGAGAAAAAACAGCACTTTTCACTCTAGATATACAAATAACTATTGTCATATCATAAAGTGTGTTTTCACGACATTATAGTATTTTTCAAAGACATTCAACTCAAATACATCTTGTGCAGTATATTATTATCGTTAACAATTACGTTATGTCAATTGTCATAACCTATTATATGCATCTAAAATATTCGAGTGATGTACCCATCTCATATAAGGCGTGCAAACATATTCATTCCAACTAATTACCTAGAGTGTACTTTTCTATGTCATTACTTAGCAGTTGCATAATTTAACATGACGATTGTGCTTTCAAAGGACCACCACATTAACATGTACTCAGTAAATTAAAAAAGATTACCTCTCACCTTGTTGCTACCGACTGAAACAATATTGTTTCTCCTTTTTTATCAGTGTCATAAAGAAGAACGTTGGAAAGGTTGAAACAGCTACAGCAATTAGACCACATGGAGAAAGATTCGTCCAAATTAATTATTATCAAACAACAAACGTTTTATGCAACAAAGAGGGTTGCGAACAAACATGTTTCTAGCCGGTGAATGGAAAACAGTTTTTCCTGAAAACATGTGACCTTCATGTTGTCTGCTACAATCTCCCCCTTAATGAAAACGGCCTGGCTCAAACCCCACTCCCTAACGATTCCAACTTCGTTTCTTCATTTCCCACGCTTTTTCATTCTCCTCCCTCTCATCTTTCTTCTCTGTTTGGTCTTTTTTCTGTCCCATCGGAGTAATATTTCTGCGGCAAAACACGTCCTTCTGGAATTTATTACTCCTCCAGCGTTTTCGTATTAAAGAATAGTCATTTGCCACGCAGAGGCACCAGACCCACTTCAGCATTCTCCAATTCTTGCACTTCTTTCTCTCTCACTCTCTCTCTCTGCTTCTCTCATTCTTCCACTTGTATTTCTCTAATCATCCCCCATCTTCCTTCCACTCTATATTGTCTCTCTGATTCTTCCACTAGCTTTCCTGTACTCTTTCTCCCTTCTCCTTCCATTCTTCATTTACTCTCATTCTTCCACTTGCTTTTCTGTACTCTTTCTCCCTTCTCCTTCCATTCTTCATTTACTTTCTCATTCTTGCACTTGCTTCTCTGTAATCGTTCTCTCTCTCACTCTTCCACTTGGTTTTCTAACCCTCCTCCATCTTCCTTCCACTCTACATTTTCTCTCTCTCTCTCTCATTCTTACACTTGCTTTTCTGTACTCTTACTCCCTTTCCTTCCATTCTTCATTCTATCTCATTCTCACACTTGCTTTTCTGTTCTCTTTCTCCCCTTTTCTTCCATTGTTCATTTTCTCTCTTATTCTTGCACTTGCTTCTCTGTAATCGTTCTCTCTCTCATTCTTACACTTGCTTCTCTGTAATCGTTCTCTCTCTCATTCTTACTCTTGCTTTTCTGTACTCTCTATCCCTTCAACTTCCATTCTTCATTCTCTCTCTCATTCTTACACTTGCTTCTCTGTAATCTTACTCTCTCCTACTCCTCTCATTCTTCTAATTGTTTTCCTGAAATCCTCCTCCATCTTCCTTCCACTCTACATTCTCTCTCTTATTCTTCCACTTGCTTTTCTATAATCGTCCGGCCTTTTCCTCCAATTTTTCATTTCCTCTCTAATCCTTGCACTTCTCTGTAATCGTTCTCTCTCTCACTCACTCTCTCTCCTCTCACTCTTCCACTTGTTTTTCTGTAATCCTCTTCCATCTTTTTTCCACTCTACATTCTTTCTCTCATTCTTCCACTTGCTTTTTTGTACTCTTTTTCTCTTTTCCTTCCATTCTTCATTCTCTCTCTCATTCTTACACTTGCTTTTTTGTACTCTTTCTCCCTCCTCCTTTCATTCTTTATTTTCTCTCTCATTCTTACACTTGCTTTCCTGTACTTTTACTCCCTTTTCCTTCCATTCTTCATTATCTCCCTCTCTCTCATTCTCCCACTTCCTTTCCTGTACTCTTTCTCCCTTTTCCTTCCATTTTTCATTCTCTCTCTCATTCTTACACTTGCTTTCCTGTACTTTTACTCCCTTTTCCTTCCATTCTTCATTCTATCTCTTACATTCTCACACTTGCTTTCCTGTAATCTCTCTCCCTTTTCCGTCCACTCTTCATTCTCTCTCTCTCATTCTTACACTTGCTTTCCGGTACTCTCTCTCCCTCTACCTTTCACTTCAACTTCTCTCTCTCTAGTCTCCTACCCCTCTCCACACAACCTTATTCCTCATGATTTATTTGTCATCAATTTCTCTAGCTCACTCTAATCTATGACTTCCTCTACAATCTATTCTATACAGTGAGGTTCACTTTACAATAACAGTCGAGAAAGATAGAAGAACATCGATGTCGATTCTCGGCCTTGCCACTGCCTTCTTTAGAGGGTAGCTGATACCAATATTAATATCTGATGTGATAATAACTATTCATTCTTGAATATAAATGGGAATAGAAATCTAAGTACCCTTCTTAAGGTATTTAGTCACAACATGCTTCGGCTATATATAATGCCGATATCAAGTGATAATGACTTGATAATGGTATCATATAGCCGAAACATGTTGTAAGTGAATATTTCAAAAAGAGTACTGAAAGATTTCTATTCTCATTTATATTCAAGCCCTGAAGAAAAAAAACTATTCATTCTTGTTTCAAATAATCAATTATATTTGATAAAGTAATGTATTTTTTATCATCTAATGATAAATTTTCTTGATTGAGATTAAATAATTTGTAAGTTGATTCAATCAATAATTTTATTCAATTCAACACAAAATACATGAAATAAATCAAAATAAAAAAATCACAATGGAAAATAAGTTTCTAGTAAAATATAAAACAGGCTTCATGGTGGGGTGTGCTGAAAAGATGAAAAGGAGAAAAATACTTAGCCATCTATGGTTTCCCATGTAATTAGCAGGTAGAGGGTATAAGAGTCACAATTGATTACAATTCTTCAATGTTCAATAACGATCTGGCAACGTTGCGGTGCTAGAAAAGGATAGCGCTATCTGCTTTCTCGAATGATAGCAGCAACAATGTTAATCAAATACTGCCATTATAACGTGGACATCACATAATCTATCTATATACATGAAAGCGAAATGGCACTCACTCACTGACTGACTGACTGACTGACTGACTCACTCACTCACTCACTCACTCACTCACTCGCATAACTAAAAATCTACCGGACCAAAAACGTTCAAATTTGGTAGGTATGTTCAGTTGGCCCTTTAGAGGCGCACTAAGAAATCTTTTGGCAATATTTTAACTCTAAGGGTTGTTTTTAAGGGTTTAGAGTTAGTCTTTTAGCATGTATATTCTTCTTCTCTCAATCTCTCAATTATAATTGAAATTTCCATATCATATGTTACTATAGAACTATAATCTAGATAGAGCACCTCTTCGAAACAGTTGTTAACTGGCAACTAAATTAATAATTTTGTCAGGTTGGCATTAAGTTGAGTTGACTTTGTTAGGTTGGCACCAAGTTGAAGATTTGAATGCATTTATCGCGGAAAATTGATTGGGCACTGCTACTTCAATCCTGGGAATATATTACTAGCCGTCAGGCTCGCTTCGCTCGCCATATCCGTTAGCCAGACGTTTAATCTGGACCCCCGACTGGATTGTCCTAACATATGATAAAAATGAGCCTGCTGATCTCATTCTTTGACGATCCAGTCGGGAGTCCAGGGGGCGGAGCCCCCGGCCTGGCTAGACCGATATGGCGAGCGAAGCGAACCTGACGGCTAGTCTATACTATCATAAAGTAAACTGGCTTATACACGTACGGGATAGGAAAATATTATTTTTGAAATATTTGTTTATCACGTCTGATCCACTGGACTGATTAACTTGAAATTTCGCATATATATTCTTAATTAATCAAAGGTGGTCTATTGATCTATTAGTTTGATGGTAGTATCGATCCCTCGCTAGATATCCAAGTAATTCACAATGTAATGTAGGACATTTTATTATTGATTCATAGTTCAATAGTAGTATTGATCCCTCGCTGGATATTCAATTAATCTATACTATAATAAAGTGAAGAACTGGTTTATACACGTACGGGATAGTAGAATATTATGTTCGAAATATTCGTTTATCACGTCTGAACTACTAACCTGATTAACTTGGAATTTCGCATATAGATTCTTAATTAATCAAATGTGGTTTATTGATCTATTAGTTTAATGGTAGTATCGATCCCTCGCTAGATATCCAAGTAATTCCCAATGCAGTGTAGGACATTTTACCATTGATTCATAGTTCAAAAAATTATTAAAATTTTCAACTATGTAGTTATAGTTAAATTTTACTGAAAATTTAAATCTAACTATAGATTTCACTATAACTATTCTATCGCTGGATAGAATATCCAGCGCAGATCCCTCGATCTGGCAACGCTGCGGTGCTAGAAAAGGATAGCGTTATCTGCTTTCTCGAATGATAGACAGGGATAACAACAACAATGTTAATCAAATACTGCCATTATAACGTGGACATCACAAAATCTATCAAGTAAATAACTGGCTTATACACGTACGGGATAGGAAAATTATGTTTTCCTACAGATACCTTGAAAAGTGACCATTTGTGTACTGATTGCAGGCCGCAAAGAATCACTTTTCCGCACTAGTGCGCAAAGTGAGTACTTTGCATACTCCAGATTTGCAGCATGACAACGCAAAATAGTTAGTAGGTTATATGGAGCACCAGTGCAGCAAAATCAAAATTAAGTTGGTAATACTCATAGTGATGCCCACGTTATAATGTCAGTGGAGAACAGCGTTGCCTTGCCATTATGTGCCTTCATTATAGTCATTTCAATGCTTACATAAGATAGACCCCCCTTCAAGCAGTCACATAAATTTTCAATTGAATTACTAAACATAATAATTCAATTATTATTATTCAATTTTAAATAAATTAAGGCTTTTATTAATAATAAAATTACACAGAAAAACATTTGATGGATTTCAGGGAATTTTACCCATAATTACCCACTTTTCATATTCAATGGTAACTGTAGGAAGAATTCAATGTGAAATACGTGCGCAAAGTTCGTTTGCTGCACTCAAGAAACCATTCTTTCGGTGCAGCAAACTGTCACTTTGCGCACTAGTTGCACAAATAACTATTTCCGCATCATCACGTCTAAACTACTAACTTGATTAACATGAAATTTCGCATATAGACTATTAATTAATCAAGGGTGGTTATAGGTCTATTTTCAATTCTTCAAAATCTCATTACATCAAGTTTTCAGTTTGTCAAGTTTTAGAATATACTCTTGCAAAGCACGGGTTATCTGCAAGTCTAAAATATATAATGATCTCATCAAACTCTTTCTATCTGTCATTGTTTGAAAAAATGCAAACATTTGCGATAGCTACTAATTCAGGCTGAAATATTTCTCTCCATGACCGACCTCCAGATTCTGCATTATTCTGTGAAAAATGTGGCCTGACAACAGGAGTGACAATCAATCATGATTAGTTTCTTATCCTGTGACATCGCCATTGTTCAAAACTGCTCGATATTCATCACGTCTATTGATAGAGCAGCAACTGGAATATTCCCAATGCCAACTATTCCATTCCAATATTACCCACAACAGCAAGAGAAAACCAAACCAAAGCTTGCGTCATAGTCTGGGGATAAAAGCTAATGGACATCGGTCAACCCGGTTTTACTCTATCTGGAAACTCGTGATTGATAGACATATGTATTCTTGTTCAAGAAACAATGGTCAGGTCAACTTTGATTGGATGATACAAACGTTTCGAGGTACTATGACAGGTTTTAGCGTAATTGATTTTCGCCATAGGGAAAAAAGAAAGCTTCATTTGAAAGGTCAATCTTCATTTCACTGGACTTTCACATACCAGTTTGACAAATGTGAAAATGTGTAACTTATCATGTGAAAAATGAGATGAAGTTGGAAAATGAAACTTTTGTTTTTGTATGTTATGTGAAAAATGTATTATGCGAAGCTTACATGCATACATCGTTATATAAGAAGCGAAATGGCACTGACTCACTGACTGACTCACTCACTCACTCGCAGAACTAAAAATCTACCGGACCAAAAACGTTTAAATTTGGTAGGTATGTTCAGTTGGCCATTTGGAAGCGCACTAAGAACGGATTTGAAAATAATTCCAAAGATACGCCCAAAATCTGCGTTTTTCCAGCGTTTTTCAACGTTTTCTTAGCTTTATCGAGAACAAATGACCATAATGTTCAAATTCAGTACAGAAGCTCAGCTAGGGAGTAATAATGTTGTGTTAGGAAGATTTTGCAATAACGTCAAAGATACGCCCAAAATTAGCGTTTTTTTGCTTTTTCTCAGATTCATCGAGAACAAATAAACAGAAATTGTTCAAATTTACTACAGAAGCTCAGCTGGGGTGTAATAATGTTGTGTTAGAAGGAATTTGAAATAACGCCAAATAAACGCCCAAAATTAGCGGTTTTTTGCGTTTTCTCAGTTTTTCATCAAGTAATAGACAGAAAATGTTCAAATTTTACCGTCTAAAAATTTTGTGAAGAGGTGATTTTAATATTTCATCTAAGATACGCCAAAAATCAGCTTTTTTCCAACGTTTTTCTCAGCTTTTCTGCGTTTTCTCAATACTTCGACTTTCTGATGGAATGAAGCATGCTCATATGAAAAATGCAGGAGATCGAATCTAGCTCGCTGATCTCATTTTTGGACGATCTAGTCGGGGGTCCAGGGTCGGAGCCCCCTGGCTAGACGGATATGGCGAGGGAAGCGAGCCTGCCGGCTGGTCAGTGTATAAAGTTAGATTCATAATTATTATCCTCATCTTAAAGCTCTTCACTTCTCGAAAGTGATATAATCTGTGAATAATTGTATTTTTTCATTAGAGCTACACTCTTCAATAGAAATAACAATGAAAATCTACGTACCCTTTTTTAAAATTGTTTTCTCATAACATGTTTCGGCCATGATGCCATTATCAAGGCTTGGTATTTTATTTCTATGTGTGAATAAATGCAGTGAAGTTGGAAAAGATAATAATATTGCAATAAAAAATGTAATAAATTTAGTAATTACATAAACTCAGGGTATATGAGTGAGTATAAAGGTCAATACAGACACGAACCCGCGCATTTCTTTCTTCATTAGCTGATGCACTTTTTATTTTAGCTGTATTTGTACAGAAACAGGAAGATACAGATATAATAATCATAGCTGCTGATTTTCATCAGCTGATGAAAAGCAAAATGCGCTTGTTCATGGCGGATAAGTCAGTACGCAACAATGGAGAGGTATAAATTATCATAATATTGGAGCATAACTATTATCAAAATGATATTAACACACTATTTCGTTATTTAAACAACGACTTGCAGTCTATATCAACGACTTACAGAATCGATAAGATAAACGATTTTATTCTTTTACTGACTGGAGTGCTTTTACTTTGTACTAATATCGTTTCAAGAACCAAATTTCAACAGTAATGGAGATGAGTTGGCCAACGAATGTCTTCATGATATTTGTCGTTATGCCATCCAATCTATTATTTGGTGATGTAAACGATTATGTTCGCTTAGTGATTGGAGTACTTTTACTTTGTACCAGATCGTTTGATACAATCTTTATTGATTGATACAATAAGTACCTAACCTAATACCTAATACGCGGGTTTTTACAGCCTTCCCGGCCGTTTCCACGCCATCTGCCTCTATCTCTCCATACGTCTTGTTGGATGCCCCTGCTACATACAATAAGTACATCATCAAATTGATAACCTTGGTAACCTTGTGCTATTCCTCTCCCAAATTTAGATAAGATTACACATAGTCCGAAATAGGTTAAGTCTTGTAGTTGTTCACTTCACAAAGTGTTCAGTCCTTAATTATTTTCACAAAGTAGATTTTAAAATTTAGATGCTTCAAAACAAAACATAGAAGAAATATCAATATATACCAAATATATACGTATCAAGAACCCATTTTCAACATTAACGAAGATCAGTTGTTGCGATTTTGTTCACTTGGTGATTGGAGTACTTTTACTTTGTACCAGATTGATATTGATACAATCTTAATTGATTGATTACAATAAGTACATCATCAAAATGATAGGGAGAAAAAAAATAAGGTAACCTTGCGCTATTCCTCTCCCAAATTTAGATAAGATTACACATAGTCCGAAATAGGTTAAGTCTTGCAGTTGTTCACTTCACAAAATGTTCAGTCCTTAATTATTATTTTCACAAAGTAGATTTTAAAATTTAGATGCTTCAAAACCAAACATAGAAGAAATATTAATATATACCAAATAAATACGTATCAAGAACCCATCTTCAACATTAACGAAGATCATTTATTGGCCAACTGATAATAATGTCTTCATGGTCACGTCATTCGAAGATCAGGGTCAATACCAGTTTGGTTTGACCGGATAGGTTGGTTGAACATCGCTCGCTCCACAACATTCGTCGATCCAAATGTGGCCTTTGATTGCAACTCATCAACCAATCAATCGAACTCTTGGGCTTGTTTGCTTTCCAGTCTGGCTGTGTTTGTGTTTATGCTCGGTAATAGCCTTCTGTTGATTCAACTGCTCAAGACATTTAGCTCACTGGTCGTTTCCAAATCGGTTCACTCTGCATAACTCCATTTATCGACCGCAAGGTGGATGGCTAACTTCGGAATTCATTTAAAACTTTAGAGCTTGAACAAGATTATGTTGATTAGGTTATGTAGAATGTAGTTAAGGTGAACGTGATATTTTCGAGCTCAAAATTTAAGTGATTTCATTCTTTATTTTGTGAATTTAAAGTTTGTTTTATGTTTTTACGAAAGTTTTACTAACAATCTATCCAAATTTAAAATTGTTTGTTCTATTCTAATCTATATTCTCAGATTGTGATTTGGTGTAGAAATTGAAATGGACATAACCTATGTATGATATTTGGACAATATTTGAAACTAAATTAGGAAATTGGAAAAGTTTTAGGCAATAGCCTGTTTTTTCTTTTTCTATCATTGTATTGTTTGTGCTAACCAAATAAATAAATAAATAAACAAGATCAAACGACTTACAAGGAATAAATCGAATCTAAGGAATGAGTAGGTACTGCTCTAACAAATCCAGCCTTATGAGTTTCAAGGTCTTTTCAATAAAGTTTTATAAAAATTTACCACCAAAATAATAATACTGAGGGTGATGCCCACAAAAGCTCTTAGGCTTGTGCGTGGGTAATGTGTGAGAAAAATGATAATGAGACATGACGAATCCTTTTACTTTTCTTGCCCAATTACCATAGGTCAGGAAAGTATTGCTTTCCGAAAAAAATTAAGGTACCCCAATTTCTAAATTTCTATACGTTTCAAGGTCCCCTGAGTCCAAAAACGTGGTTTTTGGGTATTGGTCTGTATGTGTGTGTGTGTGTGTGTGTGTGTGTGTGTGTGTGTGTGTATGAGTGTATGTGCGTCTGTGTACACGATATCTCATCTCCCAATTAACGGAATGACTTGAAATTTGGAACGTGAGGCCCTTACAATATAAGGATCCGACACGAACAATTTTGATCAAATGCGATTCAAGATGACGGTTAAAATGGCGAAAATGTTGTCAAAAACAGGGTTTTTCGCGATTTTCTCGAAAACGGCTCCAACGATTTTGATTAAAGTTATACCTGAAATAGTCATCGATAAACTCTATCAACTGCCACAAGTCCCATATCTGTAAAAAATTCAGGAGCTCCGCCCAATCTATGCAAAGTTTGATTCTTGGATTCTCAATTATCAGGCTTCAGATACAATTTAAACAAAAAATTTTGAGTGGAAAAGATTCAGCATGAGACAACTAATGTTCAGTAACATTTTCACCTAAAATTAAAAATAAGCTCGAAATACAAGAAAATGTGATTATCCAATTGCAAACTGTTGGCAACTGTTGATTCTATTGAATGATTCACTATGAAGAGATAGCAGACTTCATGAGTCTTTAGCGTTATTGCCCTGTCACCAGCTGGCTCAAATCTTTGAATAGTAGACTTGAGATGCGCGGGAACACTAGCGTCAGGTGATCAATTTTCATAACGACAAGAAAGTTGTGAGATTTTTTAGGTAATCGGGGCCGGCGGCTTATCGTCTCCCCCCAAAGACGGGATTATTATTTTCTGTTATTTGAATACCAAATTACAGACCTATTTAACTTACTATTTCTAACACATTTTTGGAAATTTAAGTTCATATTTTCAGGTTATATCGAGATATTTGTTCATGCCAATGGTTTTTAATTGATTGTCTTCTGTGTATCATAGAATAAATAAATAGATAAATATATATATTCAATGTGAACAAAGACTTAAGAATTTTGATGTCAAGAATAGTATATTGATTATTCCAAAGAAGTCGTTTCAAACGCTCGTCAATATTGTTTCAAAGATGGCGAAGATGCAAGATGATTGAAGGAAGATCAGATTCAATATTGTTTCTAGAGTTCGTGCATTTTGAAATAGCTCGTGTTTGCCTAAGAGACGAGAAGAGAGCTTTGAATGCTGTCGACTGTCAAAAAGGGCTGATATTTGAGGAGAATGCGGGAGAGGGCCAATTCAATTTCCGGAGCCGTGGTGCCGAATGTAAAAAGGCCCAGTTAACGATAGGCGCGCCAAATCACGGCGGTTCCGTTTGTCTGTTATTTCGTTTCAGAATCTCCAACGTATTATTGTGTCATGTTGGGGTGGAGAAATGCGTTATCAGGAAAACGGGGAGCAATCATATTGCTATCAACTAGAACTGTCCGTCGCTGTGTGTGTGTTACATGCTCGCTCTCTCTCGCCTCACCACTACTAATGAATGAATCTTTTCCAAATCCGCATTAAAGTGACGCCAAACATGCTTTAGAACTCGCAGAGTGCGTCCGCATCTGAATGGTGAACGAATCAAATTCGAATTAGTCGCGACTTGGGAAATGCATTATTCAAGCAATTTCAGTTGCCCCCAACTATAAACAGATATGATAGATAATATTTGCAGCCGTGTCGAATGTTTAGGAAAGTGACACGTAGCATAGTTTCTCACTCTCTTCAATGAATTATATAATATCAACTGCATTATAATTCGAAAACTATAATCCATAGCTTGATAACTAGTTCATGATACATTGACGTGCCATATACTGCAGGAGAGCTACTAGACTACAATACTACCCAAACTAGCCGTCAGGCTCGCTTCGCTCGCCATATCCGTCTAGACAGGGGCTCCACCCCCTGGACCCCCGACTAGATCGTCCAAGAATGAGATCCGCAGGCTCGCTTCGCTCGCCTGGATTTTTCATTTGAGCATTTTTATCATATGTTAGAACAATCCAGTCGGGTGTCCAGACTAAACGTCTGGCTAAACGGATATGGCGAGCGAAGCGAGCCTGACGGCTAGTAATATAATATTCCCAGGAATAGCTCTGATTGAAGTAGCAGTGCCCAATCAATTTTTCCGCGATAAATGCATTTCAATCTTCAACCTAACAAAGTCAACTCAACTTAATACCAACCTGACAAAATTATTAATTTAGTTACCAGTAACAACTATTTCGAAGAGGTACTCTCTCTAGATTATAGTTCTATATTACATATGGTATGGACATTTTTCAATTATAATTAAGAGAATAAGAAGAATATACATGCTAAAAGACGAACTTTAAACCCTTAAAAACCACCCTTAGAGTTAAAATATTGCCAAAAGATTTCTTAGTGCACCTCTAAAGGGCCAACTGAACATACCTACCAAATTGGAACGTTTTTGGTCCGGTAGATTTTTAGTTCTGCGAGTGAGTGAGTGAGTCAGTCAGTCAGTGAGTGAGTGCCATTTCGCTTTTATATATATAGATAACATAATTTTATCCATCCTGGAGAAATTTTCAAACATTCTTCTTCTCAAATTTTGAAGATTAATATGATAAATATGTTTGAAATCATTACAAAATAAGAGTTCTTCGAGATAACTGGAAGAAAGCATTTCCTACAAGTGAATTTCAAGAAAGGGTGGATCAAAGTTTTCAAATGAAAACCGATGTCAAAATAACTGACCCAGTTCTTTTTTCGGAGAAATCAGAAATCCACCAAACGTGATTCCGTGAAATCGACTCCCGCGGTCTTAATACAAAGAGTTTTCAAGAAAGGGGCGGAGCTAGAAAATTATCAGGGATAAAAGTGGTAGAAGAGAGGAAGTGGTTGGGTGGTTGGTTGAGAAAAAAGGCTTTGTGGTGAAGGAAGCAGAAAGATCTAGAAGGGATTTGGACCGATGAAAGCGGCGACGGATCGGCTTGATAGAGCCCAAAGAAATAGGCCTGCAAAATTACACTCCGCTACAAAAATACACACAAGTGCAGAAAACTGACTAGTAGATAGAGAGCGAGAAGGTCGGGGATTTGGAAGAGATAAAAAAAAAAGAAAGAAGGCGTAGAAGAATAGTGGGATGAGAAGAAGAAGAGGGTAGGTGATTGAGGAAGAGGAGGAGGAGGAATAGAAGGAAGTGATGGAGGAAGAGAAGAAGAAGGAGTATAAGAAGAAAAAGATGATAAAGAAGAGGAAGAAAAGAAGGAGGAGGTGGAGGAAAGGAGAAGAAGAAGGAGTAGAGGAAGGAGATGACGATGGAGGAGAAGAAGAAAAAGACTGAGGAGGATGAGAAGGAGAATAAGAAAGAGTGGTGGGAGGAGGAGTGGGAGAATAAGAAGATAAATCAGGAGATGAAAAAAAGAGGAAGAACAAGGAGAAGGAAAAGAAGAAAAAGAAAATGGAGGAACAGGAGTAGTAGTAGGAGGAGAAGGAGGAGGAGTATAAAAAGAGGAGGAAGAGGAGGTGTGGGAGAATAAGAAGATAAAGCAGGGAATGAAAAAGGAAAAGAGGAACAACAAGGAGAAAGAATTGAATAATTTGTAATTAATTCAATTCAATTAAAAACTATTTTTAATTTAAAAATGATTTGTGTGTTTTGAATTGTAAATTGAAGAATTTTGAAGTGATACATAACCTAACTACATTTGGACTGTTGTATAAATTAGAATTGGAACCGTTTTGGGCTTATAAGCCTGTGGTACTTTTCTGTAAGTTGTATAATTCTGAATGATTGAATTGAATAAATAAGAAGGAGTAGGAGATGAGGAGGAGGAGGAGGAGGAGGAGGAGGAGGAGGAGGAGAATAAGGAGGAGAAGAAGGAGAATATGAAGATAAAGCAGGCGATGAAGAAGAAAAAGTGGAAGAACAAGGAGAAGGAAAAGAAAAAGAAAAAGAAGACAAAGTGCAAGGACAAATAGAAGAAAAAGACGAAGAAAAACTAAGTCATGATGTGAAGAGAAAAGATGGATGGTTTGGTAAGACCTAAAGCAGCCCTGTCTGCCCCCACCGAGTATTTTTTCTCCACTCGGCGTCGGTCGCTCCCTGTGGATCGGAATGAGAAGCTTTTTTGATTAATCGTTGCGCGATATTAATCCAAAAACTCTCTTACCAACAGAAGCCTATCATTATCAGCAATGAAATACTCGGCGCATCCTATTGACTTGGTTTGTGGCAATAGCTGTTAAACACTCATTAACGTTCTAGCCGCGATGAGAACTTGACAAAGTGATTAATTCGACCGAGAGCAAAAAAGAAGTTCGCATCAGTTTTCGAATTTGGCTTCTGCTTAAGGAAGCTTCCTCCTGTTTCAACACCCATTGACTTGTTTAGGCTCAACTCAGATAATAAAAAATGATAAATAAATTTATTTCCTTTAAAAAAATACAAACAAGCAATTGAAAACATAAAAGTCTGGTGTGGCGCACTCACACAGCTTTCCTTGCTGTTATGAAAATTGATCATCTGACGCTAGTGTTCCCGCGCATCTCAAGTCTACTTATAAACAAAGATCGGAGCCAGCTGGTGACAGGACAATAACGCTGGAGACACACATGAGGTCTGCTATCTCTTCATACTGAATGATTTAATAGAATCAACAATAATTTGCTATTGAATAATCACATTTTCTCGAATTTAAAGCTTATTTTCAATTTTTGGTGAAAATGTTACTGAACATTAATTGTAGAGATTCTCATGCTCAATCTTTTCCACTCAAAATTTTTCGTTTCAATTGTATCTGAAGCCTGATAATTGGAAATCTAAAATCAAACTTTGCATAGATGGGGTGGAGCTCCTGAAATTTTTACAGATATGGGACTTGTGGCAGTTGATATAGCTTATCAATGGCTATTATAGGTATGAATTTGATCAAAATCGTTGGAGCCATTTTCGAGAAAATCGTGAAAACCCCTGTTTTTGACAACATTTTCGCCATTTTAGCCGCCATCTTGAATTACATTTGATCGAAATTGTTCGTGTCGGATCCTTATAGTGTAAGCACCTCAAGCTCCAAATTTCAAGTCATTACGTTAATTGGGAGATGAGATATCGTGTACACAGACGCACATACTCTCATATACACCATACACACACACACACACACACACACACACACACACACACACACACACACACACACACACACACAAATACAGACCAATACCCAAAAACCACTTTTTTGGACTCAGGGGACCTTGAAACGTATAGAAATTTAGAAATTGGGGTACCTTAATTTTTTTCGGAAAGCAATACTTTCCTTACCTATGGTAATAGGGCAAGGAAAGTAAAAATGTAATCTATAAAATGCAAGCTCATAACTATCAAATAAAAATTTTAAAAATTAATTCAGTATTTCCCAGTTATCAGTGATGGTTTAGTGTTTATTAAACACTAAAGCAATAATGTTTTTATTTGATTTGGTTTTCAACTTGTCTAGATTCTAAATTCTTAGTTTATATAATTATATTTTTGACTTAAATTTGGACAAAACTTATAAGGTGTGAACATAACCTATTTTTGGACAATTTCTATCAAAATTTGGGAAAATAACAGTTTTAGGCTTTAAGCCTGTTGCTCCTTTCCCAATCATTCATAAGTATTGAGAATGATATTGTATCTATCAATGAATGAATAAATAAATAAATATACTATAATAAAGTAAAGAACTGGCTTAAACGTGTACAGGATAGAAAAATTATGTTTGACGCATCATCACGTCTAAACTACTAAACGGATTAACATGAATTTTTGCATACAGATTCTTAATTAGCCGAGGATGATAGGTCTATTTTCAATTCTTCAAAATTTTATCACGTCAAGTTTTCAGTTTGTCAAGTTTTAAAATAGATCCCTGCGGAGCACGGGTTTCCTGCTGGTCTCAAATAATTTTGTAAACTTGAATTTCTGCATTATTTCAAGTGGAGGTGCATTCATATCATGAATGTAGCTTATTTAAGTCCGGTTGCAAAGGAACCTGTTCAATTTTAATCTTGATTAAATGGATTATCATGGTTAACGGGAACAAATCAGAGAATCTATTGGAAATAAAGGCTCCTCTGATTGGTTCTCGTGGCATTCAATAATGATTGGAATTCAGAAGAGCTCGATTCCAAACGGGCCTAAGTCCATTTTTGTAGAAATCGAGATATCAGCTGATTATTGAACCTTATACATAGACCTTCATTCCTAGCATACTAACTACTCCAAACTATCCTTAGTCACTACAAAATAAATATCACAATATCACGTTTTTTTCCAAAGTGTACTTAAGTCCATTGCTGTTCCTTTCCATTCCAACCTTAGTCCTTTGTGCATGCGCAGAGCATCTTTTTCTGTCGGTCTGTCTACAGATTGAAGCCTAACTACCATTTTTACTACCGCGTTTTCAAGGGAAGAGAACAGTGAAAGTCAAGAATACATACACTGGGGATTACCAAGAGCATCAAGTGATCAAGAAAATTTATTCAAAAAAATTGGCAAGATATATTCAACTCAGCAAATACAGAACTTGAAGAAACTTATCATATTAGTGACATGAAGAAGGTCCGAGTCCAAGTTTCTTTCCAAAATGTCACCAAGTCCATGTCCATGGACATTTTGGAAAAAAAAGCAAGGAAATTAACCTATTACACAGGAATTACTTCAAAATATGCAAAATTAATGTATGGAATTCAAAATACACACTTTATACATTGGATTATAAACATTTTCCAACATTTAAGTGATGACTATCAAATAATCGATTTCCTGAGAAAAACACTTTTGTGACTTGGGCCCGTTTGGAATAGAGCTCTTCAATTGGCTTTTGTGTAAGCTGAGAGTATAAAGAATGTATTACCCCGAAGTTCAGTCACAAATTATAGACTTGAATTTTTATGACCGTTCCATGGTAACGTATCTTGTTATATTCATAATTATTGGAATATTCAAATTTTAACTCTTGAATTATTCTAAGAACTTGATTATAGATGACCACACATTATAAATTAGTCGAGAGCTATTCTGGATTAAATCATAATATGTAATGTTATTATTAATAACTATAGTATTATAACTATTATTAATAACTTCAGTTGCGCTTCAGACTCGAAGCAGTAAACATCTTATCTGCGTTGCTCTGTTATCTTTCTATTGAAAATTTTACTCCAGCCTTAAAATGCAGTGCAAAAAGTGTAATTCAGAGTTTGTTGTAGAGGATATGATCAAATGTAGTGAATGTAAGGAGAATTTGCATTATTTGTGTCAATCCATCACCGAAAAAAACTTTAGAAAAATATCAACCGATAGCAAGTCAAAGTGGAGGTGCTTTTCGTGTAAAACGCCGGTAAACAGGTCAGAAAACAACGCAGTGGTGGAGGGAGGAGGGGTTCCTTCAACGTCGCAGCCAACAACGGCTTCCTTATCTCAGGTAGACCTACAAGCTATCTCGGCTATCGTGAAACAGATAATACAATCTGAACTGTCTCCTACTTTCTTGAGTGATTTTGAAGAAATTAAGAAATCCGTTACTTTTATATCGGATGAATTCGATAGTCTTAGGAAGGAGCTTACGAACTGTAAAGATGATTTGAAAAAAGTTAAAAACGAAAATGCCTCTCTAAAAATGAATATTTCCTCTCTAGAAAAGCAAGTTTCCGATCTCGAAATGTACAGTCGCCGCGATAATGTAATAGTCACTGGTCTCCCAGAAACTAAAAATGAATCAATCCATGAGATCTTCGATTCATTATCAAAAACACTAAAAAGTGATCTTACCTGTAGGGATTTAAGTTCAGGACATAGATTACCGGTTAGGGAAAAGGGAAATTGTAAGCCTATTATTTTCAAGTTTGTAAGGAAACAAGACAAATTGGCGTGGATGTCGCAGTTCAAAAAATTATCTGCCTTGGATCCTGGTTTGCCTGGAGTCTCCACAAAAACGGTTAATAAATCGTTACCGGATGGAAGAGTAAGCGTTTTTCATCACCTGACTCAATCTGTCATGAATTTGCTGAAGGAAACGAAAAAGGTCGCAGCTGACAAGCATTATCGTTTCGTCTGGATAAACGATGGCAAGATTCTGGTGAAAAAGGATGAGGGTAGGAACAACAAAACTTTTGTCATTGACAATGTAGCGGACCTGCAAAAACTATAAACTAATATGAACCGTTTTTAACTCATAAGTTTTAATTTTCCTCCTTTTCTTATGACGAATATTCAAGATATCTTTGCATTATATGATTCTGAAAATAATACAACTGAAGTAGTTGAAGATTATTTAAATTATGTACCACAGTGTGAGGAGAAAGAGATTCACTTTTTAAATATATATTCAATGAATATCCGTAGCTTAGGTAAGAACTTTGATGAATTCATATGCACTCTTGAAAACTATAAAACTAAGCACGACATAATATTACTTACAGAGACTTGGTGTAATGTTAATATACCTTTTATGTATAATATACCGGGTTATAAAGTAGTGAATAAGAACTCTATTTTGAATAAATGTGATGGCCTATGCATATATATAAAGGACTCATTGAGTTTTGATATATTAGATTGCAATATTAGAGAGTGTAATTCTATTAGTATTAACGTTGTAACACCTAGTGGTAAGAGTTTAAATATTATAGGGATATATAGATCTCCAAATGGAAATGTATCAAACTTTCTGGAGAGTATGGATGAGTATTTGAGTAACATTCCGGAAGATGTCGATGTTTGTTTGGCAGGAGATATAAATTTAAACTTATGTTCAAATGATAAAATGACTAATGATTATTTAGATATAATGAACGGAAAGGGTTATAAACCTTATATTACCGGGCACACAAGAGTAACAGAGAATTCTAAATCATGCCTAGATCACATTTTTCTTAAAAATTCTGATAAAATTATTAAGTATAAAAGGAAATATATTAAAAACCAACATAACGGATCACTTTTCCGTTTCACTTAATTTGGGATATATGGGTAACATAAACAGAATAAAAAGTAGAAAAGTTACTTACAAAAAATTAGATTACATCAAACTAAAAGAATGTCTGTCCCAAGAAAATTTGTTTTCCGAATTCAAAGATAATAACTGTGAGGTAAATCTGATGGTATCATCTTTTGTGGATACACTGAATAAGTTCATTGATGCATCCTCTAGGAGATAACAATATCACACAAAAACAAACCCTTGAAGCCATGGATGGTTCCAGGACTAATTAACGCGATCAATAAAAAGGATAAAATGTACAAAAAACTAAAAAAAGAGCCATTTAATAATAAATTAAAAGAAGATTTAAGATTGTATAAAAACACTTTGAATAAATTGATAATTACAACAAAAAATAGCTATTATACAAATGAAATAAATAAAAATAGTCAAAACCCCAGAACTCTCTGGAAATACATAATGATATTATAGACGAAAGTAATCATGCTAATGAAGACATAAAATTGGAAGCATCGACATTGAACAGGTTCTTCGCGGAAGTAGGTATGAGACATGCAGAAGCTATAGATATCAGTAGGAATGAAGAGGTTCTGCAATTTAATAACTATGGTACCCTTCAAAACTCATGGTTTCTAACTCCAGTTGAAGCTTCAGAAGTAGAAGAAGTCATATCTAAATTGAAAAATAATGCTAGTCCTGGGACAGATAACATTTCAAACTTCACTTTGAAACAAATTGCTCAGTATATAGCGGCGCCTCTAGCTGATATTACTAACAAAATTTTTGTAACAGGTACTTTCCCTGATCACTTCAAAATTGCAAAGTTGAAACCAATATTCAAAGGGGGTGACAAGACTAAACCCAATAACTACAGGCCAATCAGCCTTTTAAGCAATTTAGCTAAAATTGTTGAAAAACTTATTAAACTACGGTTAATCAACTTCTTAGACAAATACAATGTTATAGAGAAACAGCAATTTGGTTTTCAAAGAAATAAAAGCACAGAAGACGCATTGTGTAGTTTTGTGAATCAGATTAGTAGTAATTTAAACAACAGAAATAAAACCATGTCAATATTTTTAGACTTATCAAAAGCTTTCGATACAATACCACATGAAACCCTTTTCAAGAAATTACAAAAAATAGGAATAAGGGGAATTACTTTAGATTTATTCAAAAGCTATTTACAGGATAGATCCCAAATATTGTACTTAAATTCACAGAAAAGCACCTTAAACCTCAATTCTTATGGCCTACCTCAGGGTACAGTCTTATCCCCTGTTTTATTCCTCATCTATGTTAATGATCTTTTGAAATTAAAATTGAAAAATGGCAGGATTGTGTCATTTGCCGACGATACAGCAATAATCTTCAATAGTGCTGATTGGCGGAGCTTGTTTAGTAATGCAGAAAGTGATCTATTGACAGTAAAAAGATGGCTTGACATAAACACCATGAGTTTAAATATAAATAAAACAAAATACATAACTTTTTCACCAAATTCAACAGGAAAACCAGAAAACCATTTCAAGCTGAGACTGCATTCATTTTGCTCAAATCTTCAAATATGTAACTGCCCAGAAATAGAAAAAGTGAATAATACTAAATATCTTGGAGTAATAATTGATGAAAACTTGAAATGGCAGCCTCACATTTCTTTTCTGTGTAAAAAACTAAAATATATTTCTTATAAATTCCATAAATTAAACAAAATACTGAATTTAAATCACTTAAAAACTGTTTATCATGCCATTGTTCAATCAGTTTTACAATATGGTTTAGTAATATGGGGTGCTGCATATGATGTGCACATGGAAAATCTCTTCATCATTCAGAAAAATATAATAAAGACCATCTTAAACAAACCAAGGTTATACCCAACAAATCTAATTTTCAAAGATTTTGATGTTTTTACCGTGAGACAACTCTATATCAAAGTCCTGTTAAAGTACCTAATGAAAAATAAAAGTATCTTCCCAAAGCTGAACAAGAACCTTTATCATTTCAGACCAGCTGTAATAGAGAAATACAAAGTTTATCCTACAAAACTTTCATTGATCAGAAGGCAGCTTATTTATACGAGCAGTAAACTGATCAATGAAATACCTTTTGATTTAAATTTAAAAATTAATAAAAAAACCATGAAAGAGTGGATTAAGAGGGAGTTTTTCTTTTCCTTATCAAGCATAGCATTTTAAATAGTTATTCATTTTTGTTTTTTGATCTCTGTATTTTTTCTGCTCTTTGGAATGTTTTGTTTGATTTTGCTGATTCTATTGTAATTGTTTATTTATCAGTTGAATTTAAACCTAAATTTTTAGAATTATTTTCGAAATATTATTTATTTTATTTTTTTTCGTTATTTTGCAACTCTCACCAGCGGGCAAAGAGTTTTTTCTTTTTGCTGGTGATGCCTAGTTTTAAAAATATTTTATTTTATTTTATTTAAATTATCTTGTTATTCACGTTTCATTTACATTAGACTCTAAGCTTTCTAATTTCCTGAAATTTAACTTTGTAGAACAGTAAAAATACATTTTCAATGGAAGTTCAAAGTGGGTATGGATTTTTTTTAAGCACCCGGTATTTATGTGGAACAACTTACCAATATCGTCTCGATATGTAGTTTGTACGAGCACACGACAAATGCGGTTCTTTGGAGTTGTAATTAAAGTTACAGGACGATTGATTCCAGCATAGTCGTAATATCGCAGTTATGCGAGTAAGTTGTAATGTTTTTCAGAGACCTGCAATATTCAGAAATTTGTTATCGTTACAATTTCAATGGGCAATAAAAAAATATATGTAATTTTTTAATAGGACGCATATTGACGTTGATGATTATAGTTTATTTAGGGCTAGTAGGTTACAGGGTACAATAGAAGCTGCTCAATCATACAGAATTAAACAGCTTCTAGAAATGTGCCACTGCCACAGGGTATAGCCGAAAACGTTTCCCATTTTTTCTATTTTTATTGCGGACCAGGGTTTCAAAAGCCTTCAATTAGATCAGGTTTCTTAATTCCTTTATTTATATTATGTGGATTACCCTTCTATTCAGGATTTCAGGATGAATCAATTAGGAATAAAGAAAGGTTATTCACTAGGTATGTAAAAGTTATGTCGCTTTCCAATTCTTGTTTTTCCCCTTAAAGGGCTCCCAGTATGATAGTTTTTGTGAATGCATTCAATATTAACGGTGTCCCAAACCGTTCAACTTGAAGCCGGATCCGAGTACGGGATTTAGCTAAGTTCTACACTTCAAACATCCGGAGTAAGAAAATTGGCTTTCCGAAACGGGGCGTAGTTGCAGTTCACGTTTGAATAAAATTTCTAAAAACAAGAAAATTGGACACAAAATGATATAAAGAGAAAATGGTGTAAAGTTTCAGCTATTTTGAATTATTTAGGAATGTTACATTTCGTCAAGGAGAAACATTTCCAATTATAGAAATGAAAAATGAAGATTATCA
The DNA here is from genome assembly GCF_014356525.2 of Nilaparvata lugens. Classification (NCBI taxonomy): domain Eukaryota; kingdom Metazoa; phylum Arthropoda; class Insecta; order Hemiptera; family Delphacidae; genus Nilaparvata; species Nilaparvata lugens. The sequence goes on along the minus strand of NC_052508.1, from coordinate 68,059,919 downwards.
TGAAAGCTGCGACTACACCCCGTTTCGGAAAGCAAATTTTCTGACTCCAGATGTTTGAAGTCCAGAACTTAGTTGAATCCCGAGCTCGGAAACCGACCCTTAGATTGTGGTAATGAAAATCTGATATCACACTTGTATGTTTCTGAGGTTTTTTTCTCTTGTATTCTCTCTCCCAATATTGTCTTCGAAGTCTTGGCGTGGCTGAGGGAGGGCGATCGGGGCGGCATAGGATGAGAAGGTGTGTGCGTGGAATTTCATTGTTTCTTGCTTGAGAAAAATTTATTTCCTACAATTTTTATCTAACTTTTCTCAGTCTAAAATATAGTCTCCTCAATTATATATTCAAACTAGCCGTCAGGCTCGCTTCGCTCGCCATATCCGTCTAGCCAGGGGGCTCCGCCCCCTGGACCCCCGAATGGATCGTCCAAGAATAAGATCAGCAGGCTCGCTTCGCTCGACAGTAGTCGACAGTAGTCGAGAAGAGATTCGACAGTAGTCGAGAGCAAGTGTTTTCACATGGTGACGTCGCGGAGACTAGAATCGACTGGTCTCAGTGTCACCATTTGGAAACACACATGCTTCTCGACCTGAGTCGCGTAAGTGTGAGTTGAGCCATACAGTTTGAATTGATGTGATGAATAATTATTATTGAAACAAAAAATGACAAATTCACATTCGGTGTAAGTTTGCAACGGCGAGTTACTACGATACATTATGGTGAGGTCCACGTTATAATTGCAGCATTATTTGATTGTTATTGCTATCCTTGTCTATCATTCGGGTGGCTCGTTGGAATAAGTGATAACGCGTCGGCCTAATAATCAAGAGAACCCGAGTTCGAATCTCGACCGGAGCAAAAAGTTATTGACCACAACACAGTCACATATATACGGCCACCCCGGCTTTCGGGGGATACTGTAAGCCGTCGGTCCCGACTACCTAAAAAGAAGTCGTCATCTCTCATCATCATCCCTCTCGCTCATTACCCATGCACTAGCCTAAGCGTATTATTATCATTCGACAAAACAGATAGCGCTATTCTTCTCCAACTCTGCAGTGTTGCCAGATCGGTTTTTAACAATGTAGGAATATTATTAGCAGAATATTTATTAATTTATTTGGAAATTTACATATTCGAGGGCACCAGGGAATGAATCCCATTATTGCCCTCATAACGCACATTGAGCATACAATTTGAAAAACAATACATAGAATAACTTTACTAATATACTATTGAGTTTTAGAAAAAAAAATAAAAACAAGATACAAAAAAATAGTAGAAAACCTTGCAATATGTAACTTATAGTATAGCTCTAATGTAATTTAAGGCCTAAAAAATGTAATTTTTAAACCGAATTATGAAATTTAGTACTTAATTACTGAAAAATATTTTTTGTTGCTCAATAAAATATAATGTGCATCATTTCAAACGAGAATAAACAGTTGATATTACATCAGATATACCGGTATCACTATCTTCCACAAATGGAACGACTTTTCCATCGTTGAAAGGGCAATGGGATATTCAAGGACGTCACTCAAACGTTTCAACGTTGAGATGAAAATATATTGTGATTAGATAGAATATTCACACAAAAGATTAAAATATATTATACATGAGAGATGGCAGGGAGTCGGCAACACTGTTGTCCTATCTTTTACAGTGACACTTTAAAGTGAACCTCACTATAGTGAGGTCCACGTTATAATGACAGTATTTGATCAACTTCGGTTTTGCTATCCTTGTCTATCATTCGACATAGCCGGTGGTACTATCCTTTTCTAGGTCCACAACGATGCCAATTATGTTTTTGACAGTGTAGAATATGATTAATTAATGTAGAGAATTGGCATCGCTATTCTTCTATCTTCATCTACTGCCATTATAACGTGGGCCTAACTATATAGTGGTGTGCAACGTGCGGCGTTGGAGAGTCAATACCACTAACACGTGCCCTTGACGGGTGCGTAAACCGATGTTAATACCCAAGGCAGAGAGAGAAAGAGAGAGGGGGCTGAGAGATGAGTGAGAGAGAGGGAACGCTGGTATTTCTAGGGTGTGTGAGCGCGTAAGGACAGTCCAAACCACAAAGACTTTGCGGCTTTACCCTCCACAAAGAGGCCGGTTTCCTCCCCCCCCCCCCCCCAATTGCCATCACCTCACCGTTCCGAAAACTCCACAGTTTCCAGAACAAAGTTGTGTGGTGCGAGAGAGAAAAGACAGAATGATCTTGTAAAGGAGGCCTTCAAAACTTCATGGCGTTATCTACCACTTGTGGCTATCGTCGGAATAAATAGTTGTGGAAAGTCTCTCCTTTGTAACTCATCTGACTCAAGTTGATGTCATCCTGGATTTCCTCTCTCAAATATCTTGCTCTCATTTCAGATTTTCTATAAAATACTGGAAAATGACCCTGGGTGACTGATAATGAAAAGTAGTATGGGACTAGATAGGTAGATCGATAGAAAGAAAAATAAAAAATCTCAGTAACCTTTTTGAATTATTTAATTAAGGTAGATCGATACTTAGGCTGTCTTTATTTTAACCTGGAGGGTGAAGTTAGGTCGCAGCCGGCCCTCTCTCCCACTTGACTCTCCTATACAATTCTAATTCATTTACATCATAACAACATGAGGAAAAAAATCTCTAAAATAGATAATAAGAAATATGTTGAAAATAAGTATAAATCAATAGTAATCTATATATATAAAATATAAAAGCGAAATGGCACTCACTGACTGACTGACTGACTGACTCAGTCACTCGCAGAACTAAAAATCTACCGGACCAAAAACGTTCAAATTTGGTAGGTATGCTCAGTTGGCCCTTTAGAGGCGCACTAAGAAATCTTTTGGCAATATTTTAACTGTAAGGGTGGTTTTTAAGGGTTTGAAGTTCGTCTTTTAGCATGTATGTTCTTCTTATTCTCTCAATTTATAATTGAAAAATGTCCATACCATATGTTAATATAGAACTATAATCTAGAGAGAGTACCTCTTCGAAATAGTTGTTAACTGGCAACTATATTAATAATTTTGTCAGGTTGGCATTAAGTTGAGTTGGCTTTGTTAGGTTGGCACCAAGTTGAAGATTGAAATGCATTGATCGCGGAAAAATTGATTGGGCACTGCTACTTTAATCAGAGCTATTCCTGAGAATATTATATTACTAGCCGTCAGGCTCGCTTCGCTCGCCATGTCCGTTTAGCCAGACGTTTAGTCTGGACCCCCGACTGGATCGTCCTAACATATGATAAAAATGCTCAAATGAAAAATGCAGGCGAGCGAAGCGAGCCTACTGATCTCATTCTTGGACGATCCAGTCAGTGTTCCAGGGGGCGGAGCCTCCTGGCTAGACGGATACGGCGAGCGAAGCGAGCCTGACGGCTAGTCAATTATATTTTTTAAAGCATGAAATTATATTTTCAATAATTTTATAATGAATTTTCATAATAAAAATTGAATATTTTGTTAATTAATTATTAATTCTAAATTGTTAAAAGACGATTTGGCAACAGAGCAAAGCAAGGACGAGCTAGCGCTGCAGCCTTGTTGAATGATAGACAAGGATAGCAATACTATTGCTAATCAAACACTGCCGTTATAACGTGGACCTCACTATAGCGTCAGTTTACTTTATCAAGTATGTGGCATGACAAAACGTGTGATGTGGAAGAAGTGAAAATGAAAATGAAAATGAAAATGAAATTTATTCTCCTTTTTCTTATACAAACAAAAAATTACAATATTTTATCTTAGAATTAAACTGACAGCAATTGTTTATAGGCGCTGCCAGTATCATATATTATAATTACATATTTCGAATATTATATAGTTGCTATTTCAAAAAGTCTAAGCAAAGTATTTTCGGCCATTGCGGTACAAATGTGCATATAATGTGCAAGAACAGCTATAAAAATTTATTTAGAAAAACAAAGCAGAAGCGCAGTGTTGAATTTTGTAATATTAAAACAATACTATAACTTAATAAGAAAAATATGAGCTAAGTGGAAATATAAATCACAAAGTACAAAAAGTTTGGGAATTTATGGAGTATAAATACATGGCATTGTACCGGTAGCTGAAACAGTGTATGATTTTCAGGATAGAATTGAAAAAAAGTTTTCTATATCTTAAGTAGATATAAGTAGAAGTTATATGAATGTAGATGTGAAAAAACAACTTTCAAATCCATAATGAGCGAACAGATTAGGAAATTATCCCCGCACTTCATCAAAAACAAATTGTTTGCTTTCCAAACAACAATTCACGAAAAATTTATTTGCAAAAGCTTTTAATCTGAAGGGCAAGAAGGCGTTTTCCGTGATATTAGCGCCCTGTGTGGGCTGGAACGAAAGCCTTATCCGGCGGCATCTAATTTTTGCTGCCAAAAGCTGCACTTGGACTTTTAAACGTCTCTTGTGCCCTTGCATGATATATGGCGCGTTCCATTTTTCGCCTCCACCTCGCGCAAACTACGGTGAATTTAATGCAGCCTTCCCATTTCTGAAATCCCAATTTAAGATTCGATCTCGACTCATAACTCATTCTTAATTGGTTGGTTTTTTTGTTCCGCTGTGCGAGGCGGGATAGAATTCTTTTCCTACTTGAAAAGTGCATTAAGTACAAGAGCCGAGCGTTATTGTTCCCAGAGCTTGATTGCGTGTCACTGTGGATTTAAAAAATGTTTCAGAATTCGAAGTGAAGACTGAACATCATGTAAAAAGTTGGGTAACATGGTTTATTGATTAGTTTAATTGAAATATTGAAATTTTTCTTCAATCTTTGAAATGCCACAGAAGATTATAACATCGATAGCCTGGATTCATCAGGTTAATCAGGTCTCTTCAGGCTACTTTTTACTTTCCTTGCCCTATTACCATAGGTAAGGAAAGTATTGCTTTCCGAAAAAAATTAAGGTACCCCAATTTCTAAATTTCTATACGTTTCAAGGTCCCCTGAGTCCGAAAAAGTGGTTTTTGGGAATTGGTCTCTGTGTGGTCTCGGTGTGTGTGTGTGTGTGTGTGTGTGTGTGGTGTGTGTGTGTGTGTGTGTGTGTGTGTGTGTGTGTGTGTGTGCGCGTCTGTGTACACGATATCTCATCTCCCAGTTAACGGAATGACTTGAAATTGGGAACGTAATGTCCTTACACTATAAGGATCCGACACGAACAATTTCGATCAAATGCAATTCAAGATGGCGGCTAAAATGGCGAAAATGTTGTCAAAAACAGGGTTTTTCGTGATTTTCTCGGAAACGGCTCCAACGATTTTGATCAAATTCATACCTAACATAGTCATCGATAAGCTCTATCAACTGCCACAAGTCATATATCTGTAAAAATTTCAGGAGCTCCGCCCCATCTATGCAAAGTTTGATCTTAGATTCTCAATTATCAGGCTTCAGATACAATTTAAACAAAAAATTTTGCGTGAAAAAGATTGAGCATGAGAATCTCTACAATTAATGTCCAGTTACATTTTCACCTGAAATTTAAAATAAGCTCGAAATTCGAGAAAATGTGATTATCCAATGGCAAACTGTTGGCAACTATTGATTCTATTAAATGATTCACTATGAAGAGATAGCAGACCTCGTGTGTCTCCAGCGTTATTGTGCTGTCACCAGCTGACTCAGATCTCTGTTTATAAGTAGACTTGAGATGCGCGGGTACACTAGCGTCAGGTGATCAATTCTCATAACGGCAAGGAAAGTTGTGTGAGTGCGCCACACCAGATTTTTCTGGTTTCAACTCAAAAGTATTGAGATCATGTAGCTTTCATTCTCATCTGTTAACGATTCCTCATAAGTCTCATTCATCACTATAAAACTCATTTACATGCTCATCTTTACAAAATAAACTTCTTCCAATATCCGTAAGATGTTAATCTATAATCCTAACAGCATCATTCAACCTGATTATTTGGGTGATCAGATGTTCGCTTATGTTAATAATTCCAAGATTTGAAGTTGATTGGTCAGAGGCTACAGCGTTCGATAGTTATCGTCCAACATATGTACAGACGCCAAAAGCCACGAGTCTAGGCTAAGAAATCGTTACCACGCTCGTTGGATATTGTATTATGTAAATGAATTCACATTTTACGCATAACATATCAAAATACATAGATTAGTTATTGCCATCTCTTATGTGGCTTCCCAATTGATATTCTGCATCTGGATTTTAATTCTATTCCTGTATGGGAGGTTATTCTGCAAACATTCTTTTCATAATATTATGTTCCTTTTATTGAATCCGGAACTGTACGGTAGCGTTTCATTTGAATATTGACTATATCTCCAGCGCTGAAATGAACTCTACTATCGCATCCCTTGATTCTGCTGAGGAACTGCATCGTTAGATATTTGACTCATTGAAAACAATACGGGCCGGTTAACGAGCTCGAGATTTATCTAAGTTCTAGACTTTGAACAGCTGGAGTCAAAAAATTGGTTTTCCGAAACGGGGCGTAGTAGTGTCATAGTTAAAGTAACGCTTGAATTAAATTTCGAAGAACAAGAAAATTGAACACCAAAGAATAGTGTAAGGCTTCAGCTATTTTGAATTATTTAGGAATGTTTCATTTCGTCAAGGGAAAACGTTTCCAATCATAAAAATGAGAGAATAAATATTCATTTACTGCAACTACGCCCCGTTTTGGAAAACCAATTTTCTGATTTCAGCTGTTTAAAGTCTGGAACTTAGCTAAATCCCGAGCTCGTTAACCGGCTCTTATTGTTTCCAATGAGTCAAATAGTTCTGCTGAAGAACTGCATCATTAGATAATGATGCAGTTCTTCAGCAGAACTAAGGGCTGCGATAGGATAGTTCATTTCAGATATCCGTGTAGCGTTGGGAATATAGTCTACAATTCGAATGAAATGCTACAGTTCAGGATTCAAAAGAAGGAGCATAATTATGAAAAGAATGTTTGCAGAATAGTCTCCCATACAGTTATAAAATGTATAACTATGAAATGAAACGCAACAGTTTCAAATTCAATAAAAGGAACATAATTATGAAATGTTTGCAGAAAGAATTATACTAGTAGTTCTGTGAACAGTGGACCTCACACAGTTTTCTCATCCATAATATAATTTGGATATCATTGGACCATTCCAATCGAAGATTGTTTTCGTACAGAGGCTCATTAATCCAAGAGTAATGACAAGGAATCAAAATCACAGTTATAGATGATAACAATTTATTATCATGATCATTACACATACCATCAATACTCATTACTCATACTCATTACTCATTATTCATTACTCATTACTCATGATCATTACTCATACCATCAATAATTGGGTAGTCTCAAAAAGTGATACAATACAATACAAATCCTACTTCGGACTAGGTTACACCTTATCTCAATTGGGGAGAGGAATAGCTCAAGGTTACCTTATTTTCTCTGCCTATCATTTTTGATGATGTACTTATGAATCAATCAATAGAAAAAGGATAGGAAAATACATTGACAATAAGTCAAAATCAATTACATCTAGTACAATATTTTCTAATTGTAACGTGACGTGATCAATACAAATTCGAAATTATTCAGAAATTCTATTGCACCAGCAGCGCAAAGTGAGGACGATTCAATAATTTGTCTCCCTCTTCCCCGCGTTTTACCCGACCGAAATCATTTACACATAAATAAACTTGAAAGGGAAACAACCGGGGCGACCTAACCTCTCCCTGATCGTTACAAATAACCGCAAACATTATCTTTGGCCGACGCCGATCCAGTTGGTATTTCAGCCGATAGATGGCGGCAGGGGAAAAGAGAGATAGCAGCCAGAGCTGAAGGAAGATTAATGGGAGAGTAATAATGTGGATCAGGAAGTGTTTGTCGGTAATCTAGGGGTGGGGGAAAAGGGAAAAAAGGGATTTTGTCAGGATGACGGGGAAGGGGAAAAAGGGAGTTCGTCAGAAGGACGGGGAAGAAATATGGAGAAATTGTGTAATGGTGAGAGAAAGGGGGAGGGAGTGGTAAGACAGTTGGAAGGAATTGGAAAAGATGACGAAGAGAGTATAAAGAAATAGGTGGGTAGGAGAGGGAGAAAGGAATTGGAGGAGGAGAGGTGGGAAAGGAAGCAGCAGCAGCATTCAAATGGACAGACTCGATTCGTGAGGGTGAAGATAGACTGTTCCGTTCTGGTACGAGCGGAGAATACAAGGCGAGGCGATAAAGGAAAGGTGAAATTGATAAGGTGGTCGTCAAGAGAAAGGAAGTTTGAATGGTGACGTGGGAGGAAGAGGAAAAGGGTTGGAGGGAGAAGCGAAAGAAAAGCGGCGTGTTGGGTTTTCGGTCGGAAACTGAACCAGTAGATGGAAGCCCCCAGCCAAATCCTTGTGTATTTCCACAACGCTGCCGCAAAATAAATTAAATGAAGAAACTAGAACGCCTGCAAGATTCCGTTCGCTTTTTTAATATCTTTTGTCAACAGCTACCTACTAATTTCACACTGGTGTAACTTTTAAAAAGTCTGCTTCCACCTGCGGGAGCGAATCGCGGATTGATATTGTACCCAGAGTTGTTGAATTCTTGTTTGTATTGTGAAATAATGGAATAAGTTATGCTTTCTCTTTGTTTTTTCAAAAATTTCTCTTCTGAACGCTCAACAGCCACAGACGTCAAAACTCAAATTATGTTTCCTTTTCCAATCTTTTCAATGTACGGTACAATGTTGGTATTTCTCCAAATCAAGACTAGAAAATAGAATAGTTCTATCATAGAGGAAAACTAGCATGAAATGTATTTTGTAAATTACTGTATCTGCTTTGTAGATAAAACAAGGATAAGGATAGATTGATGTGAAAATAATAATGGACAAAGGTAACAAAACCAATGTTAATCAAATGCTGACATTATAACGTGGACCTCTCTATACATATTTCTAGAATACAGTCATCTCCTTTCTATTCAACATTCATTGATTCTTTCCCACAGGAAAAAAAGATAACATAATCGTTGTAAAGTTCTCCAGCTTCAATGCTCGGGGGCTGGTGTTTTCGCAGAAGTGTAAACTGGCGGGAAGCGGCTTCCTGATTCGTGAAGACCTTACCAAGAGGCGGTTGGACGCCATGATTCTTTTTTAAAGTTTTTAATAAATTTTTAGTGAAATTTGACAATATCTTTGTTTTCTTATTATGATAACATAATCCTTGATCAGCACAAACACTTTTGAATGATTTAAAGACCACCCAAGAGGACTAAAGTATAGAGATTCTATAAACAATTAGACATTCTTACTCTACTGGATTTGAATTTGAAACTGGTGAAAATAAAGAAATGCAGGAGTCTATAAACAATTAGAGATTCTTATATTATACACTCTACTGGATTTTAATTTGAAACTGGTGAAATTAGAGAAATGCAGGAATCTTGAATTCAAAAGTATTTGTCACTTTTCTAACCAAAGAAAACTCTCTAGTACTACTCTAAAGACATCTCATCAGAGATGCTCAGAAGTGTCTAAGGCCTCTGTAGACTGAAACAAGGAAGCTTTCGCTCTTTAAATTGGTCGATTCTGGAAACTAAACTGTATTTGAAACTTTGAAACTGATGAACATAGAGAAATTCAGGAGTTTTGAATTCGAGATTGTTCGGCTTTCGAAGAGTAGACTACTTAAAGGTGCGTACAGATTTACGCGCCGCGAACATGAGTAATTCACTCTTAATCAGCTGATGCCAAGCTTTTTATATCTGTATCTTACCGTTTCTGTAAGAATACAGATATAGTCAGCTGATTAAAAGTAAATTGCTCATGGAATTAAATAGAGAATGCATTTATTCAAATACTAATTAATATATAATTATTAATGAACGAAAAATAGCGCTGCTATCCAGAGATTGTCAGTTTGGTGTAAGGGCAAGCATTCCTGACTAGCAATTGGGAGGTACCGGGTTCGATTCCCGGGCTGGCAACTAATTTTTGGATAGTAGTTCTCATCGAATTTCCATCTAGCTGTTAGCCCTGTTGTCAATGTCTGCAGTAGCAGAGGTCTTCGGGGTGATTTGCAGCATTTATTTAGGTTTTTCGTTCAATAATAATTATAAATTGCTCATGTTCGCGGCGCGTATATCTGTACGCACTTTAAGAATGCTCTTCAGAATTAACCTGAAACTCCGTAGATTTCATGCTCTGAAGACTGAACCCAAAACTCGTTGACTCTTGAAATTGGTCGAGTTTACCAAACTGAAATTGAAACTGGTAAAATTAGAGAAATGCGGGAGCCCTGAATTCAAAAGTATTTGGCTCTTTTTTAACCAAAGAAAATTACTATATAATAAGTTTTCATTATTGAGAATACAGCTCATCAAACAATATTTTGTTGCAAACAACAAACTGATATTCTTATTTTCCCGTTCGATTATATATTCCCACCAATGAATGAAAATCTGAACTAACATTCTACAGAAGCATGGGATATTATCATAAGCTATCATCAAAACGAGCATCAATATACGCCAACTTCAATGAACATTACATTATGTACAATGTCTATATAACTGGGACGTATAACATCAACAGGGAACATGGTTAACAGTTGGTAACATTGTCATATTGCAGTTGTGATTTGAGCAGCAGGGTTGACGATAATGATCAATAGAGATTCGCCACAATGGTCTCCTATTAAATTTAATAGTGAACTATTAGAGGAGCATCAGCTATTGATTGTCCCGCTGTGGCTCAAGGTGACTGACAATTCAATCATCTCATCAACAACATGTCAATTATCTTAGTACGATTGGAATATCGTTTAAGGCCAACATTGAGAGCAGTTTTAAGTTTATTAGAAAGGATGAAATTTGTGCACCGAAGGAAATTTGAGATAAGGAACTTCCTGACTTGATGGAATAATTAGACACCTTACTCCAGGGAAGAATAAGTTTTACGAGAAGCATGTAGTCTTTGTGCCGGTTGCACAAAAGCCGATCAAATTTTAATCTTGATTAAATCCACGAGAACCAATCAGAGAAGCCGTCTTTTCAAAAACGCCTTATCTCATTGGATAGCCAATCTCATAGTCGAATTTTAATAGTGATTAAATCCACGAGAACCAATCAGAGAAGGCGTTTTGAAAAGACGGCTTTTCTGATTGGTTCTCGTGGAATTAATCACGGTTAAAATTTAACTGGCTGTTGTGCAACCGGCACCAAGTATTGTACTAAATCCACGAGAACCAATCAGAGAAGCCGTCTTTCCAAAAACGCCTTATCTCATTAGCTCTCGTGAAATTAATCACGATTGAAGTTTAACCGGTTTTTGTGCAACCGTTCCATATTCAACTCCTTCAGTGATTTCATTCTACTCTTTCAGTCCGACAAAAACAATTCTAAGATAAGGTCTTCCTCTCCAAATTGTGAAGCTTACATCAATCGCAAAACTATACAATACTATTCTTATATTTTAACTATTATACTATTATTATATTGTCACATTGATGAGTTGTCTTTAACACCGACATCCTAGTCAATGATTGAGTACATGTCGGTGTTAAAAATAGATAAATTGGTGAGTTGATACGCCGCATTCCGTAATGAATCAATAACTTCAATCTATAATATCATGATATAGTGGAATATTGAATTTAATAAGGCTATATTATTTTATTAATCAGAAATGAGCCAAAAGGAGTACAGATACAGAAAATTCAACCAATCACAAGCTGAACAATGAGAGAGCAGTAATTTTTTAACAGAAATGAGCCAATAGGAGTACAGACACAGAATATTCAAGCCATCACAAACCGACCAATGAGAGAGCAGTGATTTTGATGATCAGAAATAAGCCAATAGGAGTACAGACACATGAAATTCAACCGATCACTAACTGAAAAATGAGAGAGCAATTATTTTGATGTCAGGAAAGAGCCAATAGGAGTACAGACACAGAATATTCAAGCCATCACAAGCCGACCAATGAGAAAGCAATGATTAAGTTAATCAGAAATGAGCCAATGGGAGTACAGATATATGAGATTCAACCGATCACAAGCTGACCAATGAGAGTGCAGTGATTTAGTTGATCAGAAATGAGCCAATAGAAGTACAGATACAGAAAATTCGCCCTATCACAAGCTGACCTATCAGAATGCAGTGATTTAGTTGATCAGAAATGAGCCAATAGGAGTACAGGTACAGGAAATTCAACCAATCACATGCCGACCAATGAGAGAGCAGTGATATTGATGATCAGAAATGAGCCGATAGGAGTACAGGTACAGGAAATTCAACCAATATCAAGACGACCAATGAGAGAGCAGTGATCTTGTTGATCAGAAATAAGCCAATAGGAGTACAGGTACAGGAAATTCAACCAATCACAAGCTGACCAATGAGAGAGCAGTGATTCAGTTGATCAGAAATGAGCCAATAGGAGTTCAGATACAGAAAATTCAACCAATCACAAGCTGACCAATGAGAGAGCAGTGATTTAGTTGATCAGAAATGAGCCAATAGGAGTACAGATACAAAAAATTCAACCAATCACAAGCCGACCGTTGAGAAAGCAGTGATTTTTTTGATCAGAAATGGGCCAATAGGAGTACAGATACAGAAAATTCATTAAATCACAAGCCGACCAATGAGAGAGCAGTGATTTTGTTGATCAGAAATGTGCCAATAGGACACATACAAAAAATTCAACCAATCACAAGCCGACCAATGAGAGGGAAGTGATTTTGTTGATCAAAAATGAGCCAATAGGTGTACAGATACAGAAAATTCAACCAATCACAAGTCGACCAATGAGAGAGCAGTGATTTTGTTAATCAGAAATGAGCCAATAAGAGTAGAGATTCAGTTAATTCAACGAATCACAAGCTGACCAATGAGAGAGCAGTGATTTAGTTGATTAGAAATGAGCCAATAGGAGTACAGACACAGAATATTCAAGCCATCACAAGCCGACCAATGAGAGAGCAGTGATTTTGTTGTCAGAAATGAGCCAATAGCAGTACAGACACAGAATATTCAAGCCATTACAAGTCAACCAATGAGAGAGCAGTGATTTTGATGTCAGAAAACAGCTAATAGGAGTACAGACACAGAATATTCAAATCACAAGCCGACCAATGAGAGAGCAGTGATTATGATGATCAGAAATAAGCCAACAGGAGTACAGATACATGAAATTCAACCGATCACAAGATGACCAATGAGAGAGCAGGTATTTTTCTGATCAGAAATGAGCCAATAAGAGTAGAGATTCAGTTAATTAAACCAATCACAAGCTGACCAATGAGAGAGCAGTGATTTTGATGATCAGAAATGAGCCAATAGGAGAACAGGTAGAGGATATTCAACCAATCACATGCTGACCAATGAGAAAGCAGTGATTTAGTTGATCAGAAATGAGCCAATAGAAGTACAGGTACGAGAAATAAAACCAATCACAAGCTGACCAATGAGAGAGCAGTGATTTAGTTGATCAGAAATGAGCCAATAGGAGTACAGGTACAGGAAATTCGACCAATCACAAGCCGACCAATGAAAGAGCAGTGATTTTGAAAAGAGCAGTTCATCAGAAATGAGCCAATTTGAGTACAAATACAGAAAATTCAACAATTACAAGCTTTATACTCTATTTCAAATTAATACAACTGATTTGAATTGGGGAAATTATTTATTGATTGATGTGATTCTGTTGACTCCCAAATAGAACTGTATCTAGAACAGACCAAGTCCGCGAATAGCCAATTAATTTGTCAAGGCAATCTCATTCAATCTTCATGCAATCTAAAGGTGCGTACATACATACGCGTAGTGAACATGAGCAATTCACTTCTAATCAGCTGACCATATCTGTATTTCTAGAGAAACGATAAGATACAGATATAAAAAGCTTGGCTTCAGCTGATTAAAATTGAATTGCTCATGTTCGCGGCGCGTAAATCAGTACGCACCTTAATATTTCAAAACGTATGTCCAAAACTCTGTAGATTCTGCTACTCCATGTATTCATGTTCATGTTGTTTGAACTAACTTATTACTCTTGCAATAATTTTCAACCACAAGAAAGTTCAGGTAATTTCCACTTTATTTTCATCTAAAAATGGAACCAATTCTATATAAATATCATTAGAGGACCACACTCATAGGAGCTCCTTATCCTCTTTGAAATACTGTACTCTGTTCTCGAATTTTTATTTGCTGTGATGTTGGATGAAATCTTCAATAGTTCTATTACTCACCCCATTAAATTAAGCTATTTAGTTATGGATCTGGATTGATTTCCTTGATATAGCAAATATAGATTGAATTGATTTCTTGAATTCATTGATATAATTCAATTCAATTCATTTTATTCAAAAACTTTATACATTACATAGTATGTAAAAACAACGTAAAGACGATACATTAGTTTGTAACATTAATATGAAAAACAAGTAAAAAGTAAATGAATAACTCCATGCTTGGACGACAAGTCCGTGTGCATGGAGAAAATATTCGTGGATTTACAATTAATTTCTTTTCAAGAGAACAATTTTTGCATAATAAATATTTCCTGGTTCCATTTTCGAAAGTAGGTAGGATTATGCAAAATGAAAGACGAAACTTCTGACCTTTCGAAATCATTAGAGCATGATTGGCTGGTAGTCTAGAATCAATACGCAGCGGATAATAGCGAAGTACAAAGTTGAGATTTTTGGATTTTAATTTATTGACTGAATCGATTCATTATTGGAATATTTTAAAAATTGTCTTTTTCCGTTAGGGATTTTCTTGAATATAGATAAAAATAAAAATCTTATTACCCTTTTTAAAATCGTCTATTTGCAACATGTTTCGGCTATATGATACCATTATCAAGTCTTGACTCTTGTTAATAGACAATTTTTAAAAGGGTACTTGAGCTGGGTTGACACCAAAGCTATTAACAAAACCCAATCCTTATAGATTCTATTAGATTGAATGGAACTTGATAAAACACATATGTTCATGATGTGTATGATAAGTTATGTTCAATCTAATAGAATCTATAAGGATTGAGTTTGGTGTAAACGCAACTTCAGATTTATATTTTTTATTAACGTTTTACAAACTCTAGAAATTTTCAACATTCTATCAAAAGTATATACGTGAGATGCTATGAGATTCTGAAAACTATCTAAAAAGAAACCGGATCGTCACCATCATAATAATTATTATCATCATTTTCATTCATGAATAATAACATGATTTGCCTCATAAACAATAAAATCACGAGAGAAGCCTTAGCTAAGGTTTTGCAGATTTGACGCCTAGTGAGATCGGACTCCCCATCAAGGTACCTGGAATACATTATTATATTCTAGGTACATTGATTACTGCAACACGATTGGCTACGTCAGTGACAGAATCAGAAAAAATTAACTAATGCTCCCATTGACGACTTCTTCCATTGATGGTTTGCTTCCATTGATGATTTGCTTCCATTATCGACTATTCAAAATATATATAATATAAATTAAATATTCAGGCGGTGAGACCTTCCCGCAAGGGACTCCCACCAACAAAAGCCATACGAATTTACTTTTTACTATTCAAATGAATCAATAAAATATGATACTATGATTCAATAAGCTTTGATATTCAACTTCCAAATAATTAGCTACGATGACTTCTCATTGAGTTTGAAAACATCGACAATATCTCATGTTTCTCACTCACAATGAATTCCAATAATGATGAAAATGATATCTTCTGCAATAACACTGATAAATATCAGTTTACTGATAGAAATAATTCAAAATTGGCCTTGAATGGAATATTTATATTAGCTTGTAATTCCAACATATACAGTGAGGTCCACGTTATAATGGCAGAGGATAAAGATAGGGGAATAGCGATGCCGGTTCTCTGCATTAATTAATTATATTTCTACACTGGCAAAAACATAATTGGCATCGTCGAGGACCTAGAAAAGGATAGTATCACCGGCTTTGTCGAATGATAGACAAGGATAGCAAAACCAAAGTCGATCAAATAATACCGTCATTATAACGTGGACCTCACTATAGCAGTTCTACTCTTGATCAAGCATTGATCAAACATTCAACATACAGTGTAACTCTTTGATAAATAATCTATTCAACAACATTGTAGAATTTTTGATGCAGTGCACTTATGAAATTGATTCATAACTGAAAAACTTATGGAATTGATTCTTAACTGATATACATATTGAGATAATTACTAAAAAGTGAAAGAAACATAGCCTAACCCACTTCTTGGACTGTGATATCACTAGATTTAGATTAATAAAAATAACACAGGAATCGCCTTAGTATTTTATCTACCAATTTCATTATTTCAGTGTCATTTGTAACATGAATTGACGAATTATTTGAGAGGGAAAAATAGACGATAACCTATTCTTGAACAAGTTCTATCTAAATTTGGGAAAGGAACAGTTTTGGGAGTTTTGGGCTTTAAACCTGTTGTTCCTTCCCCAATCATTCATAGTTGAGAATGATATTGTATGAATCAATGTATAAATAAATATCATCTACAAGAACTTATCATTCACAAAAATCAAGAATTTATCATTCACAAAAATCAACAACTTTCCCCATAACGTATGGAATTGAGAGTAATAGTTGAGAATGATATTGTATGTATGAATGTATAAATGAATAAATAAATAAATTACAAGAAAAATAGACGATAACTTTTTTTTGACAATTTCTATCTAAATTTGGGAAAGGACCAGTTTTGGGTTTTGAGCCTGTTGTTCCTTTCCCAATCATTCATAGTTGAGAATTATATTGTATGTATCAATGTTTAAATAAATAAATATGATCTACAAGAGTTTATCATTCACAAAAATCAACAATTTTACAGTATGCTATTGAGAGTAGCGTTGACAGACCTTATGACCCGTTAGAGAGAAGGTAGGTTGTAAAAATCTTGATACTCTCCAAGCAGCACTGTGATAGAGCACTGTGCTCGAACTCAGATCTCTATGGAGATCCAAGTTTAACCTGTCAAATGTAGCTGTCAATCTACATCAATGTTGTGAAAGGTATACTGTATGATAAAGGAGGAACATTTGGAGGTTGTGGGCGTTGTGATAGGCTGACACCTCAGCAATTGTAATCAGATCAATATTATGTTATTAGGAAACTAATTAGTGGATGATTATTGTGAATTTGGTTACCTTAATTTAGAGTTGGGTGAGCAGTGTTTTCGAGAGAGAGACGATGTCTGCGTGAAATAAACAAAGTGCCTGTCCGCGTCCAAAAACATCGGGCCCCGGAGAGAGGAGACGCCCACTCTCTCCCAGCTCTCTCACAACCCCCCTCACCCCCTTACCCTTATTTCCACTAAATTCTCCCAAATTTCATTTCGCTCTGGAAAATTTCCGCTACATATTTTCCACTCTCCAATATCCTAGAATCGCTCTCTCAGCTTCAATCCCCCCACTACACCTGAATCCGCTACTACCATTTCAACCAAAATAGACCACCTGAGTGTCCCCTCTCTCACCTCACACTCTTCTCCTCTCTCTCCTTTTGTTAGAGATCTATTTCTATTCGAGCTCATTCTTAGAATTCGGTCGAATCCATCCACTTCTGTTGATTATTGGTGGACCATTCTTTTTCCCAGATCTCATCATTTCTCAACCCATCTCTTTCCAATTCTCATGAACCTCTCATATCCTTCACTTTTAATCATTTCTCAATCTCCCAAATTTGCACTCGCATCCACTCCCTCTGTCTCTCTCTTGGTAGAGAGTTAGTGGGGAGGATATTTTTAATATTCTTTCCGAAGAATGGACATTGGTATGTCCAAAGCTCCGCCAATTTATGTAGATGCATAACAATATAATATCTATAGTTATTATATTACAAATTACTTTTTCATTTCATATACAGTTCAATAATTATTTTCTTAGTCTATATTATGTAAATTCATCTATAATTTTGCTGTATTGTAAGCTATTGTATATAAGTGTAAAAGCCAGTATATATTGTAATCTACATAAATAAAGTACTCAATCAATCAATCAATCTCTCTCTTGGTAGAGAGTTAGTGGGAAGAATACTTCGAATATTCTTTCCAAAGAATGGACATTGATATGTCCAAAGCTCCGCCAATTTATGTAGATGCATAACAATATTATCTATTTTATCTATAGTTATTACAAATTGTTTTTTTTTTTCATATTATATACAGCTCAATAATTATTTTCTTAATTTATATTTTGTAAATTCATCCATAATTTTGCTGTATTGTGAGCTATTGTATATAAGTGTATAAGCTAGTATATATTGTAATCTACATAAATAAAGTACTCTGTCAATCAATCTCTCTCTCTATTAATCAATCAATCTATCCATCCTTTATCCTTATTCATCTTCCATCTGACATATTTCACAATATTAGGTAATATCGATATTCAAATAATCGCATCCAATCTTCATTCATATTAATAATGATTCAATGATTTTTCATACATTGTAGATTCGTTTGATAATTAGCTATACAGTCATTCATTGTAAATTAGTGTATAAATCAGAATTTAATGTAACTTGCATGAATAAGGAACTATAATCCTTATTGATTCAAGTCAATCAGATGACCAGATATGAAAATATAAACAGATATACAGAAATTGCTCGCTTAATATAATAGGTTAGGATATCTGGTTATTTTTATATCTGGATATTTATGTTCAACGGATCTCGAAAACGGCTCTAACTATTTTCACAAAATTTGGAAAGTAATCCAAATTTCAAAATAATATGATAATCCAGTATCTGGTAATCTGATCAAATCTTCTATCCTCCATCTAATCCTCCTCTTCTATCCTCCTTCGTAATCCAAATTTCATAATAATATGATAATCCAGTATATTATCTGGTTATCTGATCAAATCTCCTATCATCCATCTCTTTCTACTTCTCATACCTGCCAGACGTGTGCCATTGTTTCATCAAACTCTTTTTTCTCGCATTTTCTGCGACCCTCCCACTCTCTCCCCCTCTCCATCTAATTCTCTCTCTCTTACTCTTTCTCTCTTTTGGGAGAGAGTTAGTGGAGAGGATGTTTTGAATATTCTTTCCAAATAATGGACATTGATGTGTCCAAAGCTTTGCCAATTCATGTAGATGCACAACAATATTATCTACAGTCATTCTATATTGCTTTTTTCATATCATATACAATAATAATACAGTTCAATAATCATTCTCTTAGTCTATATTATGTAAATTCGACTATATATTTTTTGTATTGTAAGCTAATGTATATAAATATATATTAAGCCAGTATAATATTAAAATCTACATAAATAAAGTACTCACTCAATCAATCAATATCTCTCTTGTATCCATAATCCACTAATTAGATTATAATCTAATCTCTCTCCCTCACTCTTCAATCTAATCTTATATCTCTCACACTTTCTAATCTTATCGAATCTGATATCTCTCTCTCTTTTTCTCTCTCTCTCTCTTTCTCATTCTCTCTAAAAATCATTCATCCCATAATCTCCCAAATTCACTCACTCTCTCAATTTCTTTCTATCTATCCTCTTCCCACTCTTTTCCTTCACAATTTTATCCTTAATTCCCCCACTTTTTCCTCATAAAATACTGTATCCCTATCCTTCACTTCTTCCTCACTCTTCAATATCCTCTTCTTCGCTCTATTTCGTCAACCCAATGGACAATCCATAAATATATGAATTCAACATTAATAATACCCATATAATAATGGGTGATGCCCATATAAGCTCTAAGACTTGTGCGTGGGTAATGAGTGAGAGGGATGATGATGAGAGATGACGACTACTTTTTAGGTAGTCGGGACCGACGGGATATAGTCTTCTCCGAAAGACGGAAAATTATACTTCGAATTGGTTATCTCTTCAACTTCCAAATTTATCTTCCACTCCAATTCCCAACCACAAAATTTTAGCTCTATTTTTATTATTCACCTATCATCTTTTCATTTTCCCTGAGTTATCACTCAATCCTGAATGTCCTTCCTGTCTCCCTACATATCACAAACTTTTCTTATAGTTTTTCTCACTAATTTCTCTATGGTTTCTTGTTAATTCTCTCCCTTACCGTTTCCCAGGTTTGGATTTCTCTACAATATTCCAGAACTGTCATCACACCACCAGTATGATTGTATTTTATCCGTATTCCATTTGGTAGAGAGTTAGTGGGGAGGATATTTTTAATATTCTTTCCGAAGAATGGACATTGAAATGTCCAAAGCTCCGCCAATTTATGTAGACAATATAATTATCTACAGTTATTACAGATTGCTTTTTTCATATCATATACAGTTCAATAATTATTTTCTTAGTCTATATTATGTAAATTCATCTATAATTTTGCTCTATTGTAAGCTATATATAAGTGTATAAGCCAGTATATATTGTAATCTAAATAAATAAAGTACTCAATCAATCAATCAATATTCCAATATTTTTCCTTTCCATCCTATTTCTCTTTCTGGAAATTTCTGTTCGACAGTAAAGTTACCTTTTCTCTCTGACTAGCATCATTTCCAACTTTTCTTTTCACTCTAAACCTCTTCCTTTCTCTCACTGACTCTCTCCCACTCTCTCTTGTTTCCCTTCTCAAGCTATTTTGTGCCTCTTTCTGGAATTTTTTTTCGTGGGTAGACCTATTTTCCTCTTAGTCGAGCATTATTTCCGACGTTCCTTTTCTCTATGACCCTCCTTTCTCTCTTCCACTCTCTTTCTCTCACTGACTCTCTCTCTCACTTTGTCATAGATTTTCTTCTCATAATATCTATTTCAAAGAATTGTGGAAATTGTTGTTCGTGGGTGGATCTATCTTTTCTCTCAGTCGAGCATCATTTTCGACTTTTCTATCTGAAAATTTTTTCTCCCAAACTCTTTCTCTTACATCACGCTATCCTGTACACATTCTGCTTCTCTTCCTAGAAATTTTTGTTCAACAGTGAAGCAATCTTTTCTTCCAGTCCAGCATCATTTTCAACTTTTCTTTTCTCTATGAGCATCTTTCTTTCTCTCACTCTCTTTCTCTTTGGTAGAGAGTTAGTTAGGATATTTCTAATATTCTTTCCGAAGAATGGACATTGATCCGCCAAAGCTCCGCCAATTTATGTAGATGCATAACAATATAATTATCTATAGTTATTATATTACAAAATTGCTTTTTCATATCATATACAGTTCAATAATTATTTACTTAGTCTATATTATGTAAATTCATCTATAGTCTTGCTGTATTGTAAGCTATTGTATATAAGTGTATAAGCCAGTATATATTGTAATCTACATAAATGAAGTAATCAATCAATCAATTAATCTCTCACTGACTCTCACTCTCACTCTCATAACTTTGGTTTTTATACTATCCTTTTCAAAAAATTCTGGGAAATGTTGTTCGTATGGGTAGAGCTAGCTTTTCTCTCAGTGGAGCATCATTTTTGACTTTTCTTCTTTCTATCAGTCTCTTTTCCTCTCCCACACACTCACTCTCTGTCTTTCACACACACACACACCACACACACACACACACACACACACACACACACACACACACACACACACACACACACACACACACAATTTCTCAATATTTTTTCTCTTTCTAACCAGTTCAACCATCGCTTGTTCCTCTCTTTCATTCTTCAACTCTATTCGGTTGATATTATTTCGCCGATTGTCAGCATTTTTACTCTCACATCTCCTGCCGTCCTTTCAAAAAACATCATTACATCCATCATTCCGTGCCAGTCGTGCTCAACTTTTCATCAGACTCTATCCTCTCGCATTTTTTGCTACCGTCCCACTCTCACTCCCTCTCCACCTGATTCTCTCTCTCTCTCTACACCTCTCTCTTTCTCCGTCAGCCTCTCTCTCTCAAGATCTCTCACTCTTTCTCCCTCTATCGCTCTATCTCACACTCAACCTCTCTTTTTCTCTTTGTTTCTCTCTCACTCTTTCTTCTCTTTTCTCCCTCTCTTTCTTTCTTTCTCTCTCGTTCTCTCTTTCCCTCTCTTTCTCACTCTTTTCCTCTTGTTTACTCTCTTTTTCTCTCACCCACCCACTCTCTCACTCTTTGTCTCTCTCTCACTCTCTCTTAATTTTCCTCTCTCACACAGACCCTCTCTCTCACTTACTCACTCCTCACTCACTCATTTACACTCTCTCACTCACTCACTCACTCTCTCTCTCTCTCTCTTTCTCTGACTCCCTCATTTGGTAGAGAGTTAGTGGGAAGAATACTTCGAATATTCTTTCCAAAGAATGGACATTGATATGCCCAAAGCTCCGCCAATTTATGTAGATGCATAACAATATTATCTATTTTATCTATAGTTATTACAAATTGTTTTTTTTTCATATCATATACAGCTCAATAATTATCTTCTCAATTTATATTTTGTAAATTCATCCATAATTTTGCTGTATTGTAAGCTATTGTATATGAGTGTATAAGCCAGTATATATTGTAATCTACATAAATAAAGTACTCAATCAATCGATCAATCTCTCTTTCTTACTCTTTTCCTCTTGGTTATTGTCTTTTTCTCTCTCCCACCCACTTTCTCACTCTTTTCCTCTTCTTTTTCTCTCTCTCACTCTCTCTTAATTTCCCTCTCTCACACATACCCTCTCTCTCACTTACTCACTCCTCACTCACTCATTTACACTCTCTTACTCTCACTCTCTCTTCCCCCCTCATTCTATTTCTCCCATTCTCTCTAACCCCTTCTTCATTTCACTCTCTCTTACTCCCTCACACCCTCTCTCACCCCTTCACTTCCTTTCTTTCTCTCACACACTCTCTAATGTGTGATCGTTTAGGGTTGTGTGGCAAGAGAGGACCAGGAGTCCTAACTAAGCCCTAATATAGGCAAATGATCAATCAATCAATCTCTTTCTCACTCTCACTCTCTTCTCTTTCTCTCTATCTCTCTATAGAGAGGACCAGGAGTCCTAACTCCGCCCTTATAAAGACATATAATCAACCGATCAATCAATCTCTCTCTCTCTCTCTCTCTCTCTCTCTCTCTCTCTCTCTCTCTCTCTCTCTCTCTCTCTCTCTCTCTCTCTCTCTCTCTCTCTCTCTACCACTCGCTACCCAGGTGGCGCGGTGGTAGGGAGAGCAGTCAGGAATAATCCCTCTAGAAAGAGAAAAACTACTGGAGAGCTTTAGACTGTGACCGACTAGAAGTATCAGATAGACGTTTGTTGTGGTAGGGGTAGTTGAAAGGAAATAGAGAGAGAGAGAGGGTGAGAGAGAGAGAGCGAGAGAGCTCACCAGTAGCTTTTCTCTTTCAAGAGGGATTATTCCTGACTGCACTCCTTACCTCCACGCCACCTGAGTGCTAATTGGTCGGAATGCGAAATTACACAAAAAAACCTCCGGTATTATTTTTCCGGGTAGGAATTTCAGTCGTTTGTTGTGCTGAAATCTGGGGAACTCTTTCTATTGTCGACAATGTGCCTAACACAAAGCACATTCATCTTGTATAAGCGTATCACTTCATTAACCAACATCTAAGCTTTGTCGTTCTGTTAGGTTGATGTTTCTCAAAATAGCTGTAGAGAAAAAGTTGACAGGCAAAATATACAGGCAAGTGTAATAATAATTTGTTCCATCTTTCTGATCAACCGAGATACAAAATTTTTAGTATAATGTATATTTGGACTGTAAATTTTGTGATTTTTATAAAAGTGTTTTCATAACCTCATTTGGACAATTTTTATCAAAATTAGGGAGAGGAACAGTTTTGGGTTTATCCTGTTGATTCTCTCCCAATCATTAATTTGATGTTGTGATTAAGGAATGTAATAAATGTAAAATAAATATAAGTCATATAACAGGAATTCAGGCTACCGTATTGATATTGCATTAAAAAAAATGTTGTGTTTTTGAGAATATAGTGAGTCCCACGTTATGATGGTAGTGTTTGATCAGCAATGGTATTGCTATCCTTGTCTATCATTCAACAAAGTGGATAGCGCTATCGCTTTCTCGCTTTGCTCTGTTGCCAGATCAACAATGTAGAATTATTAATAAATTAACAAGATATTCCATCTTCTACATTTCTAGGTGGCTTCCGAATCACTGGAATTGGTTCTCTGCAACAAACTACACAATGCAATGCTTTCGATGATTTCAGTGCCAAGTTTTTCATTATCAATTTATTCAATAATTAACATTAAATGATTATTAATCATCATTATTATGATCATTATCATTCATAATTTATTCAATTATTTACACAATTTTTATAAAAGTGCCAGTCTTGATAAGCCCATTACACAAAGCGTAGTAATGCTGTGTAGATAGTGAGTGAGGTTATTATTGTAATCATAAGTATTTCAAAATACAGTAGCTTACTTGAAATTTGCAACTTCTCCGTTATTTTAATTATAGGGAACTAATATTGGCCATCTTAGTTCTAGCGGTTACATGGATGATATAGATCTGACTAATATTATAAAGTGGATTCAACAACTTGCAATCCACTTATTGAATTTCAATCTGTGAAACACTGTTATTGAACGAGCGTTAGCAAGTTCTCATATTTGATATTGAATGGAAAAGACTAAGAAATTGTCAAAAAACCACTGATTTATTGATAATTAGAAAGACCGGTTTCGGTTTTTACACCATTGTCAATCTCTGAGAGTTTATCAGAAACCGGTCTTTCTAATTATCAATAAATCAGTGGTTTTTTGACAATTTCTTAGTCTTTTTCATTCAATATGAATAATTACCACAATATCAACTTCTCAACTACACAAAAAGTCTCATATTTGACTTGCTGAAAGCTGAAGTCATTGTACGTCTGTTTGTATATTCTACAATAACTTTAGAAAGAATTGGTCAATCAGCTTCAAATTTCGAACACGTATTTTTCGAACCTTTTTACAGGTCAAGTATGGCGGACAACAAAATTGACTCACTCCGTCATCCTTTTTCAGGATAACAAAATAACATTGAAAGTGCATGAGAGAGAAATTGTTATGATTTAGTCAGCTGGAGGATTCATTTCATACAATTACTTCAGTTTTCCATTCATTCATCATAACATCAGCTGAGGTTATCTGAGAGCTATTACACGCGCTGACACATGATTTCAGCTGGTTAATATAAAATATAATAATACACAACTTTTACATAAACAAAATTATACGTGTTGATAGAACACGTATAATTTTTACATAACACAACTTTTACATAAACAAAAAAATCTGGTGTGGTGCACTCACACAACGTTTCTTGCCCTTATGAAAATTTATCAACTGACGCTAGTGTTCCCGCGCATCTCAAGTCTACTTTTCTAAGATCTGAGTCAGCTGGTGACAGGACAATAGCGCTGCAGACACACGAAGTCTGCTATCTCTTCATAGTGAATAATCTTATTTTCTCGAATTTCGAGCTTATTTTCAATGTTAGGTGAAAATGTTACTGAACATTAAATGTGGAGATTTTTATGCTGGATCTTTTCCACTTGATGTTTTTGTTTGAATTGTATCTGAAGCCTGATAATTGGGAATCGAAAACCAAACTTTGCATAGATGGTGCAGTGCTCCTGAAATTTTTACAGATATGAAACTTGTGGCAGTTAATAGAGCTTATCAATAACCTTTCTAGGTATGAATTTGATCAAAATCGTTGGTGCCGTTTTCGATAAAATCGCGAAAAACCATGTTTTTGACAACATTTACGCCATTTCAGCCGCCATCTTGAATTGCATTTGATCGAAAATGTTCGTGTCGGATCCTTATAGTGTAAGGACCTTACGTTCCAAATTTCAAGTCATTCCGTTAATTGGGAGATGAGATATCGTGTACACAGACGCACACACAGACCAATACCCAAAAACCACTTTTTTGGACTCAGGGGACCTTGAAACGTATAGAAATTTAGAAATTGGGGTACCTTAATTTTTTAATATACTTTCCTTGCTTTGCAATACTTTCCTTACCTATGGTAATAGGGCAAGGAAAGTAATTATACGTGTTGATATAATTATCAATAAGCAGTTTTCACCATTTATTTTCGTCGTAATTTAATATTCAAGTATCTTAAAGTGATAATTTACAAGCAGTTCGTAATGGAAGGAAACATTGAAGATTATGTATTTTTTGACTTGGAACTCTGTATCGAAATCATGTACCACATGACCACCTTCTCATTTTAAAAAAATGAGTTTGAGGGTCAAAAGATGTTGAAGCCAATACAGAGTAATACCATAGAGAAACGATAGCATGAGTAGATATCCCATGGTATAGGGTGTTTATGTCGCAACTTTTACTGTTATCCCAAGCCGATAGTTCACGTAGTTCTTTCTTATGCAGCAGTGTGACGCTGGTAGTCTCTCAAATTGTGCCGTTCATACACTATCACCACAACAAAACAGTAGAAATTGACAATAATCGACAGTAATCGGCTTGAGATAACAGTAAAAGTTGCGACATAAATTCCCTATACCATGGGATATCTACTTACGCTATTGTTTCTCTATGGTAATACAGAGTAATATTTGAAGAATATAACTAATTGTTAGGCCCGGTTGCACAACAGCCGGTTAAATTTTAATCGTGATTAATTTCACGAGAACCAATCAGAGAAGGCGGTTTTGAAAATACGGCTTCTCTGATTGGTTCTTGTGGAATTAATCAAGGTTAAAATTTAACCGGCTGTTGTGCAACCGGCACTTGTTATAACTAATACAGAGTAATATTTGAAGAATAATTTTTCATTTCATAAAGGATCCTCAATGAACCCTACTGTTAGATTATACTTGTTAAAGAGAAATTTAGCTGTTATCATAATTTTCATCAACTCTGTATAATCAAAAGTTGCAGTTTCCCGAAGATTACAATACTTGAGTCCTCTAACCCAGGGGTCACTAGTGGAACAAGTGTTCGTAATCAGAATAATATTTTAAATGTACGTTGAAATTGAGCGATATAGAGGAATTTTTGTCTGGTTTAAAATCGAAGAAAGGTTGAAACTGGGACGTCTGTGAAGTTAGCAGGCATGATAACAGCCCACCAAATTAAAATGTTATCCTTATTGAATGTAATCCCTAGTCCAGCGTTAGTTTGGACTGAACATTGTAACCTCCTTTTTACAAATTTTATGCTTGTTTAAGTGGCTAGATTCCAGATCTGGTAGTTGGAATTGGTGCGGACCAACTTGGGCGCAAAAAAGGTGGCACAGTACATTATTCTATGCAAGTGTAATGGATTTGTAGGATAGGAATGAAAACACGATACTTCAAATTCCAAATTTGTAACCTGTAATGCAGGTTGCATATTCTGCTCCTTCCAACCTGTAATGCGGGTTACATACACAGCCCCTTCTAACATGTAATGCGGGTTGCATATACTTCCCCTTTTAACATGTCATGCGGTTTGAATCACAGAATTAATAATAGCTCCTATAATTAATTATAGGAGTTTTCTCTGGTTTGAATACACTGCTCCTTCTAACATGTAATGCGGGTTGCATAGAGTGCACCTTCCAACATGTGATGCGGGTTGCATATACTGCCCCTTCTTACATGTAATGTGGGTTGCATACGCTGCCCCGTCAAACATGTGAGGCGGGTTGCATACACTGCTCCTTCTAACATGTAATGCGGGTTGCATAGAGTGCACCTTCCAACATGTGATGCGGGTTGCATATACTGCCCCTTCTTACATGTAATGTGGGTTGCATAGACTGCACCTTCCAATGCACCAAAGGTCAATTAAAATATTTCTAAGCTCCTAAATCGAATACTCCAAATGTTTAGCACAACAATTTGAAAATTTTTTTGATTCTCTAATTTATCAAACTGCTTTGTTTCTCTCAGTAAAGCAAAAATAATTCACCTCATATTGAAGTTCAGTCTGAATGAACTTGAATAAACTCATTTAAAATACTCCTGAGCTTCTAAATCGAATTCTCCAGTTTCATTAGAACACTTTGTAGTTGTGTGTGACTTCAATTTATTATTGTAACTGGCAGGAGCGTAATTGATTCATCTAAATTACTATTTAATTATTATTTAACGAACATCCTAAATAAATGCTGTGAATCACCCCGAAGACTTCTGCTACTGCAGACATTGACAACAGGGTTGACAGCTAGATGGAAATTCGATGAGAACTACTATCCAAAAATTAGTTGCCAGCCCGGGAATCGAACCCGGTACCTCCCAATTGCTAGTCATTAATTAGCATTTGAATAAATGCATTCTCTATTTAATTCCATCTGTAAATTACTATTGCTACACTACGACATTGTTACGCTGGAGTGAGTTAGACTCTCATTCGAAATCACAGGTTCATGGCACGTATTTCTGGCCTATTCAGCATAACCCGACCTGTTTGTTATGCTGTGCTGTATGCACGGAGCGGGACACCATTAAGATTACGGAAGCTGTTTAGAGATACAACAAAGTGAGAGACAAGATTGAGAGAGAGAGAGAAAGGAAGAGAGGAGGTGATTCTTGACGAAATTTCACAGTTCAAAAAAGACAAGGGCGAACAGAATGACTGAGTCAGCAGAACTGCTATTTGTCACTGGGGTCTCTCAGAAGGCATACCACCCGCATTGTGTCAAACATCTTCTATCTATATATATAAAAGCGAAATGGCACTCACTGACTGACTGACTGACTCACTCACTCACTCACTCACTCACTCACTCACTCACTCGCATAACTAAAAATCTACCGGACCAAAAACGTTCAAATTTGGTAGGTATGTTCAGTTGACCCTTTAGAGGCGCACTAAGAAATATTTTGGCAATATTCCAACTCTAAGGGTTATTTTTAAGGGTTTAAAGTTCGTCTTTTAGCATATATATTCTTCTTCTCCCAATCTCTTAATTATAATATTGAAACTTCCATATCATATGTTACTATAGAACTATAATCTAGATAGAGTACCTCTTCGAAGCAGTTGTTAACTGGCAACTAAATTAATAATTTTGTCAAGTTGGCATTAAGTTGAGTTGAATTTGTTAGGTTGGCACCAAGTTGAAGATTTAAATGCATTTATCGCGGAGAAATTGATTGGGCACTGCTACTTCAATCCTGGGAATATTATATTACGAGCAGTCAGGCTCGCCATATCCGTTTAGTCTGGACCCCCGACTGGATTGTCCTAACATATGAAAAAATTGCCCAAATGAAAAATGCAGGCGAGCGAAGCGAGCCTGCTGATCTCATTCTTGGACGATCCAGCCGGGGGTCCAGGGGGCGGAGCCCCCTTTCTAGACGGATATGGCAAGCGAAGCGAGCCTGACGGCTAGTATATTATAAGAACGTAGCAAGAAATTCATGCATGCCTGCAGAAAAAATCTGGTGTTGCGCACTCACACAACTTTCCTTGCCGTTATGAAAATTGATCACCTGACGCTAGTGTAGTCGCGCATCTCGAGTCTACTATTCAAAGATATGAGACAGCTGTTGAAAGGTCAATAACGCTGGAAACACACGAGGTCTGCTATCTCTTCGTAGTGAATGATTTAATAGAACCAACAATTGCCTACAGTTTGCAATTTAATAACCACATTTTCTCGGATTTCAAGCTTATTTTCAATTTTGGGTGGAAATGTTACTGGACATTAATTGCAGAGATTTTCATGCCCAATCTTTTCCACTTGAAATTATTTGTTTAAATTGTATATGAAGGCTGATAATTGAGAATATAAAATCAAAGTTTGCATAGATGGGGCAAAGCTCCTAAAATTTTTACAGATATATGACTTGTGGCAGTTAATAGAGCTTATCAATGACTATTTCAGGTATGAATTTGATCAAAATCGTTGGAGCCGTTTTAGAGAAAATCGCGAAAAACCCTGTTTTTGACAACATTTTCGCCATTTTAGCCGCCATCTTGAATTGGATTTGTTCGAAATTGTTCGTGTCGGATCCTTATAGTGTAAGGACCTTAAGTTCCAAATTTCAAGTCATTCCGTTAATTGGGAGATGAGATATCGTGTACACAGACGTACACACACACACACACACACACACACACACACACACACACACACACACACACAACACACACACCACACCACACACACACACACACACACACACACACACACACACAACACACACACACACACACACACACACACACACAACACACACACACACACACACACACACACACACACCACACACACACACACACACACACACCACACACACAACACACACACACACACACACACACACACACACACACACACACACACACCACACACACACACACCACACACACACACACCACACACACACACACACACACACACACACACACACACACACACACACACACACACACACACACACACAACACACACACAACACACACACACCACACACACACACACACACACACACACACACACACACCACACACACACCACACACCACACACACACACACACACACACACAACACACACACACACACAAATCATGTTTTTTGGACTCAGGGGACCTTAAAACGTATAGAAATCTAGAAATTGGGGTACCTTAATTTTTTCGGAAAGCAATACTTTCCTTACCTATGGTAATAGGGCAAGGTAAGTAAAAATAACAGTTGACCGAAAATAAATGGAAACTCAATTTTAGCAGATGCTATCAGTCAACTGTTAACGTCAGACGTGAGGTATGGAGTGACGTCATCTTCTTGCCGTTATGTTTTTACGACGAAAAGGTGAAACAGAAGGGAGAGGGATGTGTGTGTATTGGAGGGAGAGAGAAGGGAAAGTGATGATGATGATCTAGATGATGATGTGGCAGGTGTGAAACTGACTTTCTCCCAATCTCCTTCCCCTCCATCGACACACACTCTCTCTCACACACACACACACACACACACACACACTCACTCTCGCGTTAGGGTTCAACGGGGCAAGACCTACTCTGGAAGAAGGGAAACGCGTAACATAAAACAGAGTTAAGTTTGGGCCCCACGTTTTGGAGATGGTATTTGATGGAGAGAAATTGTAATGCTCAGCAGTCACTGGAGAGTCGTCATTCCCCACAGGGGTCCCCCCCCCCCACCTCGCAGTCTCATATAACCCAGAAAGCAAGTCATCCATCTCGAAGAGTTGTCTGTCCTTGTCCTACTGGTGCCTCGACGGTCATCCCTCAGGATCTCAACCCATGCATCACGGTCAGACTCTATTAAATGCATTTCGAATAGCTGCCGCTTTGTCTATCTGCTGCGTTCATACTTTATTCATTTCTCTCTCACACACAACACATACACTACCTGTCTTCATCGCTCTCTCCTCCCACCTGATTCTCTCTCATTCCTTTTTTATCTCTCTCTCTCTCTCTAACTCTCTTGGTAGAGAGTTACTGGGAAAGATTTTTTATATCCTTTCCAAAGAATGGACATTGATATGTCCAAAGCTCCGCCAATTTATGTAGATGCATTACAATACTATCTTGTATAGTTATTCCAAATTGATTTTTTTCTCCCATATCATTGTACAGTTCAATAATTATTTTCTTAGTTTGTTATGTAAATTCATCTAAAACTTTGCTGTATTGTAAGCTATTGTATAAGTATATAAGCCAGTATATATTGTAATCTACATAAAAGTACTTAAATCAATCTCTCTCTCTCTCTCTCTCTATCATGCCTAATGAAGGCATATAATCAATCAACCTCTCTTTTACGGTTAATTGCTGAAGGGAGCGTATCCTCGATACCCTCTCTGGAAATGTACTTCTAAAGGTCCAAACTTCACCACTTCATAGGAAAGCATTACAGTAGTACCTTAGCTTTCGCATATTTCATCATTTTTCTTGCTCAATATTATTGTAGAACTCTTCAGTTTGATATGATTCACCATGTTATTTTACTGCTACTGATATTTATTTTCAACGCTAGAACACAAGTTGAATTTTGTTTTGTTAAACACATGAATAAAGGAATCTAAATCGCTCTCTCTCTTTCTCTCTTTCCCTAGTTCTTTTTCAAATTATCTTAATTGTTGATAAGTTTCTTATTTAAACATTACTTTGAGTTATGGAACACCGCCTATTCAAGTAGTAAGTTACATCAAAATATTATATTCCCGTTATTCAAATTGACAGAATGCAAAATGATGATAAAAATCTATAGTCAGCTCCATGTTATAATGACAGTGTTTAATTAGCAATGTTATTGCTGTACTTTTCTATCGTCATTCAACAAAGCGAATAACACTATCTCTCTCTCTCGCTTTGCTCTGTTGCCAGATAGTCTTTTAAAAATGTAGACTTAATAATTAATTAATAAAATATTTCATCTTAATTATGAAAATTCATTATTGACCGAACGTAGTGAGGTCTATGTTTTAACTCGGATTAAACGTATACCAAACGTGTTGATAGAATTCGATGAGATTTGGCAGGAATATTCCTTTTTCAACAGCGCGTCGATGTATACACGTTTTTCAAAATTTTGCATTTTAAGGATAATATGAAAAGAACAGGAATTCCTCCATACTCTGATGATATGATTAATAAGACTATAGAATAATTCATAATCAATCGTCTACAGAAGGCATTGACAAGACAGAGGGTCGGCAACGTTGTTCTCCTATCTTTCTCCACTGCCATTATAACGTGGACCTCACTATAGTTTTTGATAAGTTTCTCATTTAAACATTACTTTTGAGTTATGGAACACCGTGGATTCATGTAGTTACATCACAATATTATATTCTCCTTATTTAAAGTGACAGAATGAAAAATGATGATAAAATCTAGTAATTCTGTCCAACGCATCAGCTTTTCTTTTTACTTTCCTTGCCCTATTACCATAGGTAAGGAAAGTATTGCTTTCCGAAAAAATTAAGGTACCCCAATTTCTAAATTTCTATACGTTTCAAGGTCCCCTGAGTCCAAAAAAATGGTTTTTGGGTATT
Source organism: Nilaparvata lugens (assembly GCF_014356525.2). Taxonomy (NCBI): domain Eukaryota; kingdom Metazoa; phylum Arthropoda; class Insecta; order Hemiptera; family Delphacidae; genus Nilaparvata; species Nilaparvata lugens. The sequence continues at coordinate 68,027,012 of NC_052508.1, read as the reverse complement.
GGTCTGTATGTGTGTATGAGTGTATGTGCGTCTGTGTACACGATATCTCATCTCCCAATCAACGGAATGACTTGAAATTTGGAACTCAAGGTCCTTACAATATAAGGATCCGACACGAACAATTTCGATCAAATGCGATTCAAGATGGCGGCTAAAATGACAAAAATGTTGTCAAAAACAGGGTATTTCGCGATTTTCTCGAAAATGACTCCAACGATTTCGATTAAAGTTATACCTAAAATAGTCATCGGTAAGCTCTATCAACTGCCACAAGTCCCATATCTGTAAAAATTTCAGAAGCTCCGCCCCATCTGTGCAAAGTTTGTTTTTAGATTCTCAATTATCAGGCTTTAGATTCAATTTAAACAAAAAATTTCGAGTGGAAAATATTGAGCATGAGAATCTCTACAATTAATGTTCAGCAACATTTCCACCTAAAATTGAAAATAAGCTCGAAATTCGAGAAAATGTGATTATCCTATTGCAAACTGTTGGCAACTGTTGATTCTATGGAATGATTCACTATGAAGAGATAGCAGACATCGTATGTCTCCAGCGTTATTGCCCTTTCACCAGCTGGCTCAAATCTTTGAATAGTAGACTTAAGATGCGCGGGAACACTAGCGTCAGATGATCAATTTTCATAACGGCAAGGAAAGTTGTGTGAGTGTGCCACACCAGATTTTTTCTATCCGCACCTCTTACACGTCTCTAATAGGCCTTAACACTTGGTTGCATAGAAGCCTGTTAAATTTTAACCGTGATTCCACGCCTCAAGAACCAATCAGAAAATACTTCTTCCCAATAAATCCTTGTATTGATTCTCATGACATTTAATAATGTTTAAAATTTAACAGGCTTGTGTGCAACCAAGCCTTGAAAAATTATTTTCTCCACAGTAAAATAGTTATCAGCTGATAAAATCTATCAGCTATGAATATTCTATTTACAATGTGATACATTTCAATATAATTCATTCAAAATCTCGTCAATCTCAGTACAAGAATCGGAAATGGTTTAATCAAAATCAACTAATCGAAAATGACGGACGTATCTGATACATTTCAAGTAAGGCTCGAGGAAGAGTCTTTTAATTTGTCTGTGTTGTGTAATAGATGGCAATCTGTTCTTGATTCAACCGGGAGTATTCCCAAGGAAATGGAAGATGAAATACGAGGTGCTGTAGGTAAGATTCAAAGACAGACACTCTTTCATAAAGTTGACATTAGAAATAGGTGAATTTAAAATTTTTTAAATAATTCATATGCATTGTAAATAAACAAATAAACAAAAATAATTATTCCTGGACCAAAAATCAAGTGACAAAGCAGTGTGTGATTACATAGTAACCTTAACTTTTTGAAAACATTTATCAACACAAGAAACATTTATCAACACAACAAACATTTTTACATTTTATCAAAATTTTTGGAGAGAAATAGAAGGCTAAAGTGCACGTCCAGTTTTTGGTTGGGATCGATTTAGTATGTTATTTTGAGCACAAAATCACAAAAATTAAACGGCGCTCACTATTGTTTTTATAATAAACTAAGTTCAAAGTAGCAGAACTTTACTACATGCATTCAACCAATAAGTAGCAACCATAAGTAGCTAAGGTTAGGAAAAGCTGTAGGTTAGGAAAAGCTGTAGGTTAGGAAAAGCTGTAGGTTAGGAAAAGCTTTAGGTTAGGAAAAGCGTTATGTTAGGAAAGCTTAGGTTAGGAAAAGCTTTGGGTTAGGAAAACTCAGATTGGGAGTATCATAATTTGGTGATTTCAATAATCAAAATGGCTGCTACTCATATAGGTTAAATGCATGTAAAATTGTGCTACTTTGAATATAGTTTATTTAAAGAACAATAGTGAGCGCCGTTTAATTTTTGTGATTTTGTGCTCAAAATAACATACTAAATCGATCCCAACCAAAAATTTGATAATAGGTATGTTGGCACAGGACGTGCACTTATACCCTAATTTTTCCTCCAATTTTTTATTGTATTATGATTATAGTGTTTTATACAATAAATGAATGAATTTCATTATTTTGATTCAAACCTATACTTTCCTATACTATTGTCTTTTCCTTTAGGGCTACTCTTGAATATAAATAAAAATAGAAATCTAAGTACCCTTTCCAAAATTATATAGCATTATATAGCTGGAACATGATGTGACTATAGTTTTGAAAAGGGTAGGCTAATAAAGCTGCGTTTACACTAAAGTTGATAACAAAATGTTTATAACTTAATCCTTATTAATTCTATTAGATTGAACATATCTTATCATGATGAACATATTATGTGTTTGTTAAGTTCTGTCCAATCTAATAGAATCTATAAACATTAAGTTATTAACATTTTGTTAATAACTTTGGTGTAAACCCAGCTTTAGACTTCTATTTTTATTTATATTCCCTATACTACTTTGTGTATTAAGTTATGTACAGTGTTAATAAGGTAGTCTACATTTTAAACAGTACATTGTAAGTAAACTAGGTATATCTTCAACAACATTTACACTAGAGTTGTCAACAAAATAATGTTCAGTTTTTCTAAGTTGTACATTTTTTCTGTAGAAAAGAAGTACCTAAAATGATGCTATGGTATTTTACAAACTATAGTGAGGTCCACGTTATAATGACAGTATTTGATGAACTTTGGTTTTGCTATCCTTGTCTATCATTCGACAAAGACGGTGGTACTATCCTTTTATAGGTCCACAACGATGCCAATTATGTTTTTGACAGTGTAGAAATATAATTAATTAATGCAGAGAATCGGCATCACTATTCTTCTATCTTCATCCACTGCCATTATAACGTGGATCTCACTATAGCAACAAATTGCCGAAATTTGTTGAAAACTCTGATATAAACTTGTCTTGTCTACAGCAGGTAATATATTATAGTATTTGCTGAAGCTGCGTTTACACCAAAGTTATTAATAAAATGTTAATAACTTAATCCTTATGGATTCTATTGGATTGAACGGAACTTGACAAACACATATGTTCATCATGTGTATGATAAGTTATGATCAATCTAATAGAATCTATAAGGATTAAGTTATTAACATTCTGCTAATAACTTTGGTGTAAACGCAGTTTTACAGTCTATTATGTTGATGAAAAGATAGAATTTATTGAAGGTGGGACTTTGAGAGGGCCGACTGCGTCCTAATTCTGCCCTCCTTAGATTTAAATGAAGGCAAGAATTGAATTAAATTTCTATAGCAATGGTTTACAAATTTTACATATTTCTTTCAATGTTTATAATTTTGCTATTATGTTGATGAAAAGATAGAATTTATTGAAGGTGGGACTTTGAGAGGGCCGACTGCGTCCTAATTCTGCCCTCCTTAAATTTAAATGAAGGCAAGAATTTAATTCAATTTCCACAGCAATGGTTTACAAATCTTACATGCTTGTTTCAATGTTTATAATTTTGCCAAATAATTACAGAATTATTCTTAATTCGCTATAGGTCAGACCAAATTATTGGTAAATGAAAAATTAAAGCAGTTCAAAGACCTCCTGAAGAAGTTCCAAAAAGGCGATACTGATGAGAGTATAACGCCTAATGATCTCGAAGGATTTTGGGAACTTGTTCTAATACAGGTAAAATATCAAAGTATATGATACTTTCTAGAATCACTTTACTGGGGCTACTTTATTCAAATTAATAAAAAACAATATAAAAACTTGTAGTACCCTTTATTAAAAACTTTAAAATATTTGAACTAGTTTCGACCATTGGTCATTTTCAAGTTAAAATGTAAAAAATCTGGTGTGGCGCACTCACACAACTTTCCTTGCCGTTAAGAAAATTGATCACCTGACGCTAGTGTTCCCGCGCATCTCAAGTCTACTATTCCAAGATCTGAGCCAGCTGGTGACAGGACAATAACGCTGGAGACACACGAGGTCTGCTATCTCTTCATAGTGAATGATTTAATAGAATCAACAGTTTGAAATTGAATAATCACATTTTATCGAATTCCGAGCTTATTTTTAATTTTTGGTCAAAATGTTACTGAACATTAATTGTATAGTTCTTCATGCTCAATCTTTTCCGCTTGAATTTTTTTGTTTAAATTGTATCTGAAGCCTGGTAATCCGGAATCTAAAATCGATCTTTGCATAGATGGGGCGGAGCTCCTGGAATTTTTACAGATATGGGACTTAAGGCAGTTAATAGAGCTTATCAATGACTATTTTAGGTATAATTTTGATCAAAATCGTTGTATTCGCAAGAAAATCGCGAAAACCCTGTTTTTGACAACATTTTTGCCATTTTAACCGCCATCTTGTATTGCATTTGATCGAAATTGTTCGTGTCGGATCCTTATAGTGTAAGGACCTTAAGTTCCAAATTTCAAGTTATTCCGTTAATTGGGAGATGAGATATCGTGTACACAGACGCACATACACTCATACACACACATACACACACACACACACACACACACACACACACACACACACACACACACACACACACACACATACAGACCAATACCCAAAAGCCACTTTCTTGGACTCAGGGGACCTTGAAACGTATAAAAATTTGTAAATTGGGGTACCTTAATTTTTTCGGAAAGCAATACTTTCCTTACCTATGGGGCAAGGAAAGTAAAATGATGCTATGGTATTCAACAAACTATAGTGAGGTCCACGTTATAATGACAGTATTTGATGATCTTTGGTTTTGCTATCCTTGTCTATCATTCGACAAAGACGGTGGTACTATCCTTTTATAGGTCCACAACGACGCCAATTATGTTTTTGACAGTGTAGAAATATAATTAATTAATGCAGAGAATCGGCATCGCTATTCTTCTATCTTCATCCACTGCCATTATAACGTGGACCTCACTATAGCAACAAATTGCCGAAATTTGTTGTAAACTCTGATATAAACTTGTCTTGTCTACAGCAGGTAATATATTATAGTATTTGCTGAAGCTGCGTTTACACCAAAGTTATTAATAAAATGTTAATAACTTAATCCTTATGGATTCTATTAGATTGAACGGAACTTGACAAACACATATGTTCATTATGTGTATGATAAGTTATGTTCAATCTAATAGAATCTATAAGGATTAAGTTATTAACATTTTGTTAATAACTTTGGTGTAAACGCAGTTTTACAGTCTATTATATTGATGAAAATATAGAATTTATTGAAAGTGGGACTTTGAGAGGGCCGACTGCGTCCTAATTCTGCCCTCCTTGAATTTAAATGAAGGCGAAAATTCAATTAAATTCCTACAGCAATGGTTTACAAATTTTACATATTTGCTTCAATGTTTATAATTTTGCCAAATAATTACAGGATAATTCTTAATTTGCTATAGGTCAGACCAAATTATTGGTAAATGAAAAATTAAAGCAGTTCAAAGACCTCCTGAAGAAGTTCCAAAAAGGCGACACTGATGAGAGTATAACGCCTAATGATCTCGAAGGATTTTGGGAACTTGTTCTAATACAGGTAAAATATCAAAGTATATCATACTTTCTAGAATCACTCCACTGGGGCTACTTTATTCAAATTAATAAAAAACAATATAAAAACTTGTAGTAGCCTTTATTAAAAACTTTAAAATATTTTAACTAATTTCGACCATTGGTCAGTTTCAAGTTAAAATTTAAAAAATAAACAAGTTCATACCAGATAATATGAACATTATGCTTATTTTTAAATGATTAATTTATTTTTGGTTGAAGTTATTCAATTTTCATCATTATACTTTTAATTTTATCAAAAATAGGATTATTCAAGTCAATTTGAATAATATCATAGCCACCTCTAATACAAGGCCGCGGCCTACGATATTGCAACGTCGCAGTGTAGGCCTACAATCTAATACATGATTGGTTAAAAAGATTTTTATAAATGCCAGCTGATTTTTTTCACCAATCATGTATTAGATTGTAGGCCTACACTGCGACGTTGCAATATCGTAGGCCGCGACATTGTATCAGAGGTGGCTATGATAATATTTATTGAATTATTCCTATTTAATTTTGTAGTTTTATAGAAAAAAATTCTTCTTTTAAATTCAATTTATTACTATCATTACAAAAGCTTAATACTTTTATATTAGAATTTATATCAATATAACTATGATTAGTTTCAGTTGAATGTTCAGCATGATTAAATATTTTAAAGTTTTTAATAAAGGGTACAAGTTTTTATATTGTTTTTTTTTTATTAATCATACTTTCTATATTTTCATCAATATAAATATGAAAATATGCAAAAAGTTCCTTGAAATAAATGTATAATATACAGGAAATTCTGGGAGAGCAATAACCTATAGTGAGGTCTACGTTATAATGGCAGAGTCTGATTAGCAATGGTATTACTATCCTTGTCTATCATTCACAAAGCAGATAAATGGCAGAATATTTTAAACGAGAATGAACAGTTAATATTACATCAATAAACCTGTATCAGCTACCTTCTATAGAAGGTATTGACAAGACAGAGGATCGGCAACGTTGTTCTCCTATCTATCCCCCTGCCATTATAACGTGGACCTCACTATAGGTCTATAATATTATAGTGCTCACGTCAAGTTTTATTTTGTGAGGCAATAATTTTAAAGTATTTCAAATTAAGTATAATTGCAAATGTTGATTATTTCTAATAATAAGAAAACAAAGATATTGTCAAATTTCACTAAAAAATTATTAAAAACTTTAAAACAGAACCATGGTTTCACATAGTTAACCAACGCATCACCAGCTGTACTGAGGAATTTGTGTTTATTATTTCTGTGAGCAGCAAATAATTTCCAATATTTTTCCAATTTCTGTTTTTAATTGTTTGCAGGTCAATGACGTGAAGGGTAAATTTTCGAAACTGGAACATTGGAAGAAAGGGAAATGAATAGATAAGTGGAAATAATATGAGATGTGAAAAAGAAATAACTAATCTTCTTTCCTTCTCACATCATCTATGAAATATGTAACATGAAACACTAAAATACGACTTAGAAAAATTTATAAATTGCAAACAAGTGATAAGTCTGTACTAGTACTTTGAATCTGTCAAATTAAATAAATAACAGAGGATAATAAAATTTCTAGTCCTTGTTAAATTCTGTTCAAATGTGAAGATCAATGCATTACCAAAATAACCTGAATTAATCCAATGAATTAATATTATTTGAAATAGTTATTTGTGCAACTAGTGCGCAAAGTGACAGTTTGCTGCACGGAAAGAAACGTTTATGCACGAGCCATAGGCGAGTGCGGAATAATTGTTTCTTGAGTGCAGCAAACGAACTTTGTGCACGTATTTCACATTAAATTTTTCCTACAGTTACCATTGAATATGAAAAGTGGGTAATTATGGGTAAAATTCCCTGAAATCAATCAAATGTTTTTCTGTGTAATTTTATTATTATAAAAACCTCAATTTATTTAAAATTGAATAATAATAATTGAATTATAATGATTAGTAATTCAATTGAAATTTATCTGACTGCTTGAAGGGGGTTTATCTTATGTAAGCATTGAAATGACTATAATGAAGGCACATAATGGCAAGGCAACGCTGTTCTCCACTGCCATTATAACGTGGGCCTCACTATGAGTGCAGTTACCAACTTAATTTTGATTTTGCAGCACTGGTGCTCCATAAAACCTACTAACTATTTTGCGTTGTCATGCTGCAAATCTGGAGTACGCAAAGTACTCACTTTGCGCACTAGTGCGTAAAAGTGATTCTTTGCGGCCTGCAATCAGTGCAGAAATGGTCACTTTTCAAGGTATCTGTAGGAAAAGAATATTTTCTCAATATTCTTAAAATTGAAGACATTAAAATTGTAACTTGTTTCACAAGATGGCAGTTGAGTGAGTTTTGATGATTTTGTCACATATTAGTATTTATCTACTTCATAACAGCTAATTTATAATATGCTTCTTAATTTGTTTATTTCAAATACTTTACTATTATTTCAAATAAAAAAGCAGCGTCTTAGCCGTAAGAAGCAGAGCCATGGGCCACATGAATAACACTCACGTGTATGATCACATTTTGTATGCGTGTGTGTGTGAATGTGCACGACAGATCATAAACATAAACTTACATTTTTACTTTCCTTACCCTATTACCATAGGTAAGGAAAGTATTGCTTTCCGAAAAAAAATTAAAGTACCCCAATTTCTAAATTTCTATACGTTTCAAGGTCCCCTGAGTCTAAAAAAGTGGTTTTTGGGTATTGGTCTGTATGTGTGTGTGTGTGTATGTGCGTCTGTGTACACGATATATCATCTCCCAATTAACGGAATGACTTGAAATTTGGAACTTAAGGTCCTTACAATATAAGGATCCGACACGAACAATTTCGATCAAATGCAATTCAAGATGGCGGCTAAAATGGAGAAATTGTTGTGAAAAACAGGGTTTTTCGCGATTTTCTCGAAAAAGGCTCCAACGATTTTGATTAAATTCATACCTGGAATAGTCATTAAAGAGCTCTATCAACTGCCACAAGTCCCATATCTGTAAAAATTTCAGGAGCTCCGCCCCATCTATGCAAAGTTTTATTTTAGATTCCCAATTATGGGGCTTCAGATACAATTTAAACTAAAATTTCAAGTGGAAAAGATTGAGCATAAAAATCTCTACAATTAATGTTCAGTAACATTTTCACCTAAAATTGAAAATAAGCTCGAAATTCAATAAAATGTGATTATTCAATTGCAAACTGTTGGCAACTGTTGATTCTATTAAATCATTCACTATGAAGAGATAGCAGACTTAGTGTGTCTGCAGCGCTATTGTCCTGTCACCAGCTGGCTCAGATCTTAGAATTAGTAGTCTTGAGATGCGCGGGAACACTAGCGTCAGGTGATCAATTTTCATAACGGCAAGGAAAGTTGTGTGAGTGCGCTACACCAGATTTTTTATGCATGATGACGCGTGCACTTGCACATAAACACATCCAATGTAATCATACTCTAAGTCTAGTTTCACACGCAATCGGTTCGGTTCGTTACCGAAAACGAATGAGGCTTTCATACATGTCAGGTTTTAATTCGTACGGTTCTAATTAGGCATTTTCTTCTCAAGCACAGCTGTGTTTGGATTTTCACAGTTCATGCTGGTATATTTAAATATAACAGCTGGTGCTGAATTGTAAGGTGTTATTTCTTGAACAACAACATTTTAAAGTTAATTAAAAATTGTGAATAGGTTCTTTTTGAGGATATAGCCTAATTGAATCCAGTAGATTATAAGAATTAATTATTTATATACCTGTGTACTTTTCTTCGTCATACTCGATAAGTTTGATCTCATAGATCTTTCTGAGTCTGAGCTAGTTACTTTTGGATGTTCAGAGAGATAATTTTTTTTAATTGAAAATTTTGTTCCTTGTTTTGACACAAATGGTATATAAACTTCATCTCTTCTCTCCATTGATGAAATCATGTAATATTCGTCGAAAAAAAATAGAAATTCTCCCTGAGTTTTAATTTATATCTTTAATATTTTTTTAGCAAACTATTCATTGAGAAAAAAATGATCCTGTGAACTAACAGAAATGAATTGACCATATGATTTTGACTTGGAAAATTTTGAAACAGATAATCACGATATCAGGTTAGAATAAAAACAAAAAAGACAAGCGCGTGTAATAGTATATTTCGCACCTAGGGTCGAAAATGAGACTTTTCCGGCTCGAAATCGGTTTTCAAGCCTGAGGCCGTAGGCCGAGGACTAGAAAAGATTGAGAGCCGGAAAAACATTTTTGCCCATGGTGAGAATGTTATTTTTCGCCACACAGAAAAATAAAAAATATAAATATGAGAATAATTATTGTTTATTAGGCACTTCCAAAAGCAAAACAGGAAGGTCATAGCTCTAGCAAATCTGAGGTAATCTGAATATCAGGAAATTGTCCAAGTATTTTTATTTTTATTCTGATTTGTCTAAATAACCTAAAAGATTATGTTCAATTATGTAAGAGGTTGAGTTTATACTTTTTATTCTTCCATATGACAATAAGATGATATTATTATAAATGTTTTGATTCTTGAATAATAAACACAAATAATGAAAAGTTTTTTGATCAGCTGTTTTAGCACACTTGACATTTGGCCAATCTAAATGTCAACGTCAACAATGCTTGTTGTTGACTTCTGAAGTTTAGGTTAGAAGTTCTATCATACTCTGAAAATCGAATTTGAATAGTTTATAATAAATATCTTATCTGTATTAAATTCATCCAAATAAAATGATAGTATCTTATTGCAGAATACTTATTCAATTCTAGAAGCATAAACTGATTACGTTTCATAAACCATTTTGTAAACACGTTCACATCAAATCAGAATCAGCTGACTTCAAGGTTATTTTACAGCCCTAGGGCCGTAAAACTTTTACCGTCAGAAAACAATCATTTTCGGCCTCCATATGACGCACGAAAACCAGCTCATTACATCCAAGTGGGGCGAAAAAGATTTTGTTTTTTCCTGTTTCCCTAGCAACGAATTCGAATATGTGATGAATCCTATTGGTGTCGAGGGGGCGTTCGGTGCTATGCGGTTGCTATTCGGTACCGAATTCAAACCGAATTACTTATCGGAATTTGCCGAAAACGAAACGAACCGAACCGAAAGTGTGTGAAAGTAGCCTCTCGCTAGCAACGAATTGAAACCTGGTGGAATTTATTAGAGTCAAGTGGGCGTTCAGTTCTATGCGGTTTCTATTCGGTACCGAATTCAAACCGAATTACTTATCGGAATTTGCCGAAAACAAAACTAACCGAATGAGTGTGAAACTAGCCTAAGGTGGGCAGATGCAGATAAAAAAAAGTTGGGGACAATCCCCCTGCCGTACTGAGGGAGTCAAAATTCTAAAATGTATTATGGATGAGTAACAATAAACATAAATAATTGGATAGGAATCAGCAGATTTGAGAATAAATTAAACAAATTGCAATTTGAAAGCACATATTTATCTTCATTGAAAAAAGTATACAAAATAAATTTCAATCATAAGAACTAAAAATTATAACCAGAAATCAACCTATCTCGAGAAAAAACTTTATAAAGAGGAGCTTTAATATATTTTTTTTAAAGATAAATATGTGAAGAACTTAATGGAGAAAATAAACTATTATCCAGGGCATAATAAATTAACAAAAGAATTAACTCATCTGAGATTATAATCTGTTTCTAATAATCAAGTTTTATGAATAAAAAAAGTCCGGAATTCATATCAATGAAGCTCAATAGTTTAAGCTTAGCTTAAAGTTTATAGCTTGAGCTTAGCTCACTAGTTTAAGCTTAGCTTAAAGTTTATAGCTTGAGCTTAAGCTCAATAGTTCAAAATTAATTTGCATTGGATGTTATTGTAGCTCACTTATAATAATTTTACAAATTCTCAACCAAATTACATTGAATGAAGAAAATGATTCCATATTTCAACTGTCGATTTGAAAAACAGCTTTCAACTTAAGTACAACATGAACAAATGGAATGAAGAGGAGATTCAGTGTGTATAAACTATGTATTCTGTCAATAAATCTACTTTGAAGTCGATTTGGCGAATATAGCATAAATCACAATTTGATGGAAATACATTATTAGCACCATATAATCTTATCAGCACTGAATAATGGGCATGTTAATTTTGCGAATATTTCAACACTAAAATGAATGATAGGCCTATTTCACTTAATATTGTACTTTTGGAATAAGAATAGTTATATTGCCTGGATAGATTGTACTATTACACATTAAATGGTCGTAAAAGAATGGTTAGAATCACAAGAACCCACACTTTAAAATGGATTATCAATTTAGTCAACTACAATCTCAAAGTAGCCATGAAATCATAAATATTGCAGGTTGAAAATTAAGAAGGATAGCTCAAGAAAATGGTTGTTAGATCTTCGATTTTTACCTGAATTTCAATAACGTACTGGTTCAAAAATGAACTGAATTTTCTTTGACCAATCTTGAAATTCTTTGTATGATGCTTAGTGTCGCGTTTATGAACTACGCCTAGAAACAGTTTCAAATAAGCATGCTTTGAGAAAAAATTAGAATCGTTGAACCAGATAATTGAATTTCCCTTATCATTCCCCTTATTCCCTCAATCCATCTAATGGTCTATCAAACCTGATTTTGAATTATCGATTTATAACAAAACCTTTTGAATAGTTACAAACGGTAAATCAATTTATTGTATCATAGAAAATGCTGATACATACAACTATTCACCATTGAGGATTGTGAAATTGGCCTTTTGATGCAAGACAAGTTTGTAAAGCTTGGTGCTTGATTAACTTATAATAAACTACGAATACAATATCTTTATACATAACATCTAGAAGAAGAAACACAAAAGAATGGGAATTTTACACTGCCTACAACAATAAAAAAACATTTACAATTTTCATAAGTTTACACTCGCGTACAATAAATTTTGACATTTAAACATTCTTCAAATATGAAATTTTCATATAAAGTTCAATTATTTTATAGGGTATTAATAGTATGGGTCATAAGAAAGTAGCCATGAGGTCATATAAATTGCAGGTTGAAATAAAAGAAGGACAGCTCAAGAAGATGATTATTGAATCTTCGATTTTTACCTCGATTTCAATAACGTACTGGCTCAAAAATGAACTGACTACATTTTCTTTGACCAATCTTGAATGATCTCATGATAATATTATGATCAAACTTATAATATCATGGTTACTTTCTACCCTTAATCTAATAACTCTGTTGGTTTAGATGTTATAGTTATTTATCATTAAATATCATGAAAATCAGCCTTAGAATTTACAACTTCAGTACAAAAAAGTTATATTTAGAAATGATCAATTTTCATAAATTCCTTCATCTTGAACAACTCTATGAAATGTTCTCAAATTAATTTAAAATAATATTTGAATCGAGTTGAATGTAGAACATTCTAATATCTTTTGATGCAAGAAAATTCATTCCCGATTTATTTATACAAAATGTCTTCATAGACAGGCTAGCGGGATAAGGAAAATTACTCGAATGATGAGCACAAGCTTTTTCAAGGAGTGAAAATCTAGTAAATAGATAACATTAAATTACTCACAGTAACATTAACATACCAACATAAATTATTAGAAGAAATATTTACACTTAGTTGACATTAATACGAAATTCAATTACTTATACCAAAGGAAGCTATAAAAGCGATAATATATATAAAACTCAAAAGTTTCAAATGGTTCAAAAAACGTGATTCTTCACTCTGTTATTTCAATCTTAAAAATATTGTAGACCTGCCATTTTTATTATAGTCCTCAATTTTAAGTTAAATTTGCACCACTAGTTGGATGCTATTGGAAATTGTTTATTCAAATTGTATCAAATATAGCAAACAACATCAACAGATATAAGACATACAAATAAGAGCCAACTGAGGAAACAAATTTTCTGATTGAAACCCTTCGTAATAATCAAGTGTAGCTTACAGCAAAGTTTTCAATCCATTTTTCATTTGGAGCCTAGTTTTTGTGAGAATTCACAGAGAATAGAAACACGTATTTACAAGGACTTGAAATAACATACTTTTCTACATTGGTATTATACGAATAGCCTAATCAAGTTTTTCAACTTCTCCAAAGTGATGAATAACTTATGCATGATACTATAAAACTATAACAATATGACTGGCTTTTGATACTGCAATATAGATTTATCAAGGATAATTCATCAACATTTAAAAGAAAAATCTGTTCCAATATAATATATTGCTCTAAGTAGGAGATTGAGTATGAAAATCCAAATTGCATCATGTTTAATAGAATATAACAAGAAAAATACGTAAAGGTATGATATTTAAACTCAATTGTACGGTACATCAATTTTTAAATCATTCTACAATCCTTGACAACATAACATTTTACAAGCTGTATCAAGAGTTAGTATTACCCAAAACAATAACAACATTTTCTAATTTACAAAAGCAATGAGAGATAATTTTTAACTAGTGAAGCAAAAAACATTTTTCCAAAACTTTGCGCTATCATTGTTGCATTCAAACAGGACCTCCGATATACTATATAGGAATTATATATAGGTATATAGGAAGTCCTGATTCAAAGTTTTATCTCATTTTTTCATTTCAGTTATGAAAATGCTCACTTAATTATTACAATATTTTATATTTTTTGCAATCTCATGACAACATCAAATTATCAATTAAATCTGTTACATGAAATGTGATCATTTTCATTAATTCTAATAATTTTTCATATTTTTTAGTAGGCTGCCTCTTTCTATCACAGTCTCCACTCTGCTCTGTCACATTGAAGAGCCAAATCAATTTGGCATAAATTATATCAAAAAGTGCCATAAATAAATATTTAGAGGTCACTAACGAAAATATTATCACATTCACAATACTGTATTGTATCACAAAATAAGACATTGTTAGCTTTGAAGATTATGTAGCAACAACGTCGTATCAAAGCCATAACAGGATACATTTTGATTTCTCATTTCTGGATTATTAAATTGAATTTTTGGTGAGTGCAATTTTTTTAGGCTGGTAAGACTAGCAGTTAAGAAGTAATCAGAATTTATTCTGAACACAATAAATTATTTATTTCCATTGAAAAGTTGAGGCCTAATTAGTAATGCACATTTCAAATCGGATACACATTAAAAAACATCAAACATTAAAATAACAAAGAATTATAGATTATACATTAGAACTGTACATTTTTCGTGTCATAACTTGAAATACATAGACAGTGTAAATTCCCACGATGGACGCCCTCCAAGTTACACCCAGTTTAGCCAACCTTCAATACCCATTGAATATTTTATATTACAGTAACTATATTACCCTTAGTTATAGGGTAATATAGTTACTGTATTTTTTATGAGGTACTGTATATTAAACATTTTAGCGCAAGATGGGAAACTTGGGAGCTTTAAGGTAAAAATTTGTGATATTCAAGCTCAATTTTTGCATTTCATCAGTTCTTAATACTCTAAAATTATTTTGAGAGATATCTCAATAATTAAAATGGCAGTGGAGTAGCATTTTAAACAATAATATCATAATCTCAACTATTATCCTGAGCATGCGTGTGAACCATACTCCAATCTTGCTAAATTTTCGTTGCGTTAGCACCAATCTCACAATTTCTGACTTATATTAATTATTCAACATAAAATAGTAGTAATGACATGTGAATAGTTGATAATGAAAGGAGGGAAAACATAGAAAATGACTTAATTGGCCCAGCAACAGTTCAAAACAGTCGATATCCTTAGGCCTATAGATTAACAGCAACAGTAAGAATAGTAGTTGTAACTACTGATAGCTTAAAACAATATTAGTTACAATCTTCATTTTTTTATTTGGCGTTGTTGAAAAAGAGAGCTATCTTGAGATATGTTTACACAATAATTTAAAACATGGATACAACGCAAACTAAATTATGCTTAGAGTTCAAACCAAATTCTATCCTATGTCCAGCCATAAAATACAATATTGTTCAACGGGGTGGAAAACCATCAATATAGTGCGTAGAATAGAAACACAAATTTTATTTGGTAGTTTGTGCTGATTGATATTTATGTTTAGCTACACAATATTACTATGTATGTTGATATAGGAGACTTCATACATATTTATTCACACCAATGTACAGATATCAATAATGTAAAAATCTAGTCGCCGTTATCAAACTCTATACTAGGTAGAAATAATTTGTGAAAAAATAGGTTTATCTACATTTTATCTACATCGTTGGGTCGATGTCACATCATTGGAGGAGTAACCTGATCAAACTTATGTATACTAGAGCTTGTAATATAATACACAAAGCTCAACCTCTCCATAACAGTCTTGATCCACATATTTTCGACAATATCATAAGAAAACTCCTGAATCATACAAATGTTAGGTTATATCATTGATCGTTCCAAGTCTCTTGGATCACAGCTTCAATTCATGAGAAAATAATGTTTTTGAGTCTGATATTAGAAGTGGTGGAAGTGATTTGGCTGATTTCAAGTGGCAGTTATCGCGTCAATTCTATGATAGTTGGGTTGTCACAATCAACTAGTTAACGTCCACAAAAACAATCGATTAGTTGCGCGAATTCAATGGGCGATTGGTTGTCACAATCAACTAGTTGAATATTCAAAATTGCAATTAATTACTTGATTGATTAGATTTCACGGTAGTTTGGTTGTAACAATCAACTAGTTAACTGTCAAACAATCAAGTTGTTGCGCGAAATAACTGGCCAATTGGTTGTCACAATCAACTAGTTGACTATCGAAATTAGCAATTAATTACTTCATTTGCAGATAGAATTCACTGGTAGTTTGGTTGGCACAATCAACTAGTTAACTGCCACAAATAAATTGATCAATTACTTCATTAGTTAGACTACACCAGTAGTTTGGTTGTACAATCAACAAGTTGACTGTCACAAATAACATTTAACTAGTTTCCCTACTTCACCGGTAGTTCGGTTATCACAATCAACTAGTTAACTGTCACAAATAACAATCAATTGATTCATTAGTTAGAATTCACTGGAAGTTTGTGCTGATTGATATTTATGTTTAGCTACACAATATTACTATGTATGTTAATATAGGAGACTTCATACATATTTATTCACACCAATGTACAGATATCAATAATGTAAAAATCTAGTCGCCGTTATCAAACTCTATACTAGGTAGAAATAATTTGTGAAAAAATAGGTTTATCTACATTTTATCTACATCGTTGGGTCGATGTCCCATCATTGGAGGAGTAACCTTATAAAACTTATGTATACTAGAGCTTGTAATATAATACACAAAGCTCAACCTCTCCATAACAGTCTTGATCCACATATTTTCGACAATATCATAAGAAAACTCCTGAATCATACAAATGTTAGGTTTATATCATTGATCGTTCCAAGTCTCTTGGATCACAGCTTCAATTCATGAGAAAATAATGTTTTTGAGTCTGATATTAGAAGTGGTGGAAGTGATTTGGCTGATTTCAAGTGGGCAGTTATCGCGTCAATTCTATGATAGTTGGGTTGTCACAATCAACTAGTTAACGTCCACAAAAACAATCGATTAGTTGCGCGAATTCAATGGGCGATTGGTTGTCACAATCAACTAGTTGAATATTCAAAATTGCAATTAATTACTTGATTGATTAGATTTCACCGGTAGTTTGGTTGTAACAATCAACTAGTTAACTGTCAAACAATCAAGTTGTTGCGCGAAATAACTGGCCGATTGGTTGTCACAATCAACTAGTTGACTATCGAAATTAGCAATTAATTACTTCATTTGCAGATAGAATTCACTGGTAGTTTGGTGGGCACAATCAACTAGTTAACTGCCACAAATAAATTGATCAATTACTTCATTAGTTAGACTACACCAGTAGTTTGGTTGTACAATCAACAAGTTGACTGTCACAAATAACATTTAACTAGTTTCCCTACTTCACCGGTAGTTCGGTTATCACAATCAACTAGTTAACTGTCACAAATAACAATCAATTGATTCATTAGTTAGAATTCACTGGAAGTTTGTTTGCCACAATCAACTAGTTTACTGCCACACATGACAATCAATTACTTCATTGAACTTCATTGGCAGTTTGGTTGTCACAATCAACTAATTGACTGCCACAAATGACAATCAAATACTTCATTGAACTTCACAGGTAGTATGGATGTCACAATCAACTATTTAACTGTCACATATCACAATCAATTACTTCATTAGTTAGACTTCACCCGTAGTATGATTACCACAATCAACTAGTTAACTACCACAAATGACAATCAATTACTTCATTGAACTTCACTAGTAGTTTGGTTCCACAATCAACTAGTTAACTGCCACAAATGACAATCAATTACTTCATTGAACTTCACTAGTAGTTTGGTTCCACAATCAACTAGTTAACTGCCACAAATGACAATCAATAACCTCATTGAACTTTACAAGTAGTTCCGTTATCACAATCGACTAGTTGACTACCACAAATGACAATCAATTACTTCATTAGTTGGACTTCACCGGTAGTTTGGTTGTCACAATCAACTAGTTAACTGCCACAAATCACAATCAATTACTTCATTAGTTAGATTTCACCGGTAGTTTGGTAGTTACAATCAACTAGTTAACTACCACACATCACAATCAATTACTTCATTAGTTAGACTTCACCGGTAGTTTGGTTGTCACAATCAACTAGTTAACTGCCACAAATAACAATCAATTACTTCATTGAACTCCACTGGCAGTTTGGTTGTAACAATCAACTAGTTAACTGTCACAAATGACAATCAATTACCTCATTGAACTTCACAAGTAGTTCCGTTATCACAATCAACTAGTTAACTGCCACAAATCACAATCAATTACTTCATTAGTTAGACTTCACCGGTAGTTTGGTTGTCACAATCAACACTAGTTAACTGCCACAAATAACAATCAATCACTTCATTGAACTCCACTTGCAGTTTGGTTGTAACAATCAACTAGTTAACTGTCACAAATGACAATCAATTACTTCATTAGTTAGATTTCACCGGTAGTTTGGTTGCCACAATCAACACTAGTTAACTGCCTCAAATGACAATCAATTACCTCATTGAACTTCACAAGTAGTTCCGTTATCACAATCGACTAGTTAACTGCCACAAATCACAATCAATTACTTCATTATTTAAAATTCACAGGTAGTATGGTTGTCACAATCAACACTAGTTAACTGCCACAAATAACAATCAATTACTTCATTGAACTTCACAGGTAGTATGGATGTCACAATCAACACTAGTTAACTGTAACAATCAACTAGTTGCGCGACTAGTTAGTTTGTTAACTAGTCGACTAGTTGTCGGTCGTCGTCGGCTCTAGCGACGGGCGCCTCACAGCCGCAGTAGGCATCGCGTTTGATGCAGTAGTCGAGCACCGTGCGCCAATAGGGGTCGTGCACCAGCAGGTGCGGATCACCGATGATGACCAGCAGTGCGCGTGCGCGCGTCAGCCCCACATTCAGCCGC
The DNA here is from genome assembly GCF_014356525.2 of Nilaparvata lugens. NCBI lineage: Eukaryota > Metazoa > Arthropoda > Insecta > Hemiptera > Delphacidae > Nilaparvata > Nilaparvata lugens. The sequence goes on along the minus strand of NC_052508.1, from coordinate 68,007,950 downwards.
TGCGGCGACGAGATGAAGCCCATCAGCTGCTTGACGTTGCTCTCGTCTCGGGTGGTGCGTACAGTAGATAGCAGGATCACCAACCGCTCCTGGCCTTGGAACTCCTCCACCGAGCCCACTTTCGGCATGCTCAGCTCCAGTTTGGTCAGCAGTTGCCGGATTTTGAACGCCTGAAACAGTCGAAATGAAATACCGGGTGTTTCAAAAAGAATGGCTCAATTTTAAACAATTATATTTATTATATTTATTTTTTTATCAGTACTTTTGTTCTTTGAATTATATTCAGGATAGATTTTTTTTGTATTTTTTAGTTCTTATTATTTTTTATTGTATTTCTTTTCTCAACTATAATATATTTTATCTATTGTCATTATTATTTATTAAGTTAAGTTTTGCTTGTTTTGAACTGTCCTTTAGTTCTGTTCAGTGATGCTCCTGCAATGCGAACGTGACCTTGTCATCAAGGTCTTTGCATGCAGTATTTTATTTCGTGCATTAATTATGGTGTATTTTTGTAAAACAGAGTAGCTGTGCTAGATTACATTTCATCATCCTATAATAAGAATTAATACAATTAGTATTATCAGCAAATTTCATATTTATTCAGTTAAAAAGTTGTCTTAAGTATTGTTTTATTATTCTTATTTGCTATCTTTTTTTTAGTTTTGTGCGCTGTTCTGTTGTTGTAAATTGGATGCGAAATAAAAAATCTTATCTTATCTTAAAAAAATGGTGTATACAAACCAATTTTACATTAAATTACTAACAGAAGTATCAAGTTTATGATGATGTGTTATAAGTGTTCTATGTTCCCTCTTTTTGAGGCTCGGACGACATCAAGACGGTAGTAAAATTAATCCCAGACTGTTTGCAAGATGTCTGTCTTCTCGGACTATAGCTACTGCATCAGTTATCCTGGTTTTTAGCTCCTCAATATTTATTTATTTATTTCATTGACAATTTTTTTTAAATTACCTCAGTACAGCTGATGATGCGTCGGTTAACTACGTGAAACCATGGATCTGTTTTAAAGTCTTTAATAAATTATTAGTGAAATTTGACAATATCTTTGTTTTCTTATTATGGAGAGATTTCACAACATCACCATCAATTCTACTAAATATAATATGATTGGGAGAAGACAACAGGCAGTTTGGTTGTAACAATCAACTATTTAACTGCCACAAATGACAATCAATAACTTCATTGAGCTTCACGGGTAGTATGGATGTCACAATCAACTAGTTAACTGCCACAAATAACAATCAATTACTTCATTGAACTTCACAGGTAGTATGGATGTCACAATCAACTAGTTAACTGTAACAATCAACTAGTTGCGCGACTAGTTCGTTTGTCAACTAGTCGACTAGTTGTCGGTCGTCGTCGGCTCTAGCGACGGGCGCCTCACAGCCGCAGTATGCATCGCGTTTGATGCAGTAGTCGAGCACCGTGCGCCAATAGGGGTCGTGCACCAGCAGGTGCGGATCACCGATGATGACCAGCAGTGCGCGTGCGCGCGTCAGCCCCACATTCAGCCGCTGCGGCGACGAGATGAAGCCCATCAGCTGCTTGACGTTGCTCTCGTCTCGGGTGGTGCGTACAGTAGATAGCAGAATCACCAACCGCTCCTGGCCTTGGAACTCCTCCACCGAGCCCACTTTCGGCATGCTCAGCTCCAGTTTGGTCAGCAGTTGCCGGATTTTGAACGCCTGAAACAGTCGAAATGAATACCGGGTGTTTCAAAAAGAATGGCTCAATTTTAAACAATTATATTTATTATATTTATTTTTTTATCAGTACTTTTGTTCTTTGAATTATATTCAGGATAGATTTTTTTTGTATTTTTTAGTTCTTATTATTTTTTATTGTATTTCTTTTCTCAACTATAATATATTTTATCTATTGTCATTATTATTTATTAAGTTAAGTTTTGCTTGTTTTGAACTGTCCTTTAGTTCTGTTCAGTGATGCTCCTGCAATGCGAACGTGACCTTGTCATCAAGGTCTTTGCATGCAGTATTTTATTTCGTGCATTAATTATGGTGTATTTTTGTAAAACAGAGTAGCTGTGCTAGATTACATTTCATCATCCTATAATAAGAATTAATACAATTAGTATTATCAGCAAATTTCATATTTATTCAGTTAAAAAGTTGTCTTAAGTATTGTTTTATTATTCTTATTTGCTATCTTTTTTTTAGTTTTGTGCGCTGTTCTGTTGTTGTAAATTGGATGCGAAATAAAAAATCTTATCTTATCTTAAAAAAATGGTGTATACAAACCAATTTTACATTAAATTACTAACAGAAGTATCAAGTTTATGATGATGTGTTATAAGTGTTCTATGTTCCCTCTTTTTGAGGCTCGGACGACATCAAGACGGTAGTAAAATTAATCCCAGACTGTTTGCAAGATGTCTGTCTTCTCGGACTATAGCTACTGCATCAGTTATCCTGGTTTTTAGCTCCTCAATATTTATTTATTTATTTCATTGACAATTTTTTTTAAATTACCTCAGTACAGCTGATGATGCGTCGGTTAACTACGTGAAACCATGGATCTGTTTTAAAGTCTTTAATAAATTATTAGTGAAATTTGACAATATCTTTGTTTTCTTATTATGGAGAGATTTCACAACATCACCATCAATTCTACTAAATATAATATGATTGGGAGAAGACAACAGGCATATCCCAAAACTGACTTCTCCCAAATTTTCACAAATAAAAGTTTCAAAAAAGAATAAGGTTAAGATTTCACTTTCACTTCAAAAAGTCCAATTTCCACTTCAAAACTAATGACTAAACTAAAAATTTTGAATTTTGATATTTAAAAACTGATTAAAAACAAAAATATTTCACTCAAATCTCTACAAATTGGAATTTTTTGAGTAATTTTGCAAAATTTTGAGCCAGAAAAGAAACACAACTCAATATCAAGTGCTAAAGGAGGAACAAAGTTAAAAAGATCGTGTTTATGTTCCTCCCTTAGCACTTGATATTGAGGAGCTGAAGACCAGGATAACTGATGCAGTACCTACAGTCCAAGAAAACATCTTGCGAACAGTCTGGGATGAGTTTGGCTACCGTCCAGATGTCGTTTGAGCCTCAAAAGGAGGGCACATAGAACACTTATAATACATCATCATAAACTTGATACTTATGTGAGTAATTTGATGTAAAATTGGTTTATGTACACCATTTTTTAAAATGAATATAACTACTTAAAATTAGGCCAGTCTTTTTGAAACACCCGGTAGAATGCACAAGCCAAAATGAAATGATTAAGGGCCGATTTCCGAGCTCGAGATTCAGCTAAGTTCTAGACTTTAAACAGCTGGAGTCAGAAAATTGGCTTCCCGAAACGGGGCATAGTTCTGTTGCAGTCCACGTTTGAATAAAATTTCGAAAAACTAGAAATTGAGCACAAAATAAAATAAAGAAAAAGTAGTATTTATCATCTATTTTGAATCATTTAAGAATGTTTCGTCAAGGAAAAATGTTTCCAATTATATAAATGAGAAAATAAAGATCATCATAAGAACTGCGACTACATGCCGTTTCGGAAAGCCAATTTTCCGACCTCAGTCTATAACTTAGCCAAATCCCAACCTCGGAAACCGGCCCTAAAAATCTGTGTGTGGGTCAATGAGTCACTTTGCTAATCCAAAATTGATTTTATAGAAATATAGTTGAATGGATAAAATCTGTTAATATATCTTACCTCATCCATGATTGATCTCCTTATCTTTCGTCATGTCCATTCAGATTTTAGTTTCAATTTAGGTTGTTCCCTAAATATATCTATAGTAAAGCACTACTGTTGTTTCTATTTTTTTTATATTGATCTATCGATAAAATGGTTTATTAATTTTTATTCAGGACTAGCAGGTAACCCGTGCTCCGCAAGGATCTATTTTAAAACTTTACAAACTGAAAACTTGACGTAGGCTAATAAATCTTGAAGAATTGAAAATAGGCAGCCATCTCCAGTTAATTAAGAATCTTTATGCAAAATTTCAAGTTAATCAGTTTAGTAGTTGAGACGTGATGATGCGTCAAACATAATTTTCCTATCCCGTACGTGTAAAATCCAGTTCTTTCCTTTATTGTAGTATAGATTTCCAAGATTGATGCTCGTTGCAACAAACAAGCTACTAGTTTTGTTGGCTACACCAATAAGGTTATGTTGAAAGAATTATATGTATCTAATTAAATATTTTAATATTGTTTTTGTTTCAAAAATTGTAGGATATGACAAATATTTTTCAAGTGTTCGTGTTTTATTTCAATGTGTAAATTAGTGAAGAATTGGAAAGTCGCACATAACCTTTATTTGGACAATTTATTTTATGAAATTGGGATGAAAAGAAGTTTTGAACTGTAGTCTGTTTCTTTGTCCTTAAGTTGATTGTAAATGATGAATAAATAAATAAAGAATTTGATTTGATAGTAATATTTATTTCAATTGCCTACCTGTTTATTGTAAGGTGTGATAATGCCGATATCATCGCCTTTGAGCCCGTAGCTGATGAGACGCATAACGTAGGCGATGGTCTGCACCACCTCGTGTGGGTTGAACCAGGACGGTGAGTCGTCCTCCTGGTAGTTGAGGCCTTTGACGCCGTGGAAGACCAGCGCCGGTGGTAGGATATTGGCAGTCGACTTTCTAGGAGGCAGCTCAGCCTTCAGTCGCATCAGAAGGCTAGCTTCTAATCCATCTTCCGGCACCTGACATTTAAAATAAAATGATCAATTTATTTTATAGATATATTTTATCTGACAATAGATAATTGAATAAAAATACTAAGAAATTGTCAAAAACGACAGATTTATTGATACTTGGAAAGACCGGTTTCGGTTGTTACACCATTGTCAATCTCTGATAAATCAAAATCTGATAAATCAGAGATTTGACAATGGTGTAACAACCGAAACCGGTCTTTCTAAGTATCAATAAATCATTACAAGTATCAATAAATCATTACTAGTATCAATAAATGTTACACCATTGTCAAATCTCTGATAATCTCTGATTTATTAGAGATTGACAATGGTGTAACAACCGAAACCGGGTTTTCTAAGTATCAATAAATCTGTGGTTTTTGACCATTTCTTAGTATTTTTATTTAATATGAATAATTACCACAATATCAACTTCTCAACTACACAAAGCGTGACAATAGATAATGTTTTTGTAATTATTTTCATTTGTATGGCTTGAATTAGAAGATAATATTTTATGATTTATTTTAGTTTATTATTTTGTTTAAAATTATTGTTCTGATTTGTTTAAGAATATAGTTTATTAATTTTGTTTGAACATATCAACTAAGTGTCAGTGTTATGAACAGATTTCAACCGAAACCGTCTTTCTAGGTATCAATAAATCTGTGGTTTTTGACAATTTCTTAGTATTTTTATTTAATATGAATAATTACCACAATATCAACTTCTTAACTACACAAAACGTGACAATAGATAATGTTTTTGTAATTATTTTCATTTGTATGACTTAAATTAGAAGATAATATTTTATGATTTATTTTAGTTTATCTTGCTTAAAATTACTGTACTGATTTGTTTAAGAATAGTTCATTCATTTTGTTTGAACATATCAACTAAGTATCAGTGTTATGAATAGATTTCAATTTATTGAAAATCATAAAAACCAACTTACTGAAGGTGGGAAAGCATTCTTGAATAAGTGAAATTCAGAGAGAGTAAAATTAATAATATTTTCTTGTCAGATTGCCACAAAGGCAAGATACAACGCCAACAAAATGCACATTAAAATACATAAAAAGTACCTAATTATCACGTAATACATAATATTCATAACACTCTACTCTCCGATAGAAAGATGAATCAATAACACTAATTTTTCTCTCAGAATTCATCCAGCTTATATAGTGTGTCTACTGTCCTGGGGGGTGCTCAGGAAACTCACTGCCGGTTTTTAGGGTCCAAAAGAGATTCGGATTATATTTAGAACGCTAGAAGAAGAACGATTGACTTGGAAGTGGGAGAGAGAGTATTTGAAGGGATGAATGAGTTTAAGTAACTTGGCACTATCCTCAATGCTGGAAACAATAGACAGATGAAATTCAGAGACGTACTGTGAGTGGGAACAGAGCATACTATAAAAATAAGAGACTAATGCCATCAAAAGTATTAGGTAAAAACAATAAAATGAGGCTTTATAAAACTCTGATCAGACCTATTGTATGCTATGGTTCTGAGTCATGGACAATGACTAAGAAAGACGAAGAGGCATTGAGGGTATTTGAGAGAGGAATTGTGAGGAAAATGTTTGGTGCGATAAGGGTAGCAGCGGATACATGGAGGAGAAGGATCAATGCAGAGGTGGAGGAAGCACTGCAGGGTGAGAATATTGTTAGATTTGTCAAGGCCCAGAGAATAAGATGGCTTGGCCATGTGTGGAGAATGGATAATGAGAGGCTTCCAAGAGCGACACTGAATGGAAGAATAGATGGACCTAGAAGGAGAGGTCGTCCAAGAAAGAGATGGATAGATGGTGTGGAGGAGGACCTTAGAGTGATATGAGTGAGAAACTGGAGAGAGTTGGGTGAGGATCAACCGAGATGGAGGAGAATCGTGGCGGAGGCCAAGGCCCACAGAGGGCTGGAGCGCCATAGGGTGAGTATATTTAGAAAGCCATCAAGATCCTCATACCGTTCCCTCTTCCGATCAGCAGCAATAATGACTGCACCTGCTCTTTATATTCACTACTTATCTATATTTGCCTTTAAATACAAGACAAATTGGACAAAAGGGTCAAATATCCAAAATCATAACACAAGATCCAGAGGCGCATTGAGAATTGAACCACAGAGAACGACCTTTTACAAATCTAGCTCACAGGTTAAAAAAGTATTTAATTTGTTGCCGAACCACTTGAAAGAGGCTCAAACACTGACAATTTTTAGGACAAGACTAAGAAGCTGGTTGATAGCCCAGTGTCCCTATAGTTGGCAATCCCTGAAAAAACTGATCGGAGAGAAACAAAATATGACTGAAAAAAATTATTAAGAATCTATCGTGTTTCGAGTGTAATGTTCATGTTTCCAGATTTTATTAATGACTGTTTCTATATAGGATTGGGCTGTAACTGACATTATTATTTACTAGTTCTTAAATTATATTTTCACTATTTATCAAGATGAACTTTATATATATATATGCATGTTATAATTTTTATGTTTTCAATGTACATGAAAATCTACATGACTATTGTCAATGCTTACTGTTGTTTAGCCTGTGACAATAATAATAATAAAATGAATTGAACCATCATTGGTTGCGTTCAAAGCCACTGATCAAATCCATCGTGTTCTTTTCTACGTTCAGTAAAAAACCTGATCACAGATGAACCACAGAATGAAATGTCGGTTAGGATCCTGACACCAAAATCCGCCATATTGAAAGAAAGTGTAGCATTGTAATATAGCGATAGTTTTAATTTCTAACAAGATGATGCAGTCATGTATCGTGGTCTTGCACTCAAGTCTTGGTTAGATTGATACCTTCCATTCTGTATGCATTCTGTGGCTGAACGGTTGCTCATGAGTCATGACTGACGGATGTTTTCTCTGCTGTTTATTTTGTAAACAAAACTAGAACCTAACCTATCTCATTGAATAATCAATTGAAATTAAAACCATCAAGTGATTGGAGTTGTTAAAAATGCTTTGGATAATATTTTAAATGTTATTGAATTAATGTAATCATGCATTTCTGTGCTCCCAAATACATTTAATGGAGTTCATTATAATTGTAAACAGCCTCGTATTCAGCCATGTCTGTTTACGTTCAGCTACTCTACGTTCTTTTCCATCGGTTAGAAAAGTATGATGAGTTGATCAGTGAACGAACCGGATATGAAGTTTTTTTTATCAGTTAGACCAAAGTCCTTGAAGAAGTATAAACTCACAATGCCTATGCCTTCTCAATGCTAGCTCTTACTTGAAATTAAAGGCTGCCATTAAGGTATTTTAGCGTGAGATATTATGTAATATATATTTGTAATATTATAGATTAAAAAATCTTCAAGGTCTTTGGTATGTAATAATCTTCCAGGTTGTCCCCTCAATGGCCGACTTCAACTCCAAGTACAGTAGCGCTTCATGTGAGTCTATGCATTGTTTAAAGATCAAACAGTGCTTCGTTCAGAGCCACGTTCACTCATCGGTCTCATCGTTCACTCACCGATCAGTGGCTTTGAACTCAACCAATCTTTGTAATTATCATGAGAAAAACGTGTGTTGGAGTTACTGACATGCGGCACCAGCCGATCCTCGTAGAACATCTGACTGGGCAGTTTGAGTATCTCGGGCAGGCTGCGATAGTTGTCGACGAGCTGCGTGACGAGGCGCGGGTCAAAGCCGTGTGTGGTGGGGAAGGAGCGCGCATCGCGGCAGTAGGGGAACGAGTCGAGGAGGCGGCCAATCAGCGACGTGCCCAGACCCAGTTGTTTCGCGTGCCGGCTGAATATCACCGGACCCAGCTGTTGTGGATCCCCAACCAGCACTGACTGGCCTGTCTTGTTGTCTAGCAAACCTGAAATGCATCACAATATAAGGTTACTTTTTCCTCCACCTACTTAAAATACTTACTTTAATCCCTGAAACATAATATCAAAGTGTCACTTTTTCGCTCTCGGGACTAAAGAGCAGAAAAACTCCCAAGGGAATATTGTTTATTGTTTTTGAAGGGACGGATTCAAGGATCCAAAGGTTCAAAGAACCCCACACGTCAACCGAAGCTTATTGTGTTCCCAAGTAGTATGTTAGTTAGGCAAACCAATACCTATGTCCTTTACAAGAACCAGGAGTTTTTCCCTATACTAACATTCCATTCATCACCTGGTTGCAATCCTTGTCGCAATCCAGTGTGATATGCTTGGTAGTCTCTTCAGACTGATTAGTCCTCGTGACCTACGTGAATTCCACTCCTGGTCTTTTTTTAGGTCCTTTCCGCTAAGAGAGGGGACGCCAAACTGCCTCTAGGGCGCCGGCGCCCGGCCACCCTCGACTCAGCCTCTTGACCCACATTCATGCCTAGAGTTTTACCCATCTCTGGTCTCTTGGGTTTATCTTTTTGCCCCTCCGAAACTGCCCTGATGGGGCAGATCCTGTGGGTTTGAAGGCAAGGCAACTTCTGGAGTTGCCTTCAGGTCCATTTTAGTCGCTTCCTACGACAAGCATGGATGCTGTGGGTCAATTCTGGTTTTCAACACATTCTTGAGTACGATGATCGACTCAAAGCTCCCCCAACCCATAGGGGGCCCCTAGGGAGTAAAACTAACTCCATTTAAATAACATGGAAAGCATCTCTATTTTAAAAACTTACATTGAAAATAGGTTGGAAGGTCGAAGCTCAGATGAGGAAACATGATAGAGTTGTCTGTCATTGAGCCAATTGAATTCAATACCTCAACCAGAAATTTGATCAACTCATGAAATATATGTTTGTATGAAATTACATACTTAATATTAGTAGACGATAAAAATTAATACACATTTTTAAATATGTTATTGTTTTTTTTTTATTTCAAGTGTTTTTATTTCTGACATAACTATGACAAGGAACAAGTCAGGTCCACTTCCAGACACAACACAGTCAATCCAGGTTTCTGGTCATGACTAAGGAGACAAGTATGAAGTAAGTATGACCAGTCTTGACTATTATACAAGTTAGTGGCCAGTAGTCGAATTATTCTTGTAAAAGAAATATTAGATTGTTTCCATAATTTCTACCAACCCCGTATATCACGTATTAACTGATGGACTGAACACAAAATATAATTTATTAATTCAATGAAACACGATTATTCAATAAAATGATTGGTGGAGTTTCAAAGGCACAACCCAAAACAATTACTCGATAAAACTATTTTAGTTAAGATAATACTATAGTGAGGTCCACGTTATAATGGCAGTGTAAGATTGACAATACTGTTGCTGTCCTTTTCTATCATACAACAAAACAGATAGCGCTATCTCTTTCTAGCTTTGCAATGTTGTCCGTTTGCCAGAATATTTTACTTCTACTTTTGACAGTGACTGTACAAAAGTAAACAAACTATTTTCGCCATTTTTTCTTCATTCTATCAAAATACTTTAGTACACAAGTCGTATAATTGATTTAAAATGTATTTTTGAAACAATGGAATAAATTTTAGACATTACCGTACGAGAAACACAAATTCAAATACCTGAAATGACATTTTAAAAGTTGATAACTAACCATCCTAGACTTCATCCATGCTTCAGTTAGTCTACACGTATAGGTTGGACCTACTCGTACCGGTATAAATAATATTGAAAGGTTATTTCAGAATTATTTCCATTGAAATTACTTATTTTAAATAGGATTTCAATTTTTCTATCATTTTTAAAAGAGATTGATATAGAATACCTGCCAGATAACTCAATTTCTGTTGTTTTGAAATTGAGATTGGTATATCACAGCTTTATAAGGCTGTGCAAAGGCTAAAAATAAACTTTCTACAGCTGATATTTTTCAAAGTTTTCGATTTGTATATCATCAAGCTATCAAAATGAAGAAGTTTTCTCAGGAAACATTTTTTCCCTATCATTACTTTTTGAGATATGAGCGCCTAAAGTTTAAATTTTTGGGACAGAACATTTCAAATTCGGTATGAGATTCAGAGGATAGATTCTTCATGGTATTGTTTATCTAGTAAAATAAAAATTACCTGAAAATAACAATTTTTGAGAAAGTTATTCAATTTACCTTAAATGACCAAAAATAACTTTTTTGGGTTTTTTTGGTAAATTGAATAACTTTCTCAAAAATTGTTATTTTCAGGTAATTTTATTCTACTAGATAAACAATACCATGAAGAATCTATCCTCTGAATCTCATACCGAATTTGAAATTTTCTGTCCCAAAAATTTAAACTTTAGGCGCTCATATCTCAAAAAGTAATGATCGAAAAAAGTGTTTTCCTGAGAAAACTTTTTCATTTTGATAGCTTGATGATATACAAATCGAAAAAATTTGAAAAATATCAGCAGTAGAAAGTTTATTTTTAGCCTTTGCACAGCCTTAAATTAGCCGCCATTTCAGGTTGGTATCAAAATAAAAATCTGACCTCAGTTATGGAAGCAAATTTTTGAATCAAATTATGAAAAAATATATTTTCTTGATTAATTTGAAATTTAATTGATTATTTTATCAAGGAAATGATAATTATTATTAGATCAAATTTAATGGGATGAATTGAGTAACAGCTGTGTACACTCAGTGGCAAAATGGAGAGACTTGGTAAGAATTTGACATTACAATTGATTATTTTATCAAGGAAATGATAATTATTATTAGATCAAATTTAATGGGATGAATTGAGTAACGTCATAGCCACCTCTAATACAAGGCCCCGGCCTACGATATTGCAACGTCGCAGTGTAGGCCTAGAATCTAATACATGATTGGTGAAACAGCTGGTATTTTTTCGAATCTTTTTCATCAATCATGTATTAGATTCTAGGCCTAGACTGCGACGTTGCAATATCGTAGGCCGGGGCCTTGTATTAGAGGTGGCTATGGTCAAAGTTAGTAGACAGAAGGTTGGTCACTCATCTATAGTATTTTCGTTGAAATGCAATTGGAGTGGGGGAACTGCAGCCGTGACGTAGGCTGTAGTACAGAGTAGGCAGAATATCGCATTCTTGAAAATCATATGGTGTCGTATAGTCAAATTATATAACACAAACATTTTCTGACATGCAAGCTTTCTGTTTCTGCTTTACAATAATTATTAAAACATTTGAATAATACAAGCATTTTGCCATATAAAAGCAAAAACCCCACCTTCTAACCTTCCCTTTCAAACCCTAAAGGTTTCTTCATCTTCAAGGTCGTGTTTATATTTTGTAGTTTGGCTATACATCAGCTTGTGAATTTCGGGATGAGATATTTTGATTCTCGTAGAACATGTGCTCGATACCAGCATGTGTTCAGTGCATTTACAATGAATGAAATTCATCGGATTTATTGGGATCGGTTTATCGGTTTATTGCGATGCATTGGTTTATCAAGATTTTTTAAGGGTTAATCTGAAATTATAATAGTATAACATTGTCTACTAATGCTTTTCCAGCTTATTAACTTTTTCGTGTCATGTTTTTAGATTCATGAAAAACTTTCAACTTCATTTTATTCATAAAAATTGAATGAACTTGAAATATTTAACATCATTAGAATCGGTGGTTCATTCGCTATAAGTATGGATAATTTTAAAGTTCTAGGTCAATCTTGAGGAGATTAAACGACAATATATTTGAAGATACAGTGAATAAACTGTATGCTCAGTGTGGTTACTCTAGAACATTTTTACTACACGTGACGTCACGCTGGCGTTCCCCCCACCACTTTGAATCATACACCTGTGAGTGATCAACCTTTTGTCTACTAACGTTGGGCTATGGTAACATCTGTGTACACTCAGTGGCAAAATGGAGAGACTTGACAAGGAGACTTTCGCCTATCTTCCTTCACTGCCATTATAACGTGGACCTCACTATAGTAAAAGCTACTCACTTAGAGGAACGAGTATCTCGGGCTCAGTGGCCTGTCCTGCCTCATCCACAAGCACGTGTGTAAAGTGGCCCTGTGGAAAACCCATGTTGTAGAGAGAGCCCAACGTGACGCAAGTTCCCACCGTCACACGATGCCTGCCCAACGCCTGACGTGTTGAACTCCTCAATCCTGCAAGACCACCATAAACACCATCACAATTGCAACTCAAAGAGAGAAAAATCAATAAATTCATCATGAAATAAAAACACACGCATATTGTCAAATTCTACAGTTTTATGGAACGGTTCTACAACATCGACAGTGACTAAGGGTAAGGCCCGTTACAGAGCTCGACCGACCGTCAGTGCGTATGTACTATCCTGACCATACGCATCCATAAGTCAGTTTTACATATTCAGAGCTCGACCGACCGTCAGTGCGTATGTACTATCCTGACCATACGCATCCATAAATCAGTTTTACATATTCAGAGCTCGACCGACCGTCAGTGCGTATGTACTATCCTGACCATACGCATCCATAAATCAGTTTTACATATTCAGAGCTCGACCGACCGTCAGTGCGTATGTACTATCCTGACCATACGCATCCATAAATCAGTTTTACATATTCAGAGCTCGACCGACCGTCAGTGCGTATGTACTATCCTGACCATACGCATCCATAAATCAGTTTTACATATTCAGAGCTCGACCGACCGTCAGTGCGTATGTACTATCCTGACCATACGCATCCATAAGTCAGTTTTACATATTCAGAGCTCGACCGACCGTCAGTGCGTATGTACTATCCTGACCATACGCATCCATAAGTCAGTTTTACATATTCAGAGCTCGACCGACCGTCAGTGCGTATGTACTATCCTGACCATACGCATCCATAAGTCAGTTTTACATATTCAGAGCTCGACCGACCGTCAGTGCGTATGTACTATCCTGACCATACGCATCCATAAATCAGTTTTACATATTCAGAGCTCGACCGACCGTCAGTGCGTATGTACTATCCTGACCATACGCATCCATAAATCAGTTTTACATATTCAGAGCTCGACCGACCGTCAGTGCGTATGTACTATCCTGACCATACGCATCCATAATCAGTTTTACATATTCAGAGCTCGACCGACCGTCAGTGCGTATGTACTATCCTGACCATACGCATCCATAAATCAGTTTTACATATTCAGAGCTCGACCGACCGTCAGTGCGTATGTACTATCCTGACCATACGCATCCATAAGTCAGTTTTACATATTCAGAGCTCGACCGACCGTCAGTGCGTATGTACTATCCTGACCATACGCATCCATAAATCAGTTTTACATATTCAGAGCTCGACCGACCGTCAGTGCGTATGTACTATCCTGACCATACGCATCCATAAGTCAGTTTTACATATTCAGAGCTCGACCGACCGTCAGTGCGTATGTACTATCCTGACCATACGCATCCATAAGTCAGTTTTACATATTCAGAGCTCGACCGACCGTCAGTGCGTATGTACTATCCTGACCATACGCATCCATAAATCAGTTTTACATATTCAGAGCTCGACCGACCGTCAGTGCGTGTGCACCATCCTAACCATACGCATCCATATATCAGTTTTTCTGACTCACAAAATGGACGCCTTTACAGATTGTTTAATTGCAGCTTATTATCTCAGCTTAAACGGAAGATTAAAAGACGAAGAAATGAAGTTTACCCGATGGTCGCCCAAAGAGCATTTCAAATGGAATCTAGTTCCATTATATACATCATTGCTTGGGAATGGAGATAAATTTTTCAACTACTTCAGAATGTCCATAAGGAATTTTGATGAGTTATTTCGAGCTTGTATCACCATTGGGAATACTTGCAATCACTTTAAGCTACGGATCAAATAAATGTAGATAATAATATATTATTTTTCCAATAAAAATTTAGACTTTAGATTTGTGACTTTGAATTAACTCATTATGCTATTCAGTTCAATATCATCTGATTGTCAGGCAGAGGTGTCAGCACATTGGTTATGTTGCGATCGGGCTACTGATCAGTACAGCTCAGAAAGCTTTCTACTTCCTTCAATAGCGCGTCAGTCGATCGATGGAACGAATGAGCACGAGCTCGACCGATGGTCTTCGTACGCAGTGTAAAATGCATGGTCCTGACCGTGCGCATGCGTGCCGTCAGTCCTGCTCTGTACGGATACATGGAATATCTATGGAAAAGACAAGCGCGACTGACGTACGCACTGACGATCTGTCGAGCTCTGTAACCGGCCTAACCATCTACTGGAACCGTATTCAACCGATCCGTTCGGCCGTTGGATGAACGAATCTGCCGGCCGTTAATTCGGCCGAATATGGTGGTCCATTGGAACCGTTTACTTCAGTCTAGATCAGAAGTTGGCTGGTTGCCAATTAACAGCTACTATCATAGCCACCAAAATTTTTCATAGACAATGATTCTATTGAGATCTTGAAAATTGAATAAACAAATATCTACTATTTTTTGTGAAGTTGAGAAGTTGATATTGTGGTAATTATTCGTATTGAATGAAAAAGACTAAGAAATTGTCAAAAAAAAACACAGATTTATTGATACTTAGAAAGACCGGTTTCGGTTATTACACCATTGTCAATCTCTGATAAACTAAAACTAAATACAAGGATACAGGAACTTGGTTCTTATTTTGTACTGAAAGTAAATTTTGTTATCATGGCGATTCTGTTGCTTAAGCCGCCATTTTGTCACAGTTGAGTGGAAGGAGACTGTCTAGCTGGGCCAATGGCAGGCGCTCATGCCCTTGACCAATAGCAGTACTCGCCTACTAGTATAAATTCTTCTGCTCTTGTATTTAGTTTTAGTTTATCAGAGATTGACAATGGTGTAATAACCGAAACCGGTTTTTTTAAGTATCAATAAATCTGTGGTTTATTTGACAATTTCCTAGTCTTTTTCATTCAATAAATATCCTCTAAATTAGTTATTCATTACAATAATTTTACCTTCAGATCCTATTTGTTCAGCAAACTTTGTCCACAGATTCCTATGAACATCACGACGATGATATCTTTTGCCTCGCGTATCCCACAATGGAACATGTTCTTGAACCAAACTTAACAACTATTCATTGTCCATAGTTACAACTTTATAAAGCAGACCAACTTTAAAAAACAAAACCAAACAAGACTGTGAAACAATTTTAGGTAAGGAACACTTTGTTGTCACTCGATTTATTGGAAATTTTATCATCTTTAATTTTGTCTAGAATGATTTTTCTCCAAAAACTCGAAGTCTTCGAGATTAAATGGGAAAATCGAAAAAAAAATCCGAAATGTTAGGGTTTTTGGGGGTTTTGGGGGTAAAGACGCCCTCTGGCGTGTCAACAAATTTCATATTCGAATTCAGCGCCCCAAAATACATATAGAACGGTCGAGAAAAATTCTTTCGGTGCTGTTTCCTGAAAAACGACCATTTGACTGGACTATATATAATTGACCGAGCGAAGTGAGGTCAAGATTGAAGTCGACGGTTTGGCATTTCTCTTAATGTTTAAATGTTTATATGTTGCGCATTTACGGCGAAGCGCGGTAATAGATTTTCATGAAATTTGACAGGTATGTTCCTTTTTTAATTGCGCGTCGACGTATATACAAGGTTTTTGGAAATTTTGCATTTCAAGGATAATATAAAAGGAAAAAGGAGCCTTCTTCATACGCAAATATCAGACTATATTACGAGTAAAAATCAGACTATAGAATTATTCATATAATTGATATTGTAATAATTATAATAATATCATATAATTGATAGACTATAGAATGATTATTCATCATAAATCAGCTGACAAGTGATTACACAGATGTGTGGAGAAGCCAGTCTATAGCTGTATTTCCATAAGGTCTATAGTTTCAATCAGGTACTACTTGTGGATGAGAATACTGCGTGAGGTCTACTGTTTACAGAACTACAAGTATTCCATATTACAAGAGCCTTTAAATTGAATCGATTTTACAAGTTGTGGCCCAATTGCCCATGGCAATCATATAACCGTAACACCTCATTACGTTATGAACACATGACGAGTAAAAATGTGTAAACATTTTTCTGAATGAACTCACCATCTTCATTGATGAAGGTTTGTTCTCCTGACCTAACCCGAAACTCGGCAGATGTGCAGTAGGGTGCCAGCTTCTCCGAGCACCTCTCGTTCGACATGTAGGTGAGCGAGCACAGTCGGGCCAGAGTGCCGACCGGGAAAAAGCCCGTGTCAATCAGTTTCTCACTGATGCAATCGGCTGCACTGTTCGAAGGCGACGCTATCAGTAATCTGCAACAATCACATTCAATTGCATTAAACTCAATCTGCAAAAGTTAACACATTACACTTTTTGTGTAGTTGAGAAGTTGATATTGTGGTAATTATTCATATTGAATGAAAAAGACTGAAAAGTTTATCAGAGATTGACAATGGTGTAACCGAAACCGGTCTTTCTAAGAGTCAATAAATCTGTGGTTTTTTGACAATTTATTAGTCTTTTTCATTCATTTCCTCTGTTTTCTTCCTTCCCCCCATTTCTCCCTTCCTTTTTCCTCATTACTTCTCTTCTCTTCTTTGCCTGCCTATTACATGGGAAACCATAGTTGGCTAGGTATCTTTCTCTCTTTTTTTTTCTCTTCTCCAACACACCCAAACACTAAGCCCATGGTTTTTTATATTTGTAACATTTTATTGTGTTTTATTATTTTCGTAAATCTTTGTAATTTTGTTTTGTCTTGTTTTGTGTGTTTTTAATAAATTTTGAATTGAAATTAACACATTACATTGGGCCCGTTCTGTGTACATGGAATGTGGGAAATTGCCCGATTCACAATTTACCAGTTAAAACGTTCCGCATCCCATGGGAGGAATTTTGACAGATTCTGTACCAGAAACCAGTTCCAGTTCCAAGTTCCAGTTCCAAAGTTCCAGCCACAGTCCATTACCACAGTCGAAGCGTGGTAAATTGTCCGGCCTGGTACAGTTCCAACTATCTGAGCTCTCTCATTGGACGATTGAATTGTAGTCTGCTGGCTTCTCTGCGCATGCGCTGATAGTTTGTTCACCATAGCATAGCCATAGAATACATAACCAACAAAATAATGCTTGATGACCATTTGTTAGAAGAATTTTTCTCTATAGAAAATTTGAGAGTGATGGAATGAAAGAAATGCACACTTTTCTAGACGGTAAGTTTATAAAACAGCTTCTCTTCACTCACGCAGCTAGTAAACGACACATTTTGGTGTAAGCCAACTTTATAAGTGCGCGCCAAAAGTTTGAACCAACGATTTTGAAATGGCGTTTCATGGGAACATTTTGCTCTATAGTGTGGTCCACGTCAAGCTGCGTACACATATTCGCGCTTCCAACCAGCACCGAGCACGCTCCTCCCTCGTAACGCCCTCGTACCGCCCTCATACCACCATCGAACCACAGTCGCACCGCCCACGCACCCATCATGAACGTTATGGAAGATGTTAGATCTTCTCGCGTTCCCCGGTCGAACGACTCTTGCTCGCCGGTCGATCATCAATCGCTCTGCTGGAGTGACGTTCGGTTGCGGAGCAGAGCGACAGTCTGTACGCACCTTTATAATGGCAGTGGATAAAGAAAGAAGAATAGCGATGCCGATTCTCTGCATTAATAAATTATATTTCTACACTGTCAAAAACATAATTGTCATCGTTGTTGACCTAGAAAAGGATAGTACCACCGGCTTAGTCGAATGATATACAAGCATAGAAAAACCAAAGTTGATCATATACGTGGATATGTAATATTTATAACGTGGATTTCACTAAAGTCACGTGATGGAACAATTTACTGTTGGAACTGGAACAATTTACTGTACACAGAACGTACACATTAAGGGCGGTTGTAGACGAACCACAATCGCATGTGGGATGTGGGACCGACATACCACAGAACAATACGACTAACGCAGAGAGACTTTCACACTACATTCGAGAAAACGCACATTAGTACAGTAATGTTATGTAATGTTTAAGTTGTAGGTTATGAGGTGATTTCATAGTAATAAAGTTTGTAGAACAAATATTATTGATATTGTGATATCTTTCCATAATTGAAAAAAAACTATTTAAAATTGTCAAACTCCACTTTAATAAATACAAAAATCTGGTGTGGTGCACTCACACAACTTTCCTTGCCGTTATGAAAATTGATCACCTGACGCTAGTGTACTCGCGCATCTCAAGTCTACTATTCAAAGATATGAGACTGCTGGTGATAGGTCAATAACGCTGGAGACACACGAGGTCTGCTATCTCTTCGTAGTGAATGATTTAATAGAACCAACAGTTGCCAACAGTTTGCAATTTAATAATCACATTTTCTCGGATTTCAAGCTTATTTTCAATTTTAGGTGGAAATGTTACTGGACATTAATTGCAGAGATTTTCATGCTCAATCTTTTCCACTAGAATTTTTTTGTTTAAATTGTATATGAAGGCTGATAATTGAGAGCCTAAAATAAAACTTTGCATAGATGGGGCAAAGCTCCTGGAATTTTTACAGATATAGGAGTTGTTGCAGTTGATAGAGCTTATCAATGACTATTCCAGGTATGAATTTGATCTAAATCGTTGGAGCCGTTTTTGAGAAAATCGCGAAAAACTCTGTTTTTGACAACATTTTCGCCATCTTAGCCGCCATCTTGGATTGCATTTGATCGAAATTGTTCGTGTCGGATCCTTATAGTGTAAGGACCTTACGTTCCCAATTTCAAGTCATTCCGTTTACTGAGAGATGAGATATCGTGTACACAGACGCACATACACTCATACACACATACAGACCAATACCCAAAAACCACTTTTTCGGACTCAGGGGACCTTGAAACGTATAGAAATTTAGAAATTGGGGTACCTTATTTTTTTCGGAAAGCAATACTTTCCTTACCTATGGTAATAGGGCAAGGAAAGTAAAAAAATTTAAACGTGTTCACTTTGAAACCATGGTCCTGTAAGCTTTGTGTTTATTAAAGTGGAGCTTCACAATTTCAAATATTTTGTTTCAATTTTTGAAGTGAGTTTTCATATGAATTTTCATACAGTGATTAACATTCCATACTCTGGTGTTTCAAAGTCCCACAATGTAGGTCTTGATTCAATTTCAAAAATAAATTTATCCGTGTCAAATTCCGAAATTATGAAGTACACAATAAAGTACCAATTACAATTAACTACCGAGCTATCTAAAGGTGCGTACAGATATACGCGCCGCGAACATGAGCAATTCACTTTTACTCAGATGACTATATCTGTATTTTTACAGAAACGGTAAGATATAGATATAAAAAGCTTGGCATCAGCTGATTAAAAACGAATTGCTCATGTTCGCGGCGCGTATGTCTGTACGCACCTTAATATAACCTACAAATTTGGAGTGAAATTTGGAGGGAACACTATCACAGCGACTGCGATTGTGGTATAGAAGCTAGGTGAAGCTTGATGCTCAAAACAGTGGTACCACAATCGCAAAGAAAATAATCACTACCACAGCGCGCAACGCCATGTGGAAGTATCAGTGCCACTGCCATGCCTGCCAACTACATATTAATTCTAATTCGGAATTAACAAATTCTGGATAATGCTAGCATATTGCCATTTTAAATCCTAACCCCAAACCTTACACTAAGCTAATTTTAACCTTCCATTAAGCCGTTCGTGCACTCCAGATCCATTCATTGGATACTCGAGACTGAGTTTCAAGGTGACTCGACATGCTGGTCGCCAAGAGACAGGAGATTTGAGTATCCTAATGTTCAATAAAATGGTGTGAAATAGCGTGAATAAAACGAGAACACGTTAACATTTTTGTTGAAAAGGTAGTACAGTTTCACATTCTACTCCATTGAAAAAAGGTTGATCAAAATAAACCTTCAAGCATGGTTTTCATTAGTAGAGTTAGATGTAGAGTTCCCTGGACAAGTACTAACTATCTTGTGAACTCTCCCAATGAAAACGTTCGTGGTAGAGTAGTCATGGTAGAGTACTGGTTTTTAGTAGATTAGAGTGGGATAGTACTCTACCACTTGCCTTCCCCCACCACCGCTTCTCACCCTACTCTACCACTACTATGCTAATGAAAACAGTCTCGAGCTAGTAGAGTAGAGTCGTGCCGTAGGCTATCTAGTCATGTATTGACATTTTAAGGTTAGTTCTCTTCACTAGAAAACACACTTTACCTACTATTCTCAATTGTAGTAAAAACAGTTACTCATTCAACCAAGTGAGTAGAGTTAGCTCGGTAGGGTTAGCATGCCAGTTACTTGACCACTAACTCTACTGGTGAAAACCAGGCTTTAATTACACACAAATGTCGGAAAGTCTGATATCTGCGACTGGGGTCGTACGATTTGAGTCACGCTAGTATGACTAGCGCCTAACTTGGATTATAAACTAAATCTGCAACTGCAACAACCAACACATTACGTTATCTTGAATTGAACTGAATCTTAAACCATTAACACATTACATTAACTTGGTTTAAACTGAAATGAGGCCGTGCAGCCTATTTTTGTTTTTGAATGAATAAAAATATCTCCTGGTCCTAATGGGATTTTCCCATTCAATCCCATACCTACACTTCCTTCCTTTGGTCCTATTATTCCCACTGACTTAATTCATTTATTTATTATTTATTCATATGCAAATACAATTCAGGTAAAAACAAAAGGCATTCGCTCAAAACTGCTTTAAACATTAATTTTTCAACAAATTTACACACTCTAAAGGTTATGTAACTTACGTAACGTAAATGATAACTTAATTAGAAAAAAATAGTATTTAATCTATGATGTGAATCTCATTATAGAAGGCGGTGGGAAAAAAGCATTTTGAATATTTTTTTACAAAATAACTTGATGATTATAAAAGAAAAGAATGCACTAACCTGCTCTCGGTACTTAGAGAGAGAATTTGCAGAGCCGTCTCGACAAGAGTGACTGTTTTGCCCGTGCCAGGTGGTCCAAAAATAATATAAGGCAAAGGCCTCGCCTCATTGCGTAGAATACGTCGTACGGCCTCCTTTTGATAGTAATTCAACCGCGTGTTGAACCAAACCAGTTTCACCTTCACTTGACACTCTTCCACTTTGACATCTTTGACAACCGCCTTCTTCGCGATGCTGCTATCGTCATTCCAAGCCACTTTCTTACTGTTCTCCTCAACTGTGAAACTTCGAGATTTGTCCAGCAGAGGTTTCTCGATTTCGGACAAAGTGACCATATTCTTCGGCGGGGATTTCATCATCATTTGCTTCTCAACCTCCTCGAGAGTCTGGATTTGGCCGGGAAAAGGCGGAGCCTGATTGCCGTTTTGGCACGCAGTCATTTCCGTATTTTTCTCCTCGTCCATGTTTAAAAAGTCCATCAGGTTGCGACGTTTTTTCGACGTTTTCGACAACCAGTCAGCTACTGGAAGTCTATTACACTTATTCACGTTATCAGTCTCATTCATATTACTAGCCACAACGTTACCATTATTAGCATTTTTCAGCGGCATTTTGAAAATCAAGTCTTTCAAATTTGGGGAGATGTCAGTCTGCGGAGAACTGGTTGACAACTGATCTTGAGAAACTTTTTTGAACAACTCTTCAACACCATTCGACAACTTTGTGGAAGTGTCAACCTGCTGGGTAGTAGAACTAGCTAACAACTGACCATCCTTTTCTTGAGACACTTTCTTGAACAATTCTTCAACGCCGTTCGACAACTTCGGAACAGTTTCCTCACAATTCCCATTGACCTCAATATTTTTTGTTTCATTTTCACTAACAGTGGACTGTGACTGTTCGACATCATCCACACTCTCTTGCTCTTGATCTTCTACATTGTCAGTGTCATCCTCAGGAACGAATAGAGGCGGAGACGGCTTCAGACTGGACGGGAAGAGCCAACTGGTGGTGAGGTTCTTGTAGGCCACATTCACCGCCTGGTGACACTTTCGAAAGGCAGCACGGTTCGACACGAAGCTGACGTCGTAATCCTTCTCGTCGAAGCACTGGTGGAAGTTAGGGTTGAACTTTATGTACAGATCGTTGCGCACGATTTTATGAATGAATCCTTCGTATTTGATACCTGTAATAGAGAAAAACAAATAAATTTATTCATTTGATTCTTATTGTAAGCAGGATGTGGAACGGCGGGAGAAGCCTCCACCAAATATGTAAGCACGATGTGCCCCTTCACCAATTATGTAAAGGGGGGAAAGAACTATGATAACGAAAGAGACCAGAATAACTAGAACTTTAATTAATGAATCTTTAACATATATACATTTAAACAAAACCAGATTATTTTTTTTATTATAAAAACATTATTGATATGAATTTAATGAGGAAAACACTCGCTTGATGCTAATGATGATTCAACCTTTGTGGTTATGAAAATTAAGAACAATGATTTTATCCAAAAGTCATCTAACTTTTGAATATGGCTTCCCCCTTTGGCATCCACTGGTTTAATCGTGACTTTACAGTTAGTATCTAAAAAAAACAAAAATTTACTGAACCAATGAATAGGCTTAGAACCCGTCTTCCTTAACAATACAATTATTTTTAAACTGCCCGATCTGTGACAGAATAACTGAAACGAAACGAAAATCTAGCCTTTTTCACTAGATCAGCCGGACTTGACTCACAGTCCTAACGAACGAGTTCTGCACAAAAGTTAAATTTTGGGTATTAATATAAACTCAGTCAATGCCAAACATGAAAGCCATTTCAAGTACATATTTTTATCTGTCGCACAAGCGGCACGTTTGTTATTAGAAACAAAAGAGAAGCTACGTTAATTTTGACAACAAATGAAATAAACAATGGCCCATATGAATAAAACCAGAGCAAATGCTCATGAGCAAGAGCATGGAGCATAAGGTTTTGCTCATGAGCAAAAGGTAGAAGCAAAAGCATTTGCTCATTTTTATATGAATAAGCTTTACCTTATGCTCCTGAACTCTGGAGCAAATGCTCACGCATTTTAGAGATTTTTCATCAGCTGATTCGCTTTTGTAGCCTTAGTTTGTATTTATAGCTCACGGAAGCGCTAAAATATGCAAATAGGGTGCACCGCTTGTGTTTGCGTCGTCTGCTCTGTTAGTGTTAGTCTGTTTTCTATTAAATTTTATGAATAGAGTTTTAGGTTAGTTGAGTTTAGAATTTTGAAGTAATAGCGTGAAAAAATGTCATCTATATAATAATCTTCAGCATATTCTTATAATATCAATAGCCTTCTTATAATCGTCTACACTTTCATCTTCTTAAATACCTATTTCCTATTTTGTGATGGCTATCTTTATAACAGGTTTCTAACAGGCTATCTTTATAACAGGCTATCTTTTGTATTTATTCTTTTGTAGGGATAATGGTGATATGTATCATGGTTGAATCTAAAAAGAGTTTTATGGTTCTCAACTATTGGTTGTGACCGTATCTGGTATAGTTTCCTCTTCCTCATACGAATTAGTTGAGCCATTTTACTATGAGCAAAAGGTGATAAGCTGCTTTAGACTAGACTCACCTTTTTTGAAGCATTTGCTTCAAAAGTTGAGCAAATGTTCTAGTTTATTCATACAATTTTGAGCAAAAGCTTTTACTTTTGAGCAAATGCTCGAACTATTTTTTGGATGAGCATGAGCAAAAGGTTTTGCTCACGTTTATTCATAGAAAATGAAGCAATTGCTCTATATTTTAGAAGTATAAGCAAATGCTCAACTTTATTCATATGGGCCAATGTTTCTGTCGATGACAAAGATTGTTCAAAGACAAAAACACTGTTCATTGAACTTTTTTAATTTGAAACTCTAAAATCCTGAACAATATGAGATAAATATATGATTCATATGTATGTCCCATATGACCAGGTGACATTATCAATTCAATGAAATAAAAATGGATAGCGAATTTATTCATACATTGTCTCTTAGAAAAATATGAAGACACCGAACATTTTTAATAAAAAACAAACTTATTCACTACAAGTAAATTGGACATTTTATTACATCAGTGTCGTTGATAACATCATTTCAATTATGCACTTATTGTAAGATTAAATAATAGGAGAGACGTGGAAGACAACAAGAGACTGGAATAAATTTTGATTATTAATAAAAGTTCATTTCCCTTTTTCTATAATAAATAGCAAATAAGTTTTGACATTTAGAAAGGAAAAAGAAGAACGAAGAGAGTATTTATATTTTTCTGCTTATTCACGTGCAGATATGACTCTGGATGAGCACCCGGACAGTGCTTGTAATGGTAGAGGGGAGAAATTATTTTCATTTAATTAGGAACTATGAGTATCTTTCCAGGTTTGTAGACAAGTTGAGGTGCATTTTCGTTAGTGCGTAAACTTCCGCAGTCTAAAACGACAAACATTGTTGACATTCGTACTGTCCAGATTTCAAATGTGCTAAAACAGCTGATCAAATAACTTTTCATTATTTTGTGTTTAAGAATTGAAACATTTCTAATAATATTAACATATTTCTAATAAAAATGATAAACTCAACCTCCCCCATTAAAACATAATTGAACATAATCTTTTACGCTATTTAGACAAATTGAAATCCACCCAATGTGAGATCCTCACCCTGTCGTGGTCGACGACGGCATTTACGCACAAACGAAACCCCAGCTTTTGAGGATGCGTCCGACCCACGTACTGCCGGAACTGCAGCAGTGCCACGTCCGGGATGACTGGACGATCTGTGGGTGGTTCCTTAGACCAGTTATAGAATAGACACGGCCCATTGTATATTCATACTGACAGTCGTTGAAGCCAACATCTATTGCCATATCACCATATCGTGACGTCAGCATCGGATAGAAAACAATGTAAACAAACTCTGCAGAAACGTTTTCTATCCGATGCTGACGTCACGATATGGTGATATGTCAGTAGATGTTGGCTTCAGAGGCTAGACTTCCCAGCGTGTCTATTCTGTAACTGGTCTAAGGGTGGTTCCACTGCAACTCATCTGTGATACTTGCCTAACGATTTGACAGTGGCGTTGGATAGGAGCTCGCGCGTCACACCTCACGGGATAGCATGTGCCCATTTGCAGGTGTGGCTTAATGTGTGGTTCGCAACCGAAAGCTTGTTTGTTTGTTTGTTTTTAAAGCTTCCCAGAGACTCTTATTATAGTATAGAAATTGTCAAAATTTATCGGTAGGTAACACAAAAAAACTACAGATGGAAATGCTTAGTTTTCTATTACTCTTAATTTTCACTTGTTTTGTATATTTTCACGCAGAAATAAAGTCAAATTGATTATTATTATTAAATTACTGAGATGTTGCAACTATTCAAATGCTAATGAATTAATAATTATTATTGAACGAAAATCCAAATTAAATGCTGTAATTCACCCCGAAGACTTCTGCTACTGCAAATATTGACAACAGGGTAAACAGCTAGATGGAAATTCGATGAGCGCTACTATTCGAAAATCATTTGTCAGCCCGGGAACATTATTTTGTTAATAATATTCGCAATATTTGCAGTAGCAGAAGTCTTCGGGGTGAAATTACAGCATTTAATTTGGATTTTCGTTTAATAATAATTACAACAAAAATCTACACACAAAATCTTCTGTGGTATAGAATACTCCAACCATCAAAAGGATTTTCAACTCCTTCTCAAAAACATTGATATCTTCACAATTTTTTAAATTAGTAGGGAGCTCTCTAATAAATTGAAGGCCCATGTTGGTTTTGTGCCCAAGAGAGATGTTCTGTGATACAGTGAAGCATAGTCTCCTCTTGTCAATTGATGTTTTCTTTTTTGGACACCTCTGTACTCTCTTTTTAAAGCTTCCCAGAGACACTTATTACAGTATAGGAATTGTCAAAATTTATAATACATACGGTAGGTAACACAAAAAAGAAGGAAAAAACACACGAAGGAACCCTCTCTACACACAAAATCTTCCGTGGTATAGAATACTCCAACCATCAAAAAGCTTTTCAAATCCTTCTCAAAAACATTGATATCTTCACAAATGGGTAGGAAGCTTTCTAATAAATGTTTTTTTTTTCTCAAAAAGAGCTGTTCTGTGATACAGTGAAGCATAGTCTCCTCTTGTCAATTGGTGTTTACTTTTCTGGACACCTCTGTACTCTGTACATTACTATAATTTTTTCTAGTGTAAAAATATTATATGACTTACCAATTTCTGGCGCAGGCGCCCCTAGCGGCGGCGTAGCATACACGGCATCGCCGACAATCAGCGACGGTCGCTTCTCCTGCACGCCAGGCACTTCGAGCACGAGATGTTCGCCGCTCGGGCGAAACTGCACGCGGCGCATATCGTAGGAGCGCAACTGCAGAACAGAGTTGACCTCCTCGACGTAGAGCAGCGCGTGCCAGCGCTCGCGGTAATTGGCTGGCGTCAGCTGTTTGTCCAGGCAGGGGATCGCCGATATCAGGCGTGGTAGGAGTTCGTGGTAACTGCAAACCAACATAATAGCCGAATATTTATTTTATACTAGCAGGTAACCCGTGCTCCGCAAGGGTCCATTTGGAAACTTGACAAACTGAAAACTTGACTGAGTGGAATATTGTAGAGT
Organism: Nilaparvata lugens; assembly: GCF_014356525.2. NCBI lineage: Eukaryota > Metazoa > Arthropoda > Insecta > Hemiptera > Delphacidae > Nilaparvata > Nilaparvata lugens. The sequence continues at coordinate 67,980,735 of NC_052508.1, read as the reverse complement.
TTGAAGTTGGCATAGAACCATCCTCAGTTAATTAAGAAACTGTATGCAAAATTTAAAGTTGAATTCAGTCCAGTAGTTTAGACGTGATGATGCGTCAAACATAATTTTCATATCCGGTATGTGTATAAGCCAGTTCTTTCCTTTATTATAGTATATATAGATAAATTATTGATACTAACATATCATAACTTGATACCAACATAATAAAGTGATATAACTCAAATCTTGTTCAGAAACCTTCCTTAACTTGATGTCAACCTGAAAAAATTGGACTGTCTATTAATTTAGTTACAAATTTTAACCATCTGTTTCGAAGAGGTAGTCTCTCTAGATCAATGTACATCTAGATCAATGTAAAAAATAGAATACGTATTCTAGGTACCTTGCTCTAGATTATAGTTCTATATTAACATAGTTATGAATTCATGTCCCATGAATTAAATTTCAACATTAATTCTGAAAAATCTAGAAGCAAAATTGCAATTTGGGCTTCGAGGTGCACGAGATTGATATTTTTAGAATCTATGTGCAAAATTTGAAGATCTAAATCATTCCCGTTTTTCCGGTATGCAATTCACAAGTTGGCATGTTCTGATGCGAACAAACACAACCCTACTCTCTCTTATTATATAGATAAATAATTTTTCTTAGTATATTCAATAATAGTATAGTAAATTGAATAAATAAATTTCAAGTAGATCACTTGAAAGGAAAGTTTTGCGATAGGTCTGATTGGTGATCCTATTCAAATAAAAATAACTACGCTTCTGTCACATCAAAATTTTGGTCCATCAACTTGGAACCGCCATTTTCAATCCAACTTAATTTTTTAAATTGGAAGATATGATACATATTAATAACAGTAATATGATACATGATTTCGATACAGAATTTCATGAGAAAACGAATGGTAAAAACCGCACATCAATATCATAACCCGTTCAAATGTTATTCACATTGAAAGATACTTATAAATCATCATCTATTCATCTATCATCTATCTATATTATAATAAAGGAAATAACTGGCTTATGCACGTACGGAATAGAAAATTCACGAATGACGCATCATCATGTCTGAACTACTGAACTGATTAACTTGGAATTTAGGAGAGCGATTCTTAATTTACCGAGGATGGTTAAAGGCCTATTTCATCTTTTTCAATATTTCAGTACGTAAAGTTTTCAGTTTGTCAAAAGGAAATAACTGGCTTATACACGTACGGAATAGAAAATTCACGAATGACGCATCATTATGTCTGAACTACTGAACTGATTAACTTGAAATTTAGGAGAGCAATTCTTAATTTATCGATGGTTATAGGCCTATTTCAAGTTCTTCAAGATTTCAGTACGTAAAGTTTTCAGTTTGTCAAAAGGAAATAACTGGCTTATACACGTACGGAATAGAAAATTCACGAATGACGCATCATCATGTCTTAACTACTGAACTGATTAACTTGAAATTTAGGAGAGCGATTCTTAATATTTATCGAGGCCTATTTCAAGTTCTTCAAGATTTCAGTAGGTAAAGTTTTCAGTTTTTCAACTCGTCAGGTTTTCAGTCCGTCAAGTTTCCAGTTTGTGATAATTAGTTCAAGTGACCTTCTATCTATAATCTATAATCAGTACATCAAGCTTGGTCACAGTTTTCAACAACAGCAAAGCAAGATCAATAATTAAACTTTGTTGAAAAATGTTGTGATGTAATTTCATGAGTATAAAATAAAAATATAATTATTTCAGTTGCAAATTCATCATTGAATAGGAAGTTGATTCAATTCTGGGGGTTAAATAATGAACCATTGAACACATAGGACGAGCCGCCACTGCCTACTATAAATTATATGTGTTGGGGTATAAGTTATTATTTTTTATTTTTATTTATTTACAATGCAAATGACACTAATGTAATAACATTATTAGTTGCTTGTTGCGTGTTATAATTACTATTTAAAAACTTCATTCAGTGATATATAAAAAATTATATTGATGCTATGCTTATTATAACTGTATTTGTGTAGAAACAGTAAGAGCCAAGCCACATTTGGCGTCTTTTCCAGGCGTTTTTGCATTAATTGATTATAAGGTGATTGGACGGGCGTTCAGGAATCAGCTGATAAAATCAGTCAATCGAAGAGCTTCCAGCCCTGCCGACTCGTCCAGCGCCAGTACAAAAGCGCCTGAAAAAACGCTTCATGTGGCTTGGCTCTAATTATAACATGTATAAAAATTTGAGAGAGAAATAAGTTGAAGCTCAGCCTGCTGTCCTCTCAAAGTCATTGTATTTAATGACTTGTGACTCTCTTAATAAATTGATTGGATGAATAAACATACTTAGTATAGTGAGGTCCACGTTATAATAGCAGTGGAGAAAGATAGGAGAACAACGTTGCCGATCCACTGTCTTGTCAATGCCTTTTATGTAGGGTAACTGATACCGGTTTATTGATGTAATATCAACAGTTCATACTCGTTTAAAATAATCAATCATATTTTATAAAGCAAGAAATTATATTATTCAATATTTTCATAATTAAGATGATAAATTTTGTTAATTAATTATTAATACTACATTTTTAAAAGACTAGCAAAGCAAGAAAGAGATCAGCCTAGATAGAACAACGTTGCCCATCCTCTGTCTTGTCAATGCCTTCTATGTAGGATAACTGATACCGGTTTATTGATGTAATATTAACTGTTCATTCTCGTTTAAAATAATCAATTATATTTTATCAAGCAAGAAATTGTATTTTTCAATGATTTCATTATTAATTTTCATAATCAAAATCAAATATTTTTCTAATTAATTATATTTCTACATTGTTGAAAAACGATCTGGCAACAGAGCAAAGCGAGAAAGGGATAGCAATATCCGGTTTTCTATGATAGACAAGGGTAGCAATCCAATTGCTAATCAAACACTGGCAATTAAATATTTTCCTAATTAATTATATTTTATCTACATTGTTAAAAAACGATATGACAACAGAGCAAAGCGAGAAAGAGATAGCGATATCCGGTTTTTTTAAAACAAATACGTCTTCAAACTCAATAGCCTAATGAATTTTTATTCCAAAATCACTGGTGAGGATCAATGATCAATAATAGCATAAAGTAAAATGAAATGTTTATTCATTCACCTTTCAAAGGTTTTGCTTTGAATAAGCCAACAAAAAAATCGGAACGTATTTTTACAATATAGTTTGGAAAGCATGCTCATTTGCATTGTCCCGCTGTAATCAGCTATTTCCGTTTTGCTATAATGCCAACAAAACAACAGCAAAATATTGTGAATTTCCCTCACGTTTAATGCGTTAAAGTCCTGGACTCAAATAAGTCGAGAGCTTGATAGACTCCGGAGTTGAGAAGATAAAATCGTGACTCAGAAAGTCAATTTAGACCTGAAAGCTTCTTTCAGTCCTGGACTCTGTAAGTCCAGAACTTATAGATCCGGAGCTCGGAAACCGAACCTAACTGTTCATTCTCGTTTAAAATGATCAATTATATTTTATCAGGCAAGAAATTTTATTTTTAAATGATTTTATTCTGAATTTTATTTATTTATTTATAAATCACATTGTGTACAAATACTTAGCATGAGGAAAGACACAACAGGCTTATGCCCAAAACAGTCCCATTTCCAATTTATACTATACTATACAAAACAAAATGTTGGTTTGATTTTTCATAATCAAAATAAATTAAATAATTAATCAAATAATTTATTATATTTCTACATTGTTGAAAAACAATCTAGCAACAGAGCAAAGCGAGAAAGAGATAGCGATATCCGGTGCTACAAGGGTAGCAATACAATTGCTAATCGAACACTGCCATTATAACGTGGACTTCACTACAGGAATCTAGGATGATTGTTGAGAAATATATTGTTAGTTTGAATAGTAGTTAAGTAGTTACGTGCAAGTGTTGTCGGCCATTATATCCCAGAATTGGTCGGGAACTTTGAAGAGGGCGAGCTTGATAGGAATGAAGGGTGCTTTCTGCGACGATCTGACGCCATTCACGACGAAACCATGCTTTGTAGGAATCAGATTTCTGCAAATAATATTCATAATAATAATAATTTAAAACAATGCTTAATAATTATACACAAATTTAAAAAAAACAACGCTAGTAATTTAAAACAAACACTTTTCGATTGTATTTCTGTACGTGAATACTCAATAGGGGCCGAAGCTTAGACATTAACTAGAAGAGAAGAAGGTCTGCTACAGAGATGGGGAAGAAAGATTTTAAGAAGAATTTTTGGAGCAATCAAGGAAAATGAAATATGGAGGATAAGAACCAGCGAGGAACAAGGATGATTGATCGAGGAGACCAGTATTTTATCTGTTGTGAAACGTATGAGGCTGAGATGGGCTGGTCATGTGTGCAGAATGCCGGAAGGGAGGGTGCCAAAGTTGGGTGCTGGAAGGCAGACCCGGAGGAAGAAGACTACAAGGAAGACCAAGAAAGCGGTGGGTTGACGATGTGGAGGAGGATTTGCGAAGACTGGGTGTAAGAAGATGGAGAAGAACAGCAGAATGTCGAGAGAGATAGAAGGATGTGGTTGTGAAGGCTAAAGCTCTACATGGGCTGTAGTGCCAATAATGATGATGATGATGATGATGATGATGATGTGAACTCAATAGATTAAAAAGATAGAGTGCCGGTTGCACAAAATCCGGCTAAATTTTAATCGTGATTAATTCCACGAGAACCCGTCTTATCAAAAAGGCGTCCTCTGATTGTTTCTCGTGTAATTAATCACGATTAAAATTTAACCGGCTTTTATGCAACCGGGCCAGAGAATGGAAAGTACGACAGACAACTAAATAGATAAAACAATAAGCTTAACATTAATTTGTGACATTAGAACTAACAACGCAGTAAAAATGTTTTCAAATCTAATAATTGAGAATTTCAAGTGACTCAAAGTATCTCAAGTGAACCTCAGTAAAGTATTAATAATCATAGTAAATATCGAGGTTGGGGGGTAGAGAGAAAGTCCTAACTCCGCTTGATAAAGAATGTTTTCATTTCATTACAAAAATATATTATATATCACGCATTTAATAGTTTGGATTTCAATAGGGCTACTTGAATGTTTTTTTATTTATTCAAACATGGCATAGGCTCTTACAATATAACATACAAAGTTCAATACACATGACGTCATACAAACAATAATTTAAAACTTTTCTATTATATTTCTGTAGATCAAAAGAATACTCGATAGATTGAAAAGAGCACAAAATATGAAGTGGAAAGTACAAACTACTTAAACATATACAGTCAGCATTTTGAAAAAAAGATGCAAAGTTTCATCCTACTAGAGCCTACCAACTAACTTTACGGACATTCATCTATCATCCAGTCCTTAGTCCTCTTCTTGAATAGGCCAAGTGACTGTGATTCCTTTAACTGGTTTGGCAACCTTCCTAATCATGTGCTCAGTACTCAGCTTGTAAAATCTTGTTCGGTGACGCTCAACTCTTACAACATTACTTGTCCTGGTGAAATGATTGTGAATGTGGGAGCCTGTGGTTTTTAATCTAATAAGAATACAAACTCAAGATTTTTTCTGAGGGTGATGCACACATGATCTCTAGGCTTGTGCGGACCTACAGCTTAATGTGGGATCCGAGCCACCAGGAAGCGATTTTTAAACTCATAAATTATACTTAGAGGAGTCGACTCTTGAAGTGGTCACACTTACAATGGGAGTGTAGCAGACGTTTGTAACTCAAATTATCATGACGATAGCTTATCAGCGCAACTACTAAGCCAATCACTCCCCCAATCATTAACTTATTCAATAATTATCTTAATTATAAAATTTTCTTGTCTCTTATTATGTTGACAAATAGAATTAATTAAATATATGAAATGAAATTACTTATTCATTATTTAACCTTCGTGATCACCAGTAATCTTTTAAATTCAATACAATCATGTAAATAAGTGGAATTCTGTTACCATTATCTCAATTAGCCTATCTTAATTATAAGATTTCTCATTCATAAGCCTTCGGGATCACGAAATCTTCTAAATTCAATAGAACTATGTGAATTTAATCAAATTCGGTTTGTCTGCATCTTCAGTATTCATTTAATTTCTTGACAAGGAGGCAAACCTCTTAATCACAATTAGTACTTATAAGCACTCAAGTTCTTTTAAGGATAGTATCATAGAGAAACAATAGCATAAGTAGATATCCCATGCTATAGGGAATTTATGTCGCAACTTTTACTGTTATCTCAAGCCGATAGTCCACGTAGTTCTTTCCCATGCAGCTGTGTGACGCTGGTAGTCTCTCAAATTGTGCCGTTCCTACACTCTCACCCCAACAAAACAGTAAAAATTGACAATAATCGGCTTGAGATAACAGTAAAAGTTGTGACATAAATTCTCTATAGCATGGGATATCTACTTACGCTATTGTTTCTCTATGATAGTATATACTCACTCCCTGTCGATGTCGACCTTAGGTTTTCTCTGGTATTTATGATTTTTCACTTCCCTCAAATAATCGTCATCCACTTCAACACGTAAAAAACGACCAATATTGAATTTTTGGAAATTCCAAACAACCAATTCTTCTGCGTTTCCATAGAACCTGTAAATGACATTGCAATGATGAAATTTACTGATAAGTGTGTGTATGTGTGTGTGTATGTTTGTGTGTGTGTGTGTGTGTGTGTGTGTGTGTGTGTGTGTGTGTGTGTGTGTGTGTGTGTGTGGTGTGTGTGTGTGTGTATGTCTGTGAACACGATAACTCCATTCCTAATTAACCGATTGACTTGAAATTTTAAACTTAAGGTCCTTATACCTTGAGGATCCGACAATAAGAAATTCAATCCAAGATGGCGGAAAAAATGGCGGATAATTACTGAAAAACCATGTTTTTCACGTTTTTCTCGAAAACGGCTCTAACGATTTTTTTCAAATTTATACCATGGATACCATGGATTCATAAGCCCTATCAACTGGCATAGGTCTCATTTCTGGGGAAATTTCAGGAGCTCCGTAATATTCTTGAGAAAAATGAAATATTTCATCTTTATATTTCATCTAATATTCTAAAAAAAAATGACGACTGAAAAAAATAATCGAATTTTACAATTCACACAAAGAAAAAGTACTCTGAAAAGAATTATATATTTACATATACTGACAGAAGTCTGATCGTAGTTTCAAATATGAGCAAGGAAAGTTGTGTGAGTGTACCACACCAGATTTTTCGAGCTTGTATCACCATTGGGGATACTTGCAGTCACTTCAAGCTACGGATCAAATAAATGTAGATACTATTAATAGTATATGATTTTTCCAATAAAAATTTAGAAATGATTGAAGAAATGTATAGAAAAACTCTGAATTCAAATATGACACTATTAATTAAATTCATTCATGCTATTCAGTTCAATATCAGCTGATTGTCGGGCAGAGGTGTCAGCACATTGGTTATGTTGCGATCGGGCTACTGCGAAGGCTATTTCCTTCAAAAGCGCGTCAGTCGACCGATGGAACGGATGCGCACAAGCTCGACCGATGGTTTTCGTACGCAGTATAAAACGCATGGTCCTGACCGTGCGCATGCGTGCCGTCAGTCCTGCTCTGTACGGATACATGAAATATCTATGGAAAAGACAAGCGCGACTGACGTACGCATTGACGGTCGGTCGAGCTCTGCAACCGGCCAAAGTGTTTACAGATGTGGCATTGTTAAACTGTGTTTACTTAAAATCACCTAACCTTGATGAAAATATATTCTTTATTCGCCACTGTGATGAAGCCTTGTCCAAGGAAAATAAATGAAGTTGGTAATATTAACATTGAGTTAAATATAGTAAGACATATAATCAAATAAGACACATTGCCCTTTAAAGAATTTCTATCAATTAACCAAAGCTTCAATCCGTGGATGTAACTTCGAAATTTGGAACTATAGTGCACGACTTCTTAAACACTTTTCAAATCTAATTAACTATTGAAACTACAGATTCCATACAGATTCAATGGTCCATTAGATTTAATAAATCTTTTACAGATCACAATGAAGTAAACTTTATCGATTGAATTAGAAATGAAAGGCTTTGAACAGTAAATTTTGAATACATTCTAAAGCTGGATTCGCACGCATCACTATCAGTGAACGTAACCGGCACAGTAAAAATATTATTTCCATGAGATCTAATAGTACAACTCACTCAACCCGGCCGAGGGAAGGGCGAGGCCACACGAGCGTTTTATCGGGCGTTTTTGAGACGAGTCGGCAGGGCAGTTAGCCTGATTATCAGCTGATTCCTAAACGCCAATTCAATCAGCCAATCAGAGAGCTTCATGACCTGCCGACTCTTCTCAAAAACGCCTCAGAAAACGTTAGTTTGGCTTCGCCCTTAAAATAGTCCTATTAGAACGCATGGGAATTATATTTCCACTGAACTGGAAACTTCAATCAATCAATCAATCAATCAATCAATTCATTTATTTCACAAACAAACTTTCACTTAAACTAATGTGTGACAATCCAGCTTAATGGTTGCTGATTATTAAAACCTTGACTATATAATTCAACTTTCTATTCTCATACTTTCTTTTTTCAAGTATTTTTTCATTCCTATATGATGCTAATGTACAGTTTTAATACTGTGCATGTATCTCTATTTAGTTTTAACTCCGTATTTTTGTATGGCCTGTTCAACAAATAAATAAATAAATGTTTGTTTCCCAAAAAAACTAAAACTACTACATCAATAACAGAAAATATTAGATAAATTACAATTACATACAATAGTTAGTTACACAAAATTTCTTATAATGTGTCCTCTACATGTTTAGTTTTCTGTGTGAAAATTGACCTACTCCACTATGGCGTACCATGTTCTAGAGTAAGTTAAATAGAATGATGATTATTATTACATATATATTACTATTATTACTTTTTATGTTGACATGTAATTCATGATTCAGTTTATGGTGTGAGAAAGTTAACAACCATTATAACTAATCCGTTCAAAAAATTCGATGTTTTCAAAATTGAAAATGGGGACGAGATAAAATAATAATTACAATAATTTAATAAGGTGATAATAAACCGCAAACTTACTTTGCTTGACATCGGAAGACAAACTTGATAGTTTCACCGGTTTGGATCTGAAGGAACCGGAAATTGTTCTGGAAAACTGGCTCAATCAGCTTAATCTGGCTTTGAAATTTATTACAAAATCCAACACTTTCAAGCTGATGAACCATTTTGCTGGAATTTTTCAACTCCACCTGTGAACAATGCAACCATAGGATTACAATATTTAATATAAGTTGGTATATTTTTATTGTGGTATTTAAGAAAGAATTGATTTATTTATTTATTCGTTGATATAATTACAAATCATATGAATATGATCGGAATAGAACAACAGGCATAGCCCAAAACTATTCTGTTCCCAAATTTTGATAAATAATACCCGAAAAAATAGGTTATGTTCTCACTGAGGAAATTTAAAGTTCAAAGTTCTGTCCAAGAATATATATTAGCTAGAAATTTTGAATTTAGAATAATTAAAATACCAAATTATAGTCAAATTTTGCACTTAATATCACCGCACTTTGAATAAATTAAGTTATTTCAGAAAATTTTGAAGCCAAAAATATACACACAACTTTCAATTAGGCACAGCTGTGTTATGTTGATGAGACTGAATTCCCGTAAACCTCCATCACAGAACACATACAGTATGGAATCTCGGCTAGTTTCCTGTCACAAAAATCCGCCATCTTGTAAGAAAGTTCAGCATTGTAATAGTATAGATGGGAGGTTCGGATCACTTTATTGATCCGGATCAAGGGTTCACGTAAAAAGCATTGGTTGGATAGGCGATTGATTGATAGTTTCCATTCTGTATGTATTCTGTACCTCCATGGCTGAGCTGCAGAATAAATAATCAGCAACACTTGACTACATGGCAAGAGCGATGTCAACTGTTAGGAGGTGAGAATAGAGATAGGATCAACGTGTCTGCCCTCCCGATAGGTTTCTCTCTGCCTAGAAAAACATGGGTGCGCCTCAATAGAGCAAGGACTGGTTGCAGTAGGGTAAAAGCATAACCACCTCTAACTTGACATTTTGTATATAGATTCGTAATTTACTGAGAATGGTTCAATTCAATTCAATTCAGTTTATTTCCAAAAAACATAATACACGAATAAGAAATACAATATACAACATATTTTGGAATCCCCCTACTAGACTATCCATCTGTGTGTAGGGGGGGAGTTCCACTTTATACATAATAAGCTTAATCTGCTCATAGAAGTAAATAATAGAGAATACACTTATATTATGGATGTATTATTAATATTCTGATTATAAAATAGATAATATATTGTGCTGATGTATATTTAAGAATGAGTATGTAGGAATATGTATGTAGGAATAAGTATACTTAATACCTTGATTGATTAAAAGAATAAATAAAGAAGAAAAAACAATATTTTTTTGAAGACCGCAGTGGCAGGGATTCCAGAAATTCTCAGAAGAGAGAATGAAAAAAAGCATAAACCAGAAAGGCAAAACAGTCATATAGGTTATATCAATCATAAAATAAATACCAATCAATTGTCTGGAAACCTTGAAGTCGTGTTGGTTACCAAGCATAACGAGATTGGAGTAGTTCTTCTGAAGCTTCCCAACCAATCTGGTACAGCCACCTGTCCACCCTCTTCCTAAACACTACCAAACTAAACGCCTCTGCTTCCCTAATCACCCCTGGCACATTTCTGTACAAGATATGGGCCAGGTATGAAGGATTTGTCAATTCAGAGCCGTGAGTCAGCTGAGGTATCTCAAAGCTGTAATTGGATCTGTGGCGAGTTGAGTAGCTATGGTTATCTCCCAGAAGTTCAGTTTTGTATTTTTTGATGTGGATCAACAAGGATTTAATAAAAAGTTGTCTAACATTCAGTACGGGAAATTCGATAAACAATTGTATTGTTGGGTATCTAAAGTCTCTCTTTAAAATTGTTTTTATAATTGATCTTTGGGTGACTGCGAGAGGCTCAATGACTGAGGAGGAAGCCCCTCCCCAAGCTAGAATTCCATATAGTATTATAGATTGGACATAGGCAAAGTAAACTACTTTGCACTGATCCACACTCAGAACATTACTAAGCTCTGAAAATGCGTGAAGCAGCTTTCTGAGCCTATTCTTAGCACACTGGAAATGTTGTACCCAACTCATCTTGGAATCCAAGACAACGCCCAGGTATTTGTAATGATCAACGCGCTCAATCATACTACAATTACATCCAGCAGACCTGGGATTATTACAAGAATGCATCGTTAGTATTAGAGAGCCAGGATCAGCTTGATTTCTTGTAACTATTGGCATAAACTTCGTTTTTTCCACATTTACTGTAAGGCTATTGTGATCAAACCAGTTCTTTATTTTTGACAAATCAATTGAAGCACTCATGTAGGCCTCCTCCCAAGTGCTCCCAGTAGACACTAGTGCTGTGTCATCAGCAAACAGATACAACTCACCTTATAGGTTATAAGCCTATTTTAAATACTTCACGATTTCAGTAGGCCAAGTTTTCAGTTGGTCAAGTTTTTAATTGAACCCTTGCGGAACACGGGTTGCCAATTTGAGATTCTTCAAGATTTCAGTCGGCCAAGTTTTCAGTTGGTCAAGTTTTTAACTGAACCCGTGTTCCGCAAGGGTCACCTCATAGTTTATAATATAAAAATGTCAACAATATAAATAAAAAATATCAATACTCACAATCATATCCCTCTCATGTCCGTACTGGAGTTTGCCAAAGTTGCATTTTTTCGAAATGGTTATACCAAATTTGTCGTCCAGCAGATCGTTAGGGGAGTCTTGCGACTTGGCAAGCATGCTCTTCCAGAAATTGGAATCATTTTTGCGCTTGTAGCTGGTGCGCTCGGTTGAAGGTATCACCTTCAGAGCTCTCCATGACAGGGAACCTTGGTTGCTCTCGATAATATGCGCATCAATCTGAAAAACAAACATCAATTATCATTTAAACAACTTATATATTTTACTTCTTATAAATTGACTTACAACAAGAATACTGGATATTCTATGATTATTCCCTATAATGTTCCAGTTTTTTTTTAATAGTAACGAGTTTCAGATGTTTCCATAGAATGCTCAGTAGGATGAAAATCCATTCAACAACTGATGAAATTAATTGATTCGAGACTGTGATATTTAAAAATGGCTGAATTTCTGTTTTTATAAAAGAAGATTCAATATACTAATTCTACGTTGTTGTAGTTGTTGAATTTTTTCCATGTATTTGTTCTATATTAAATTATTATTTTATTTACTTAACATTCATAGAATTTTAGGTGTATTCTTATTTTTATTCTGTATATAACAAATAGGTTCTACTCTTTGTTTCTAGAAGTTATCAACTCATCTACTTATTTATTTTCTGTTCTGAATATGTTAATTGCTCATTTGTTTCCATTATAATGTAGTTAGTATGCAATGGGTCTTGAGCTGAGTTTATTAACATAAAGTTCAAATTCAGATTAAAATTCAAATTCATTTTATTGAGCAAAAAAAAAGCATACAGGCCAAGTCAAAACATAAAAATAGACAGAATAACAATGTAAAATTAAAAATTTAAGTATATAACAATGGTAAGAATACATTTATAATACAACAGCAGAGTTCAAGTGTCATCATTCAGAAATTCATCTACACTATGGTAAGCCCTATTCACCAAGTATGCATAGAGTTCTCTTTTAAAATTTATTGATGGGGCATATAAACATTTTGGTAACTTTTTAAACAGTCTCAAACCAATTACACTAGGACTTTTGTCAGAGAATCTCAATCTGTGGTGATCAATAAATGGGTCCCCATTGCCACGAGTAGAATAACCATGAACATCACAATTCTTTTTCAATGATTTAATCTTATTAACAATGAATAATACTACTCTGTAAATATAAATACATGGAAAAGTGAGCAATTGTAGTTCTTTAAATGCATTCCTGCACGATTGATTGTAATCCAGGTTTGCCAAGTACCTCACTGCACGTTTCTGTAAAATGAATAATTTCTGACAGTTTAAGCCAGACGTACGACCCCAAAGTTCTACGCCATATACCAGGTGAGTATAAATGAGAGAGAAGTACACACACCTAGCAATATCTCTATTTACAAATCTTATCATATACCGTAATACAAAGAGACCCCTGCTAATCTTACCAGCTACTTTATCAGCATGCTCATTCCATGACAAGTGAGTTTTTGATATTGGAGAAAACAAATAACAGTTTTTAAGAGTAAATTATGATTCAACTGTGAATTGTGATTCAACTGAATCAACTAGAACAGGTAACATCAGATACTTGTGGATGAGAAAACTACGTGAGATCTACTGTTCACAGAACTACTGTCTATTATTACTGTTTTGGTCAGATGAGAGTGTAAGAACGGCTCTACTCAGTATAAGAGACTACCAGCTTCACGAGAAAGAACAACGGGGAACATTTTGAGTTAACAGTGTCATTTGGAGCATAAACTCCCTATAACATGGGATATCTTCTAATGCTATTTTTTCTTCTCTATGCTTTACCTCATCACCGACTACCGGCATATAGCCGATCTCACAGGCGTCCAGAGAGAAGTAGGTCTCCCGATTGATGATGCCCACTTTCTTGTCGGCCCTCCAGTGCGTCACCACGCCCTCCGCCATTTTGTAACGAAGAGGCATCACTCCAACAATTTCCAAAATTTCTCCGCAACCGTTCAATGAGTCTGCCGATTCTTCAACCAGCATTTGCACTCTCAACCAGTCACCTAAACAATTATGATTATTCATTGATAAGTTCAATGATTAAATTATATAATATATATTATAATACTAATATATAATATATTAAATCTATTAATATATAATACATTTTATATAATATACAATGTAATAAATCAAATCAAATCATTTATTTGCCATACAATAAATACATATTAAAACAAATAAAAGAAAATACATAATTTTATAATCAAAAGTATAAAATAATAAAATAAAAAGTAAGCATAAATAATACCAAAATCAAAATTAGATACTTTTCATGTGTAATTTGGCATCACCAGCAAAAGGAATTAAGCCTTGCCCGCTGGTGAGAGTTGCAATTAGTTAGCTATGCTTGAATACATTTGTTACATTGGTTTTTTCCTGGTTTTATACAATAATACAGAAAAAATAGTCCACGCTTTAAAATATGTTTTAAAAAATAAGATAATGCTTCCAATTGAAAAGAGTTTTCTATTATCCATTTTTTTAGTATTTTGTAATTAATTCTTGCTTCCAGATCAGAAGGCAATTCATTTTTGAATCTTTAATTAATTCATTCATTTATTCATAGACAATATATACAATGCAGGTAAAAACAACAGGCATTCGCCCAAAACTGCTTTAAACCTTAATTTGGAATACACGGTCTAGAGGGTATGCAAATGATAACTTAATTCACACACTATTTTGAGTCCAAAAATGTATGTACTACAATAATTTGAAATTTATCAGATAAATTAATTTCAAAATACAAATCCAAACAAAAATCTTCCTTCAAAATCACAAGAAATATTAATCTTGTACATATATATAAATGAGCTGTCTTCTAAGTACTATTAGTTTTGTATTATAATAATTTTGTATTTGGTCTAAAATCATATTGAACTATATTATTTAATAATTTTTTTTATACTTAATAAATTATTGATGTAATAAATAAATTATGTTATAAATATTAATCTTGTACATATATATAAATGAGCTGTCTTCTAAGTACTATTAGTTTTGTATTATAATAATTTTGTATTTGGTCTAAAATCATATTGAACTATATTATTTAATAATTTTTTTTATACTTAATAAATTATTGATGTAATAAATCAATTATATTACCTGGTATTGGGACGAAAGAAATTTTGACATGGTCAAGATTAAATGAGTAGTTTCCTGGGGGGTCGATGAATACTTCTCGCTCCTTCCTTTGCGTCACATTGCAAACTTGCTCTCGATCAAATATCTTTTTCTTTTTCCTGCGGAAAAGTGTTCTATTTTAGTATACTTGTATAATTGTCTATTTTAGTATACTTTAAAAGAAGTAGAATCATTATCATTATTACTATTGTATTTTGATAACTTTAAAATTAAAAAAAAAACACTCACATTCTTTTGGTGTGCCGACGACCGTTTCATGCTGGTATTGCACATTCTCAAGCCATTAATGATAATGCGTTGTTAGTTATCCATCTTGTCTTCACTAATATTATTACTATTGTATTTTGATAGATTTAAAGTGAAAAAACACTCATTTTTTTGGTGTGGCGACAAGACCGTTTCGTGCAGGTGTTGCAAATTCTCAAGCCAAACAGAAACTGAAGTAGCTCAGGTTATGAGGGTGGGTATTTGGTCAGAGTGGGGGCGGAGGGGAGTTTTGGCGGTTAATGGAGGAGGATTTAAATGAGTTTGTCAAACAGGGTGTGGGAGGAAAAGTTTATTTGATCATTTAGAATATTGTTTGGTGTACTTGTATATTTCAAACTGTTCCAGTACATCTAATTTCCTGTTTTTGTGGGAATAGTGGAGTATTTCAAGGTTATTGTTTATGTCAGGGTGTATTTATTCAACCAATAAAGATGCGTACTTTTAAATTCATACAAGTTTTCATATTTATTCATTTCATTGCCATGTAGGCTGAGTTATAACAAACTGGCCTACTATTTGGTCAGTGGAGATAATGTGTTTTTCAACTTTTCCTCCCACACCCTGTTTGACAAACTCATCTAAATCCTCCTCCATTAATCGTAAAACTCCCATCCACCCCCACTCTGGCCAAATACCCACCCTCATAACCTTAGCTTCAGTTTCTGTTTGGCTTCAGAATTTGCAACACCAGCACGAAACGGTCTTGTCGCCACACCAAAAAATGAGCGTTTTTACACTTTAAATCTATCAAAATACAATAGTAATAATATTAGTGAAGACAAGATGGATAACAAACAACGCATTAGCATTACTTGAAAATAACAAGAGAATAATGTCTAGGAAAAATAATAACATTATAACTTACTATTGCAATTTACTGCACTATAGAGAAATATAGCATAAGAACATATTCCATGGTATATAGAGCGTTTATATTCGAATTTTCACTGTTAACTCAAGTCGATAGTCGTAGTAGTTCTTCTCAGTGGAGCTATGTAATGCTGGAAGTCTCTCATAATGTGCCGTTCTTACACTATCATCCGGCCAAAACAGTAATAATAGACAATAGTCGATAGTATATCTAATATCTATATGACTAATATCTAGGTATCTGATATCTATATGACAGTGATTGTTTTGTGATATTTGCTCTTATGTACCTGACGACGTCTATGTATTTGTGTAAAATTCTCATGACAATGAAGAATGTATTGAAATCGTTATCGGCTCAAGGCTGTTCTGTACACCTTTTTATTTTTATTGAAATTGGATAATCTTCTTCAATATAATTGTTAAGATCATTATAAGAGTGAGAAAAAGTGGCAACTGAAATTTTTATTTTTTTTCTAATAAGCGAGTTATGGGTTGTTGAAGTGCTAAATTCCGTTTTCTTTCCAGATCAAAAACGGTTTCGAATTTTCCATTGAAGTATTTTTTTAATACATTCAGTATATCATTGGCTTTGTTCTAATATGCGTTTTTTTGCGATCAATGCCAAAATAAACAAGTTATCGAATTTACAAAAAATGTTACTTTTTCATTTATGAACGATATGGGGAATAAGATGTTT
The DNA here is from genome assembly GCF_014356525.2 of Nilaparvata lugens. NCBI lineage: Eukaryota > Metazoa > Arthropoda > Insecta > Hemiptera > Delphacidae > Nilaparvata > Nilaparvata lugens. The sequence continues at coordinate 67,963,905 of NC_052508.1, read as the reverse complement.
TATTTTGGAAAGATACATTTTTTTAAAGAGAAGTTCTAATAATATAGTCGAAACCGTTCATGATCTGGAAAGAAAACGGAATCTGGAAAGTTAGCACTTCAACAACCCATAACTCGTTTATTAGACCACTTTAAAATTTCAGTTGCCACTTTTTCTCACTCATAAAATGATCTTAACAATTATATTGAAGAAGATTATTCAATTTAAATAATAAAAAAATTGTACCAAACAGCCTTAAGTTAACAAGAAATCGGCATGACATTTTGAACATAAACGACCTATACCATGGGATATCTGCTTATGCTATCTTTTCTCTATGACTGTACATAAATTATAATAGTGTACTGGAGAGTAAAAATGTAAAAATAACTGTATTTAATAATAAAATTCTATCAGAAGTTTAGTATTTTCAGATAACCTTACAAAATCAACTTGTTAAAATTACTGTATAAGTAAAGAGCATGAAATGGTTTTGATACTATTACAAAATAACTTATTGATTCTAGATACCTTCAACTTGAGAAGCTTAATAAAAATATTGGATTTGATAGTGTCGGTTGCACAAAAACCGGTTAAATTTTAATCGTAATTAATTCCACGAGAACCAATCTGAGAAGCCATCTTTTCAAAAACGCCTTTTCTGATTGGTTCACGTGAAATTAACCACGGTTTAAATTTAACCGGCTTTTGAGCAACCGGGTCGTAGTGTTCAAGAATAAGTATTCAACATTTTTTGATTCATAACATGCAAAGAATTTTAAAAACATGAAAATAATACTCACAAATTTAAAAACCAATCCAATCGTTAAAACAAATTTAAAATTTAACCGGCTTTTGTGCAACCGGCCGTAGTTTTCAAGAATAAGTATTCAACATTTTTCCATTCAAAGCACGCAAAGAATTCTAAAAATATTAAATAATACTCACAAATTTAAAAACTAATCCAATTGTTAAAACAAATAATAATATAATACTGATTACAATCTGGTTATAAGTAGTGGAATAAATAAGATTTTGAATCCATCCACAACTTGAACAGATTCAATAAAGTTGAAACACAACACTTAGTTGTTGAATCTCATTGAGCAACTGAGTTGCGAATGATCAATGAATTTGGTCACAGCAAGCAGTCAACAGTCTGCTATATCTAATCTTCATTGAACTATAGATAAAGTCCTATCAAGCCTTTCTTTCAGATAGCAAGAATTCGAAAATAAAGAGCGAAATTTTCAGGAACAAAAATAGTTTTGTCAGTCATTTCACATAGGCTGTCATCCAAATCTATACTTCCACACTATTATTATGAAGGAAGGAATTAACTTGAAGATCTACAAGACTTGACCTATTTCGGACTAAGTGTTACGTTATCTAAGTTTGGGAGCGGAATGGCACAAGGTTACCTTATTTTTCCTATCTCTATCATTTTGATAATGTACTTAATGTATAAAATGAATAAAGAATGAAAAATAAGCTTATACATGTACCGGATAGGAAATACATGTTTCATGTTTGACGCATCATCACGTCTGAACTACTGAACTGATAAACTTGAAATTTTGCATAAACATTCTTAATAAACCGAAGATAGTTATAAGCCTATTTTGATTTTTATTAATCAATCAATTATAATTTTAATAATTTATTCAATTTGCGTTAAAAGTTGTAGGATAAGTTCCCAATCAAATAGTTCTCCTATTCTAAATTATATGAGTTGTTAATACTTTTAATATCAGTATGTAACTATAAAACTGAATTCAACCTATTCGTGATTTTAACAAACCCTTGTGGAGCACGGGTAAGACTTGCATAGAATTCTATGGAATTATATATTAAAATTATCATCATCATCATCATCTTCTTACAAGGATTAGGCTCTATTGGCCTGTACCGGCATCCATTTCTTCCTTGGTCTTCCTATGCCTCGCTTTCTTCGGGTTTGTACTCCCATGCTAATATTGGGAGCCTATTGGATGGCATTCTGAATAAATGAGTAGACCAATTTTCCCGATATTTCTTCAGAATATCCAATAGCGGTTCTACATTCGATTCAGCTCTTATGTTGTCATTCCTTATTTTAAAATTAAAATTATTTGTGGTGAAATTATTCATAAATCTTATCAGACAATTATAATATTAGGAAACGAAGAGATCTTGAACGGTAATCATGATGTAAAACATTATTTTTGCTGAGTAGGAATAGTCCCATTAAAACTCATGAGAATGAGACCTCACAACAATAACTGTACAACACACAATAGTAGGATTAGATTTTTTCTGATAATTTAAGATCTGCTGTAGAATAAATATTGTACTTGTAGTTGGAAAATTTATGTACTTCTTAGTCATTCAGGTTATAGTGTGATTAGAGCTAGCATAATCATTCATTCATTTGCCATCCATTCAATTTATTCAATTAGACCATCAAACCACATTTCCTAAAATATCAGCTTCACAGTTTTTAATATGACTTATCTTTTTGACTTATCTTGAGATTAAAATTATTTATAGGATTAGTTCTTTTAATTTTCAAGTTCTTTATGTTTTTAATTACTTTAACTATAAGGATTCTTTCATTTCAATCTCACATTCATTGAAATAGGTTATATTTACAATTTTAATTGGAATGGAAAACAGACTACATTCACCCCTCTCAGCTGTTCCCTAACTTCCAACTTACTTAGGCTACATGATTATTCTTTCTGATTAGTTTCATAGATTAATATATTTATTCAATTCTACTTAATTATTTATAGGGTTAGTTCTTTTAATTTTCAAGTTCTTTGTGTTTTCCATTAATCTAACTGTGGGAATTCTTTAACTTCGATCCTAAATTCATAGAAATAGGTTATATTTACAATTTTGATTGGAATGGTAAACAGACTACATTCACTCCTCTCAGCTGTTTCCCAACTTTCAAACTTACTTAGGCTACATGATTATTCTTTCTTTCTGATTAGTTTCATAGATTAATATATTTATTCAATTCTACTAAAATATATTTTGGAATTTTTAAACATTATTAGATTATGAAACTCACCATTTATTATTGTCTCAATGCATCAAATTATTTAGTAGGCTATTTTATTTCTTTAGGTTAAGTTGGCTACCATGTATTATTTTGAACAGCCCAATATGTCCGTTTTAGTTTTAGTCAGCTTGAAAATGTGACCTGTGTGGTCACGAAACCATGGTCGTGTACCAAATTAAAGTGTAGAAAACTGACAACATCTATGTGTTTTTATTTCACTCATGAGAATAATCAAGGTGCGCCAGAGAAACTTACTTTTTTGAAAAAATTCCCGCGCGGTGGTCGTTTAAAGGGTGAAAGGGTCGTAAATTGGTGTAAGGGGCAGGAAGGGGCGCATCTGGAGGGTTAAGTTCCCAAGTTTATCCTCCCTCAGGTAAGTAGTCATCATGCTCTGGTCTAGAGAGCAGCGGACCTTCGAAGTTGAGAGCTCCTTTCCTAATGTTCGATCACTTGTTGCTACACAACGTGCCTTCCGCGCTCGACTTAAAATTCCTCCTCACACACTCCTTCCTGGCCGTAATTCGATTCTGCAGTGGGTTAACTCGGTTCGGGAGTGTGGAAGTGTCGCTATACCCAGAAATGGACTTCAACGAACCATCAGAGCTCCAGAAAATAACGAAAGAGTGAGGCAGTCAGTTGTGCGTTCTCCCCAGCGTTCGGCTCGTAAACACGCAGATGTTATGGCAATTTCTGACTCCACTGTTCGACGAAATCTCCATGAAGATCTACAATTTCATCCATATAAATCGGCTGTTGTTCAAGAATTGACTGAACGCGATTTTGTTGCCCGTCAAAATGCATATGATATACTGATTAACTTCCTGAAGACGCGGTCATTTTTTTTTTAATGACGAGGCTCGTTTCCTCAATGCAAATTTTTTATGGGGTTATTTGAAATCCCTGTTTGATCGACCACGGACCATAGCACACCTCAAGAACAACATTCGCGACGCCATTGCCAATATACCGATTGATAAACTGCAACGAGTGAATACAAATATCAAAAATCGACTTCACCAGTGTATGCACAATGGGGGTCGCCATTAATTTGATGTGCTTTTCGAGACTGCATGAAAAATAGGGATATTGTATTCTTATATAAAAAAATTAAAACAATAACAGAAGTACTTTTGTTTTTATTGACCTTTCGAATAGGTAAGTTTCTCTGGCACACCTTGTATTATCACATTGTACTGGACACACACTGATATTTGAGAATCCATTATGAAAAATTCTTTTCCTACAGTTACGTTGAAAAGTGGCCATTGCTGCACTGATTACAGAACGCAAAGAATCACTTTTCCGCTCTAGTGCGGGAAAAATTTTTCTACACTCCATATTTGCAACATGGCAACGCAAAATACTTAGTAGGTTATATGGAGCAACAGTGCAGCAAAATCAAAATGAAGTTGGTAACAGTGACTGGGCTGCTATAGTGAGCAGAGGTGCAACGAAGCACAACGCGCTAATTATTAGTATTATATATTATAACCAAGGACAACGAGGACTTTAGGATTTTAGGATTAAGGTTTTTATCAATAATAAAATTACACAGAAAAACATTTGATGGATTTCAGGCAATTTTACCCATAATTACCCACTTTTCATATTCAATGGTAACTGTAGGAAAAACTTAATGTGAAATACGTGCGCAAAGTTCCTCTGCTGCACTCAAGAAACCATTCCGCCCTCGCCTACGGCTCGGGCGTAAACGTTTCTTTCGGTGCAGCAAACTGTCACTTTGCGCACTAGTTGCACAAATAACTATTTTCCATTACTTTAGAACTTAATCTATGATAGAAGTAGGGTACTATGGTAATAGTAGCAAGTTACTGAAAAGATATCTCACTTTGTTTCTTCTGTATTCACGAAAACTTGCTCGGGAACATCTTCAGGTCCCGCCCACAGCTCGTCCGTTATTCTGATGATCTTCCTCACTATCAAGTCATCATCAGCGCATGATTGATAAGCCAAATATTCGACAGTTTGTCCCACTTCCACATGATGCGGAGAATCTTTCAACTGGAACCTACACAATACATACACAACCAATATTAAAGAGTAGCCTTTTTAAAGTGAAACTTACATAATAATGTACTCAAATAATAGTAGTACTAAATAATATGGTGAGGTCCACGTTATAATGGCAGTGGAGAAAGATAGAAGAAAAGCGTTGCCAATCCTCTGTCTTATCAATGCCTTCTATAGACGGTAGCTGATACAGGTTTAGATGTTATATTAAGGGTCGGTTTCCGAGCTCGGGATTTAGCTAAGTTCTAGGCTTCAAACAGCTGGAGTCAGAGAATTAGCTTTCCGAAACAGGGCGTAGTCACAGTTTTTATTTTCTCAATTCTATAATTGGAAACGTTTTTCCTTGACGGAATTAAACATTTCTAAATAATTCAGAATAGCTGAAACTTTACACTATTTTCTCTTCATTCTATTTTGTGTTTAATAGTTTTTGAAATTTAATTCAAACGTGACTTTGACAATGACTACGACTACGCCCCGTTTCGGAAAGCCAATTTTCTTACTCCAGCTGTTTAAAGTCTTGAACTCAGCCTGATCCCGAGCTAGGAAACCGGCCCTAACTGTTCATTCTTGTTTTAAATAATCAATTAAGTTTTATTGAGCAAGACATTGTATTTTTCAATAATTTCATAATGAATTTTCATAATTAAGATGAAATATTTTGTTAATTAATTATTAATTCTACATTGTCAAAAGAGGATCTAGCAACAAAGCTAAGCGAGAAAGAGATAGCGCTATCCGCTTTGTTGAATGATAGACAAGGATAGCAATACAATTGCTAATCAAACACTGTCATTAGTCTATAACGTGGACCTCACTATAGACTACAATACTACCCGTTCAAAAACTAAGAACATTTTTGAAAATGTATCTTTCCATGAGCAACAGATGCTCTTTGTATCTTCTCAAAAGCAACGTGTTGCATCCGAAAAGATACACAAGAAGTTTTTATGTATCTTTCCATAGATTTTAAACAGCTGGAGTCAGAAAATTAGCTTTCCAAAACGGGGCGTAGTCGCAGTTTTTATGTTATCTTTTCTGTAATTATTGGAAACGTTTTTCCTTGACGAAATTAAACATTTATAAATAATTAAAAATTGCTGAAACTTTACACTATTTTCTATTCATTTATTTTGTGTTAAATTTTCTAGTTTTTTGAAATTTAATTCAAACGTGACTCTGACAATGACGACGACTACGCCCCGATTCGGAAAGCCAATTTTCTTACTTCAGCTGTTCAAAGTCTAGAACTTAGCCTGATCCCGAGCTCGGAAATCGGCCCTTAATGTATCTTTCCATGAGCAACAGATCCTCTCTTGTATCTTCCCAAAACCAACGTGTTGTATGCGAAAAGATACACAAGGAGCTTTAATGTATCTTTCAATAAGCAACAGATGCTTTTCTGTATCTTCTAATAAGCCACGTGTTGCATCCGTAAAGATACACAAGGAGCTTTAATGTATCTTTCCATAAACAACAGATGCTTTTCTGTATCTTCTAATAAGCCACGCGTTGCATCCGTAAAGATACACAAAGAGTTTTGATCTATCTTTCCATAAGCAGCAGAAGTTCTTTTGTACCTTCTCAAAAGCAACGTGTTGCATCCGTAAAGATACACAAGAAGCTTAAGGGCCGGTTTCCGAGCTCGGAATCAGGCTAAGTCCTAGACTTTAAACAGCTGGAGTCAGAAAATTAGCTTTCCAAAACGGGGCGTAGTCGCAGTTTTTATAACAGTAGTCGCAGATTTTATTTTCTCATTTCTATAATTGGAAAAGTTTTTCCTTGACGTAATTAAACATTTCCAAATAATTCAAAACAGCTGAAACTTAACACTATTTTCTCTTTATTTTATTTTGTGTTGAATTTTATAGTTTTTTGAAATTTAATTCAAATGTGAATTTGACAATGACTACGACAACGCCCAGTTTCGGAAAGCCAATTTTCTTACTCCAGCTGCTTTAAGTCTCGAACCAAATCCCGAGCTCGGAAACCGGCCCTTAATGTATCTTTCCATAAGCAACAGATGCTCTTCTGTATCTTCTCAAAAGCAACGTTTTGCATCCGTAAAGATACACAAGGAGTTTTAATGTATCTTTCCATAAGCAACAGATGCTATTCTGTATATTCTAAAAAGCCACGTGTTGCATCCGTAAAGATACACAAGGAGCTTTAATGTATCTTTCCATAAACAACAGATGCTTTTCTGTATCTTCTAATAAGCCACGTGTTGCATCCGTAAAGATACACAAGGAGTTTTAATGTATCTTTCCATAAGCAGCAGAAGTTCTTTTGTACCTTCTCAAAAGCAACGTGTTGCATCCGTAAAGATACACAAGAAGCTTAAGGGCCGGTTTCCGAGCTCGGAATCAGGCTAAGTCCTAGACTTTAAACAGCTGGAGTCAGAAAATTAGCTTTCCAAAACGGGGCGTAGTCGCAGTTTTTATAACAGTAGTCGCAGATTTTATTTTATCATTTCTATAATTGGAAACGTTTTTCCTTGACGTAATTAAACATTTCCAAATAATTCAAAACAGCTGAAACTTAACACTATTTTCTCTTTATTTTATTTTGTGTTCAATTTTATAGTTTTTTGAAATTTAATTCAAATGTGAATTTGACAATGACTACGACAACGCCCCGTTTCGGAAAGCCAATTTTCTGACTCCAGCTGCTTAAAGTCTCGAACCAAATCCCGAGCTCGGAAACCGGCCCTTAATGTATCTTTCCATAAGCAACAGATGCTCTTCTGTATCTTCTCAAAAACAACGTTTTGCATCCGAAAAGATACACAATGAGCTTCAATGTATCTCTGCATAAGAAGCAACAGATGCTCTTTTGTACCTTCTTAAAAGCAACGTGTTGCATCCGTAAAGATACACAATAAAGCTCCAATGTATCTCTGCATAAGCAACAGATGCTCTTTTGTATCTTCTCAAAAGCTACATATTGCATCCGTAAAGATACACAAGAAGCTTAAGGGCCGGTTTTCGAGCTCGGGATTTAGCTAAGTTCTAGACTTTAAACAGCTGGAGTCAGAAAATTAGCTTTCCAAAACGGGGCGTAGTCGCAGTTTTTATAACAGTAGTCGCAGATTTTATTTTCTCATTTCTATAATTGGAAACGTTTTTCCTTGACGTAATTAAACATTTCCAAATAATTCAAAACAGCTGAAACTTAACACTATTTTCTCTTTATTTTATTTTGTGTTCAATTTTATAGTTTTTTGAAATTTAATTCAAATGTGAATTTGACAATGACTACGACAACGCCCCGTTTCGGAAAGCCAATTTTCTTACTCCAGCTGCTTCAAGTCTCGGACCAAATCCCGAGCTCGGAAACTGGCCCTTAATGTATCTTTCCATAAGCAACAGATGCTCTTCTGTATCTTCTCAAAAGTAACGTTTTGCATCCGTAAAGATACACAAGGAGTTTTAATGTATCTTTTCCATAAGCAACAGATACTCTTCTGTATATTCTAAAAAGCAACGTGTTGCATCCGTAAAGATACACAATGAAGCTTCAATGTATCTCTGCATAAGCAACAAATGCTCTTTTGTATCTTCTCAAAAGCTACGTATACTGAACTCACCTATGAAGACCATCTATGACGCCCTCCATAACTCCAACAGCTGTCACCTTCCCCAAGGCCTCGAAGCACTGAGGTCCGTCACTTTTCCCCGTCACATTCATCCTCATCGCACGAATTAGACGTCTCATCCGGTGCGTCTAGTATCGCCAGATATTTCGCTTTCTCCTCTTCTATAGCCAAGTTAGCTGATTGTTCTTGTTGGAAAAAAGAATTTATAAACCTGAGAAACGGCAGCATTGTGTTGAGATTCCTGAATCTGATGATCTACTACTAGAAATACCTGCAACCAAAATAGAATAACATTTTTCAATTCGATTTCATTTGCATCAATCAAAGACACGTCTGAAGATAGGCATGTTATATCAAACTCTTATTAATCCAAATTTGGGAGAGGAATATTGAAGGGTTCGCCTGTGTTTCCTCTTCGTATATAATTTTAATTATAATTAATTTTAATTGTAAGTAATTTAATTTAATTTTAATTATAAGTAATATTGTTTATTAAGGCAGTTCGGTACACTTTTTTTATTTAAATTGGATAATATTTTTCAATATAATTGTTAAGATCATTATAAGAGTGAGAAAAAGTGACAACTGAGATTTTTAATTTTTTCTAATAAGCGAGTTATGGGTTGTTGAAGTGCTAAACTCCGTTTTCTTTCCAGATCATAAACGATTTCGAATTTTCCATTGCAGTTTTTTTTTTAATACATTTAGTATATCATTGGCTTTCTTCTAATATGTGGGTTTTTATGCCAAAATAAACAAGTTATCGAATTTACAAAAAATGTTACTTTATTTATGAACGATATGGGGAATAAAATGTTTTAGTTTGGAAAGATACATTTTTTGAATTTTTTAGAGAAGTTCTGTTAATATAGAAGAAACCGTTTATGATCTGAAAAAAAACGGATTTAGCACTTCAAGGACCCATAACCCGCTTATAAGACCACTTAAAAATTTCAGTTGCTACTTTTTCTCACTTATAATCTTAACAATTATAATGAAAAATATTATCCAATTTAAATAAAAAAGTGTACCAAACAGCCTTAATGTAAAAATTACTATAGTGATGTCAATGTTCTAATGGCAGTGTACGATTGTCAATTTGTATTGCTATCCTTGTCTATCATTCAATAAAGCAGATAGCGATATCTCTTTCTCGCTTTGCTCTGTTGCCAAATCGTTTTTAACAATGTCGAAATAAAATAAATTGACTAAATATTCAATCTTGATCATGAAAATTCATTATGAAATCATTGAAAAATATAATTTCTTGCTTGACAAAATATAATTTATTATTTTAAACAGAATGAACAGTTTCGGTTATTACACCATTGTCAATCTCTGATAAACTAAAACTAAATACAAGAGCAGCAGAATTATACTAGTAGGCGAGTACTGCTATTGGTCAAGGGCATGAACGCCTGCCATTGGCCCAGCTAGACAGTCTCCTCCCCCACAACGGTGTGACAAAATGGCGGATCAAGCAACAGAATCGCCATGATAACAAAATTTACTTTCAGTACAAAATAAGAACAAAGAAAACAAGTGTGAAAGATAATAAAACAAATATGTTTATCAATATTAATTTATCTTTCACACTTGTTTTCTTGGTTCTTATTTTGCACTGAAAGTAAATTTTTTTATCATGGCGATTCTGTTGCTTGATCCGCCATTTTGTCACACCGTTGTGGGGGAGGAGACTGTCTAGCTGGGCCAATGGCAGGCGTTCATGCCCTTGACCAATAGCAGTACTCGCCTACTAGTATAAATTCTGCTGCTCTTGTATTTAGTTTTAGTTTATCAGAGATTGACAATGGTGTAATAACCGAAACCGGTCTTTCTTATTATCAATAAATCAGTAGTTTTTGACAATTTTTCAGTCTTTTTCATTCAATATGAATAAATTACCACAATATCAACTTCTCGACTACACAAAAAGTAAGTACTGATATGATTGAACTCACCTATGAAGACCATCTATGACGCCCTCCATAACTCCAACAGCTGTCACCTTCCCCAAGGCCTCGAAGCACTGAGGTCCGTCACTTTCCCCGTCACATTCATCCTCATCGCACGAATTAGACGTCTCATCCGGGGCGTCTAGTATCGCCAGATATTTCGCTTTCTCCTCTTCTATAGCCAAGTTAGTTGATTGTTCTTGTTGGAAAAAAGAATTTATAAACCTGAGAAACGGCAACATTGTGTTGAGATTCCGGAATCTGATGTTCTACTAGAAATACCTGCAACCAAAATAGAATAACATTTTTCAATTCGATTTCATTTGCATCAACCAAAGACACGTCTAAAGATAGACATGTTACATCAAACTCATATTAATCCAAATTTGGGAGAGGAATATTGAAGGGTTCGCCTGTTTTTCCTCTTTCAATAGCATTTTAATTATAAGAATAATAATATTAATATTTTATAATAATATTTTTAATAATATTTTTAATTAATAATATTTTTTTACTTTCCTTGCCCTATTACCATAGGTAAGGAAAGTATTGCTTTCCGAAAAAAATTAAGGTACCCCAATTTGTAAATTTCTATACGTTTCAAGTTCCCCTGAGTCCAAAAAAGTGGTTGTTGGGTATTGGTCTGTATATGTGTGTGTGTGTGTGTGTGTGTGTGTGTTGTGTGTGTGGTGTGTGTGTGTGTGTGTGTGTGTGTGTGTGTGTGGTGTGTGTGTGTGTGGTGTGGTGTGTGTGTGTGTGTGTGGTGTGTGTGTTGTGTGTGTGTGTGTGTGTGTGTGTTGTGTGTGGTGTGTGTGTGTGTGTATGTATGTGTACAAGATTTCTCATCTCTCAATCAACGGAATGACTTGAAATTTGGAACTTAAGGTCCTTACAATATAAGGATCCGACACGAACAATTTCGATCAAATTCAATTAAAGATGGCGGCTAAAATGGCGAAAATGTTGTCAAAAACAGGGGTTTTCGCGATTTTCTCGAAAACGGCTCCAACGATTTTGATCAAATCCATACCTAAATTAGTCATTGATAAGTTCTATCAACTGCCATAAGTCCCATATCTGTAAAAATTTCAGGAGCTCCGCCCCATCTATGCAAAGTTTGATTTTAGATTCCCAATTATCAGGCTTCAGATACATTTTAAACAGAAAATTTCAAGTGGAAAAGATTGAACATGAAAATCTCTACAATTGATGTTCAGTAACATTTTCACCTAAAATTGAAAATAAGCTCGAAATTCGAGAAAATGTGATTATTTCAATTGCAAACTGTTGATTCTCTCAAATCATTCACTATGGAGAGATAGCAGACCTCGTGTGTTCCCAGCGTTATTGTCCTGTCACCAGCTGGCTCAGATCTTTGAATAGTAGTAGACTTGAGATGCGCGGGAACACTAGCGTCAGGTGATCAATTTTCATAACGGCAAGGAAAGTTGTGTGAGTGCACCACACCAGATTTTTGTCATAGTTATTCAATCTCAGCTGTTTTCCATGCAAGGAATCAAGCTGGTAAAACAGCTGTTTGCAGAACAAATAAACATATAATTCTCATTACAGCATACTCTACTTTAATGAAACCATATGTTTTCTTTACAGTCGAGTATGTTTCCTAGTTCCAAAATAGGAACGGAACAGCAAAACTACTACAAAAAAAAACCACCTTCAGCGCTCCAGGTGGAAGTTTTGTCAACTTCCACAATATTCCTGATTCGGAATTTGTAAACTAGGTTGTGTTTATAGAATGCAATTATTCTTCTTTAGATTATTATGACAAAAAATAGTGTACGTTTACTTGGACGTGAATGTCTTTTGCAGTGCTCGAATGGAATTCTAGTTTCGGCTGACGCCTTGATTAGAAACATTCTCGCCTGCAAAATTTCCCTTCCCGTCCTTGTGACGTAAGATACTATTAATAATGTATAAATTACTATAGTGAGGTCCACGTTATAATGGCAGTGTACGATTGTCAATTTGTATTGCTATCCTTGTCTATCATTCAATAAAGCAGATAGCGCTATCTCTTTCTCGCTTTGCTGTGTTGCCAAATCGTTTTTAACAATGTAGAAATAAAATAGATTAACTAAATATTCAATCTTGATCATGAAAATTCATTATGAAATCATTGTAAAATATAATTTCTTGCTTGACAAAATATAATTGATTATTTTAAACGAGAATGAACAGTTAATATTACATCAATAAACCGGTATCAGTTACCCTCCATAAAAGGCATTGACAAGACAGAGGATCGGCAACGTTGTGCTTCTATGTTTCTCCACTGCCATTATAATGTGGACCTCACTATAGATATAATAATAATATCAAGTGACCTGGCTGGCTCAGGTCTGGTGTCGCAACTGACCAATTTCAGGGCCTCTGACATGACCTAACGACTACTATTTAGGCAGCCGGGACCGATGACTTAACGTGTCCATCCGTAACACTAGATAAATAGAATGTATGAAATTTGGTAACTTTTTAGATTTGTTACTGTAGGCTACACAGTTCTATGTAAATTTCGAAACAACAAACCAACAGGTTATTGAAAATAACAAATTGCTGATAAAAATACAACATTTTTTCAATAGTAGGTGAAGTTTGAATTTGACTCATTCTTAATATAAACTAACCAAAACAAAGATACACATTCATTAATTTATCATAGGCCTATCAGTCTTTAAAAACGTCAAGGTAATTAATCAATACCTTAAAAAAACTACCAGTATCAGTTATTCTCTATAGAATGTGACAGTGGCAAAGAATAGAATCGGCAAAGCTGTTCCACTATCTTTCTACACTGCCATTATAACGTGGATCTCACTGTATTTTGTAATTCAAATATCAAAAGAACAGGCATAACCTAACTCACTTCACTGGAAAAATTTGTTTACTGTCCGATTTAATTATCAATAGGCTAATACTTCCAACCAAAATCTAAACTATAGTGAGGTCCTTGTTATAATGACAGTGAAGAGAGATAGAAGAACAACGTTGCCGAACCTCTGTCTTGTCAATGCCTTCTATAGACGGTAGCTGATACAGGTTTATTGATGTAATATCAACTGTTCATTCTCGTTTGAAATTATCAATTTTATTAAGCAAGAAATTATATTTTTCAATAATTTCACAATGAATTTTCATAATAAAGATGAAATATTTTGTTAACTATTAATTCTACATTGTTAAAAGACGATCTGGCAACAGAGCCAAGCGAGAAAGAGATAGTGCTATCCGCTTTGTTGAATGATGGACAAGGTTAGCAATATCTTTGCTAATCAAACACTGCCATTATAACGTGGACCTCACTATAGGAATTGAATACAGCAGAAAAAGAACTCACTTGATTGGAAGAGTGTGTTTACTGTCCGATGTATTTGTCAATCGGCTGGTACTTCCAACCAAAATCTAAACTGGAAGTTTAAATACCAAAGAAAAAGGACTCACTTGATTGGAAGAATGTGTTTACTGTCCGATGTACTTGTCAATGGGCTGGTACTTCCAGGCAGTCTCTTGAAGATAGTCGAGCTCTTTGCGCAGAGAGTTGAGTCTTTTCTGATGGGCCTCCTGCTCGCCCACTTGGAGACGACTTTTCTCAACTGTTTCCTCAAACTTGAGCAACGGAAATGTCAAGCACTTGGTGGGTGTGGCTGAGTTCAAACTAGTGCCTTGCGATTCGCTTTGTATTGGAGACGAGAGAACCGTTTTCGGCAGGCTCATTATTCATCTGAAATTAAAACAAAATGATCAATCACCGCATTGAAGAATGAGGAATGTTAGGGTATTACCACATTGGATGTATATACAAATGTACAAGTGCGAGGCAATGCATGCAGATGAGAAACGAAATCTGGAGAAAGCTAATCAATTAGAAATTAGAAACATTCAAACTGAACGTTGGCACTTGCTGGTGGTGTTTAGGTGAGCAGCGTCATGCAAGTCACAACGAATTTTTATGGCTCTTTCGAGATTTTGTTTCCCATCTGCGTCCTTGGTTATACATTGTCTCGCGTGCACTTGCACATATGTGCATCCAATGTGATCATAACCTTAGTAAGGATGAATCAAGCACTTGTAGAGTTACTTATTAAAAAAAGCGAAAAAGACAAAAAAATAGCATAACTTGGGCCAAGTACTAAGAACATATAACTTAAATTTATATTACTGTAGAATTTTGTTATGAATACATTTTGGTGTAAAATTGTTACACAAGTTTCACAATACCGTACTGGGTAAATTTAATTTTCAAAAAGTGAAAGATTAGAGAAGGTAGAGACTGTTTCTACAAACCGATTTAAAGACATGAAACTGATATTAACCAGAAAGAATTTGTGCTGCGTATATTTATAAAACCTTGCTTTATGATATTGACAATTTTATAGATCTCTTCAATGTTTTTTCCATTACGAGCTGCTTGTTAAATAATCACTTTTGAACAACTAAATCACGACATAGCAGTCAGGTATTTATAAATAAAAGCTATTAGCTTCTACTCACATTTTTGGAGCGCTTTCGGACACTATGCCCACTCTGGGTGTTGATGAAGGGCCTAGTGTCCGAAAGCGCTACACAAAAATGTGAGTAGAAGCTGATAGCTTTTATTTATAAATACCTGACTGCTATGTCGTAATTTAGTTGTTCAAAAGTTTATAGAACTGTTAACCTATTATCTTATACACATTTTTAAAACATGTAAGCTTTTTTTATGAGGCTAACTTAGTGTGTTAATAAAACTAATAAGAAGAGAAGAGTCATGTGGGTCACGAACAGTATTGAACAGTTCGTTAATTTATTGCTAAATGGTAGTGAATTTATTGTTTAATTTTTGATAGCATACACTGTGCTTTGATTAATTTTTGATCCAAAGTTATAAAATTATTTCCATTATTTGAACTATGCTACTGTTCAGGCTTTTTCTAATCTTAGATATAAGCTGGCATAGTACTTACAGGAATATTGTGAATACCAGAATTACAATATAAGGTGGTATAAGGTGGTAGGACTAGGAGTACGCTATAATTTATAACTTTGTTGTAGTTTAAACACAGTGTTACATTTGTAAATATTCAAAAACACTTACTTTTTGGCGAATCGAGTTATGCATTTTACTCCTGAGGAGGCAGGATGCATTTTTCTCCTTCTCAGGAGAGGAAATGCATATGTTAATTCGCCATAAAAGTATGTTTTTCAAATATTCACAAATGTAACACAGTGTCTAAACTACAGCAAAGTTATTATATTATAGTGTTTCGTCATGGAGAGCAACATCAAATATAATATTTATCATGGTTTTAAAAGTTGATATGATTGAACATCTCATACGGTACGCTGCACGTAAAGTTAGTCAAATTTGGCGTGTGCTACAGCTAGGAAAACTTTAAATTTTGTTCAATATAGTTCATTGCATGTTATGATATAAAAGACAGAAAAAAGTTTCAGAACAATCGTCCAGAAAATAACTCAAGTGAAGTGAAAATATAATGTAACTAATAAAAATAAAAATGTGAGAGACATTGTAAGAACTGAGGGTTTCAAAAAATAATTGGAAAGTATGAAAAAATTACGATGAAGATAATTGAGAGTAAATTATTTTATACACTTGATACTTCAGTGGTCTTCACCAGCAGCCAGGGCTGCGGGAATCGCCATTTCGTCTTCCCTTTTGTAGGGGTCGTTTATTCCTTATGGTCTTTAGGTGTGCTCGTCTACAAACTCGTCCAGGCTGTAGTATGGTCTATTGCTTAGGTAGTGCTTTAGTTTCCTGATGAAGGCTTTCCTGTCTTGGATATTTTTTAGGCTAGATGGCAGCTGGTTGTATAGGTAAGGCCCGCTGTACATAGGGGACCTACTGTACTTCTCGAGTCTGTGCTGAGGGAGGTCTATGTTATTTATTTATTTATACGTGGATACAATAACAAATCATATAAATATGATTGGGAAGGAACAACAGGCTTGGCCCAAAACTATTCCATTCCCAAATTTTGATTACATGTCCAAAAAATAGGTTATGTTTCTTCTGTAAGAAGTTCAAGCTCAACTTTCGTCCAACTTTTTATATCTATGTTCTGTCTGTTTCTAGAGTTGTAACTGTGTCGATCCAATCTGAGCACTTGGGTTGATTTCTTCACTTCGATAATAGTTTCCAGGATGAACAATGATATAACACATAATGATATACACATAAGTCAAAGTTCACTGGACACACAGGCAGTGGTCAAATACAAAGTTAATGTTTAATGTTCATTCACAATTATCCGACTAGAGCCAGTGGAGATCTTCACGTACCTAGGTGCAGACTTACTAAATCTCTTTCGAGTTTTCCAGTAGTGGTGATAAAATTTTTCAACCTTCTACCAACCTCTTTCCGTACTCTTCCCCTGCCTGCATTCCTTAGAAATTTAAGAAAATGGCTCATTGAAAATCCATTCTACTCTTTAGGAGAATTCAGGACAGGAGTATGTAGAATAGATTATTAAAATAAACTATTATATGAAATAGTTAATTATAACGTAGCTCTATTATGGGTGAACTATTGAATGTTATTTATTGATATAGATGTCTTCATTCATTTTAAGGATTTATTATTATTGATTTTATTATATATTGTGACCTAATTATGATTTCATTATGTACGATATTGTAGTTTTATAAAATATTTTGACATAGCCTTATGTACTACTGTATAGTCAGGCTGAATAATGAACACAAATACAAATGTATGTCAAATTTCATGAAAATCTATTACTGCCTTAATGTTTAATGTTCAATGAGATAAACGTGATATTAATTCTACAGTAATTGGTTTCTTCAATCGAAAATGCCTAAATTGAATCAGGAATGTATATCCATTTAATGCTAAAATTGTTAATCCTTTAAATAGAAGCTGCAATCCCAGTTTAACAAATAATAATTTGTCTTATTAATAATAAATTAAAAAAAATAATAATTGAGATGACAAGTGGAATAAACAGCTAAGTTACAATGAGAAACTACCTTCAAATTTAATTGTATAACATATTTTATTTAAATATTTCATTGTATAAACATATATAATCTTTAATAATTTGATCACATTTATCACAATCTGAAAGAAAACCAAGAAAGTTCAAATTCTGAAGATACATTTGTAAATTATAATATCCAATTATAAAATTAATAATAGAATTTGAATTACAAAATTTGAAGTTTCACAATTTACTAAAATATAAACCTAATACATATATTACAATAACTTTACTACTCTGAAAATACATTTCATCATTATTACTAAAAACTATATTTTGTAAGGAGGGGAGAAATTTTGAAGAAAATTTGATTAAGTGTTCCAACATTTGAATTTTGAGTGTTCCTAATGAATTTTATAAATGCATGTACCAATTCAATAGCTAGAATTTACAAAATAGTTCTTAGGCAATCGTATTTTGAACTTATGAGTTGTCCAACCTTATCTAATATGTATAAATTTAAATTTATTTTGATCACATTTATTCAAGTTCAGCCATTAATTCAGTGAACTACTTACAGAGAAATTTAAAAAATACAGCAGTTTTTTGATATGTGATTTATTTGAAAAACAAACATGACTATCACTGTATAAACATGAAACCTTGATAATTAATAGCAAACTATTTCAACATACAGTAATTTTATAAACAAGATTTACTTATTCATTATTAGTTTCTGTCATGATAAGTCATATCCACATTTGAGCGATACATTTGCAATATTTGTCTTTTTGATTGCGGGATACACAATTTGAGGCAGCCATCTGAATAATAAAAGCAATATATATATATTTAAAGTTTAATTGATGAATAATACTTGGAAGTTTAAAAACCAAACAATGTCAACAGTAATTCGTGAATTAGGCTATAATAATTATTCTTAGGACACTATGAGAACTGAATTGCAAGTGTAGGAATGTGGATATTCAATGATTGTTCAATGATATATGCTTAAACCATAGAAGTTATTCTAATAAAATTGTGGAATGATATGTTGAAAACAGAATCGAGCATGAGATCTCAGTCATGTTTATGTTCTCATAGTTTACACAAGAAAAGGAACAAATCAAAATTGAGCACACTTAGTGACTAATTCAAACAGTTTTGGAACCAAAGGACTCACTGACAGGAGTGTCAACCAACAGATTTGCATCTCCCTTCTCTGTTCAACCATCTCCATCTTTGGCTCCCAAACTAAGCGTGGTTTAGAGACAGGGAATTAAAAAATGAAACAATTACATTAAAATTTATGTTGCTTTCTATGATGAAACACTTCATAATAACGTTTTTGTAGTCTAGACACTGTTTTTCTATGTAAATATTTGAAAAAACTCTTACTTTTTGATGAGAGATACATTTAACTCCTGAGGAGGAGCTTCATCAGCCTCATTTCTTATCAAAAAGTAATTTTTTTCAAATATTAACATGGAAAAACAGTATCTAGACAATTAGTTACAATTATATTGTTTTGTATCAATGTAGACCACACTAAAATGATTTGGACATCATCTTGCCTCTGGATTAAAATTAATTCAAGACTATGAGCTAGACAGTATTATTTTGTTGCATCATTAAGACGTTTATAGACTTCAAATGAGCTAGACAGTATTATTTTGTTGCATCATCAAGACGTTTATAGACTCCAAATGATAACAGAGAACCTATTCCTGACATGTCTATTGATACACAACATAGCTATGAAAAATTCGAAGACTCCCCTTAGTCGGCTCTAATGAAAGCCACACTTTCGATTATGTTGATGAAAAGCAAGTAGCTGAAGTTATGTAGATTAAGGCATTGAGGCAGTCCCTAGACCGTCAATATTATTATTGTATGATGTACTACCTACTCATAACATCAGGCCATACAACTCTAATAAACACCTTATGGACACTTTGAACACTTCATAGACCTACTTATAAAATCAGGTCACAGTATCTACAAAGTGTTCATTACTTCTGTGTGGTCTCATGTTATATGTAGGTACCGATATTACAATGATACTAATATCAAGTGATAATGAAGTGAGTCATTGTACAATGATACTAAATATCTAGGAATCGTTGAAAAGAACATGTGATTCAAATATGTTCTATGTTCTAGTTTTAGTTCTAGTTCAGTTTCTAGTTCTATGGCCCGGTTGCACAAAAGGCGGTTAAATTTGAATCGTGAATAATTTAATTATAACCAAACAGAGAAGGATAATTTGAAAAGAAAGCTTCTCTGATCGGTTATCATTAAATTATTCACGGTTAACATTTAATAGGCTTCTCTGCAATTGGCACTAAGAGTATTTACTTGTAAACTGTATTTAATTTGATAATTTTTTGTAAGGCAATTTTATATGTCTTGAAAGTACTTCAATTATTGTTATGTGGTGTTTCATTCATTTCCCAATTCCCAGCCTCTAAACCAGCTCAAGTTCATTACAATTGGGTAGAAGTTAACGCTACAATGACAAGGACCTACAGCAAGTGACTACTAAAGTAGTGTTTTGTGTTGTCGGCCAACTTTGACTACTACTAAGGTGGTGTTTTGTCGTCGGCCAACTTTGACTACTACTAAAGGTAGTGTTTTCGTCGTCGGCCAACTTTGACTACTACACGAATAGTGATCTTGTCGTCGGCCGACTTTGGCGACTTCTCAGGTAGTGATTATCGTTTGGTATCTGACGGGAGCGACATTTGGATCTTTAGCGCCTGTTGCTGCCTCATGGAGCTCGATGCCGATTGGGTGGAGGCAAGACCTGAGGCGGCTCGCTTGCTGAAGTGACGCTCGACCCATTTGAGCATCGTCAGTACAGAGTCAGTGCTTGGCAGTCTTCGCTGTGCGGATGTCTTCACAATGCTCGACTGAGCCACACGGAAAGTGGCAGCCATTCCTTTCAGAGCCTAAGAAACATTTAATTACACCAATTATTCAAATCAAATTTTATACACACGAAATATATAATTGATAGATGGAAATTACTGAGATATTGCAATTATTCAAATGCTAATGAATTATTATTAAACTAAATCCAAATTAAATTCTGTAATTCACCCCGAAGACTTCTGCTACTGCAAATATTGACAACAGGGTAAACAGCTAGATAGAAATTCTATTTGGATTTTCAGTTAATAATAATTATAAATATATGATTCATTACAGTTATTCGAAGTGAAAATTTTGTTGTTGTGATGTGAACTTGACCATACTTTGGACATTCGTAGTTACATATATTAAACTAAATTCGAGACGAAGTTGAGAACTTGAAGCGTTGAGGGCTGGCATTTTTGCCCGAGTTGCGACCGCTATTTTTCACCACATCACAAACAAAACTGAAAAAATTGATGATATGGAAACTTGACAAATTGAAAACTTCACGAATTGAAAATCTGAGTAAATGAGAAACACAAACAGAAATCCTGACATACTGAAAACATAGTAACGAACTAGAAACTAGACGAATATAACGCTTGATGAACTGAACACTTGAAGAAATGAGAACTAGAACAAATTAAAACCTAACGTACTAAAAACTTGGCGTAGGCCTACCAAAACTTTGAAAACTGGACACTTGACAAACTGATAACTTGTCAAGATAAAAATTCGACATACTGAAAAGTTGAATAACTGAAAATTAGAATTACTGAAAACAAGAAGAATTGAAAACTTGACAAAGAGAGAACATAACACAATAAAATCTTGATGAACTTAGAATTTGTCAAAAAAATTGACAAACTGAAAACTTGACGAATTAAAAATTTGAACTGAAAACTTTAAAGGATTGAAAATTTGAACTAAAATCTTGACAATATTGAACTTTAAAACTTGAATTGCAATTTTCTGGATCGGGCACTACAAGCTGTTATTCAAGGTAATTTTCTTTACTGACCTAGACCATAAAGTGAACATTTTCGGCCATTGAGCGGCAAAGAAAGCATTTTCAGGCCTCCAGCTGATCTCGCCGGAAACTGATCTTTTTAGGGTAACCGTCCACTGGAACCGTAATCAACCACTACCTCCGTAAACAAAGCCATAGTACATTCTGGTGACGTCAGCACAAGTAGGGCTCCTACACCAATAAAAACACTAGCTGATATAGATCAGCTGAACTCAACGAATTTTTATTGGTATAGGAGCCCTACCTGTGCTGACGTCACACGAATGCACTACGGATTTGTTTACGGAGGTAGTGATTCAACCGATCCGTTCGGCTGTTGGATCGGACGAATCTACCGGCCGTTGATTCGGCCGAATATGGTCGTCCATTGGAACCGTTCAGGTCGTCTAGTTCAGAAGTTGGCTGGTTGCCAATTATTGAATAAACTACTATCATAGCCACCAAAATGTTTCATAAACAATAATTGTATTGAGATTTTGAATATTGAATAAACAAATATCAACTAAATTAGTTATTCATTACAACAATTCTACCTCCAGATCCTATTTGTTCAGCAGTCTTTGTCCACAGATTCCTTTGAACATCACGACGATGATGTCTTTTGTCTCGCATATCCCACAATGGAACATGCTCTCGAACCAAACTTATCAACTATTCATTGTCTATAGTTACAACTTTATAAAACAGATCAACTTCAAAAAACAAAACCAACAAGACTGTGAAACAATTTTGAGATTAGGATTATGTTCTCAACACGACTTCGGCCGGATAGAGCCGGAAAATCCCATTCAATTCGGATCGAAAACTTGATCGGCCGGAGACGACCGTGCACGGACGTATAACTTCTTCCAATGGACGAGCATCTATAGCTTCCTTTGTTGGGAGATCGTTCGGACGAGTTCGGTAGTTTTCGGCCGATGCTAGTTCGGACGAAATCGGTTCCAGTGGACGGCCCACCTTAAACCTCCATATTAGGTGGATTTCGTGGAAGAGGGGGCTCTTATTGCCTCAACTTCGCTCACATCACTTGTAATGTTATAAAGTGCAAATGAAAGACATTTATCCATCTATCTATGATGTCCGAAAACAGCCATTACGTTCTAGTGTGGCAAAAACCAATTTACCTCCATTGCATCCTCATCGGTGACGTCATCGCCGGCGTATATGATGCGGATGCGTTCGCTCCAGTCGAGGCCGAACGCCGTGCGCAGAATGTAGATGGACGCGCGGCCCTTGTTCCACTGCACGGGCGGCTTTGCCTCGAGCGCACAGTGTGCCTCTCCCGCACGGAAGCCGTGCGCCTCGATCAGCGCCCTGGCCTGCGCCACCATCTCCGGACGCACGTCGATCGGCGTCTCGCGGTAGTGAAACGTCAGCAACGCGCCTTTGTTCTCCACCCATGCGCCCGCCTTGCAAACCTGCAGACGATCAACATCGTAAATCAAATCACAAATCGTTTACTGCACAAAAAATACATGTTACAAATATTTTTTTTAAATAACGGAACTGTGCTACACGTCGGCAAAATAAAACTTGTACGCCGGCATGGAGTCTTAACATAACTTAATATTACTCACTTGCACACTAATCAAGTTTATACAAAGATAAGATCTACGAAAATACAATTAAAAGGAAATATTACTAAACCTATAATTTAGAAATATAGTACTACTAGCCGTCAGGCTCGCTTCGCTCGCCATATCCGTCTAGCCGTCTGGACCCCCGACTGGATCGTCCAAGAATGAGATCAGCAGGTTCGCTTCGCTCGCCTGCATTTTTCATTTGAGCATTTTTATCATATGTTAGGACAATCCAGTCGGGGGTCCAGACTAAACGTCTGGCTAAACGGATATGGCAAGCGAAGCGAGCCTGACGGTTAGTAATATGATATTCCCAGGATTGAAGTAGCAGTGCCCAATCAATTTTTCCGCGATAAATGCATTTAAATCTTCAACTTGGTGCCAACCTAACAAAGTAAACTCAACTTAATGCCAAACTGACAAAATTATTAATTTAGAAAAAATATTAATTATTAAATTATTAATTTAAGTTAACAACTGTTTCGAAGAGGTGCTCTATCTAGATTATAGTTCTATAGTAACATATGATATGGAAATTTCAATCATAATTAAGAGATTGGGAGAAGAAGAATATACATGCTAAAAGACTAACTTTAAACCCTTAAAACAACCCTTAGAGTTAAAATATTGCCAAAAGATTTCTTAGTGCGCCTCTAAAGGGCCAACTGAACATACCTACCAAATTTGAACGTTTTTGGTCCGGTAGATTTTTAGTTCTGCGAGTGAGTGAGTGAGTGAGTCAGTCAGTGAGTGAGTCAGTCAGTGAGTGAGTGCCATTTCGCTTTTATATATATAGATTAATCAAAACTGCATTGAACTAAATCATTAATTATGAAGAATTCTTCAGATGTTGTTGTATTGGTTCCTCAGTGGCTCTTTGTTTGTAGGTAGCATTATTTAGAGACTGATATTTTCTTATTTTAAAATCAGCTAGGAATCAAATTAAGAATAAACATGATAATATTTCATCAGCTGCTTTTATTTCCTCCACATTAAATACAATTTCCATGATTATTTGATTATTGAATTGAATGTTAATGAAGAAATAGATTTTGGATATATTGGAACACTGTATGACAGGCGAGGCCCCAGCTTAACAGTTCAATACGTGTTTCATCAAATTGCAATTATTAATCTGGATTATTATTATTGTCAGTTGAATGATAGCTATCAACAAATCACCATAAATTCGAAATTTAAATACATTTCTGACCTCTTCTTGAAGTAATTGTAAGAGAGCGTATTGCAATTATCATTCCAGATTATTTTTGATTTGCAATTATCATTCCAGATTAATTTTAAATTGAATGATAGCTATCAACACATACATTTCTGACCTGTTCTTGAAGTAATTGTAAGAGAGCGTACTGCAATTATCATTCCAGATTATTTTTGAATTGCAATTATCATTCCAGATTAATTTTGAATTGAATGATAGCTATCAACAAATACATTTCTGACCTGTTCTTGGAATGCTTGTGAGAGAGCGTATTGCAATTATCATTCCAGATTATTTTTGAATTGAATAATAGCTATCATCAAACCACCATACATTTGAATACATTTTTGACCTGTGATTTTAAGAATGCGTATTTCAATCATTATTCTACACCTTTTACAATTGTATTAGAGAAAGTATCAATTGTAATTATTGAGAATAGTCATTTGTATTTGAGAGAACATCATAATTATGTAATTGAGAAAAGTGAATTCTATTCGAGAAAGTATAATTTCAATTCGAGAATAATCATTTGAAATTGAGAAGTTGTCAATTATTGTAATTGAGAAATGGGATAAAAATACCAAGTAATGGTTTTTCCCATTTTCAATTGAGATTTTCTCATTTATATTTGACACTTCTCAGATACAATTCACTATTCTCAATGACATAATTATACTTGAATTTTAAAAACACTTATCGAGTAAAAATACACTTACATTGGTAGTCACTCCATAAGTGTTTTTAAAATTCAAGTTTAATTTTAATAGTGAAAAAGTATGAATATGCAACAGAGTACATAATTATGATGAGTTCTCAAATACAATTGACAACTCTCACTTACATCAGACATTTTCTCAATTACAAGTGACTAGTCTAAAATACAATTGGTGGTTTCTAAAATTAAATTTATGCTCTCTCGAATACAATATTGGGAAAGGTGTAGATTATTTTTCAATGGAATGAAGCCAACATCATATTTGCTGACCTGTTCTTGTAGCGCTTGCAAGAGGGCGCTGCATTTGTCCTCGAACTCAGTTGGCATCGGATGCATGAATCGACTTCCGTCCGGATGTAGAATTTCCAATCCATGGTTGCCTGCATAGGTCAGCCCGTCGATCCCAACCTACAACGAATAACATGGTCATAGATCTTCTCCCTAATGAGTCCTAAAGCCAAGAGTTCATTTTTATGAATATATTTCAAGTCTTTTCGATTCAATTCCAGTTTTAAGCCTGGTCCACACGCTCCATAGCGCAATAAAACTTTTACTATAGTGGGGTCCACGTTATAATGGCAGTGGAGAAAGATAGGAGAACTACGTTGCCGATCCTCTGTCTTGTCAATGCCTTCTAAAGACGGTAGCTGATACAGGTTTATTGATGTAATATTAACTGTTCATTCTCGTTTAAAAAAATCAATTATAATTTATTGAGCAAGAAATTATATTTTCCAATAATTTCACAATTAATTTTCATAATTAGGATGAAATATCATCGGAATTCCGATATATATCGTCCGAATTCCTGTATGCGGACGTGACCTCTCTCTTAAGGTCATTTGCATACAGTAATGACTTATTTCTGCATCGTGTATATGTATTATAATCTTTGTAACTTGTGAATCTCTATCTTGAGTTGCTGTCCACTGTTATTTTATTGTATCTCTAGTAGAGAAATCTTTTTTATGTATTTTTCGTTCGCAGTGTAGCTCTAGTAGAGTAAGCCATTAGCTGTATTGTTTTTTTTTGTTTCTTTGTTTGGTTTTTTTCTCATTGTATTTCTATAGTGGAGCAGAATGATAATACTGCATGCTTAGTTTTCTATTACTCTTAATTTTCACATGTTTTGTATATTTTATCGCAGAAATAAAGTCAAATTTATTATTATTATATTTTGTTTATTGATTATTAATTCTACATTGTTGGAAGACTATCTGGCAACAGAGAAAAGCGAGAAAGAGATAGCGCTATCCGCTTTTTTGAATGATAGACAAGGATAGCAATACTATTGCAAATCAAACAGGGCCATTATAACGTTGACCTCACTATAAGCCGGCCACTGAAGACAAGACAAGAGTGTCCAGCATGTGTGAACGGACATGTATTTGAAAGAAAAAGACAGTTTATGCTAAAGGCTTCGAACGAAAAACAGCTGTTCGACAGCAGCTTATTACATGAAATAAACAATAAGGCACAACTCACACTTACGCGACTCAGGTCGAGAAGAGACTCGACTCTAGTCGAGAGCATATGTTTTCAAATGGTGACACTCAGACCAGTCGATTCTAGTCTCCGCGACATCACCATTTGAAATCGACGTGAGTCGCGTGAGTGTGAGTTAAGCCTAAGGGGGTTACGCCATCAGAAGTGTTTTTGCACTAGCGGCGGACTATTGGCTGATTTTCAGCTGATTCATCATGAAATTATTGAAAAATATAATTTCACTAGCCGTCAGGCTCGCCTCGCCTGCATTTCTCATTCGCGCATTTTTATCATCATATGTTAGGATGATCCAGTC
This sequence comes from Nilaparvata lugens, assembly GCF_014356525.2. Classification (NCBI taxonomy): domain Eukaryota; kingdom Metazoa; phylum Arthropoda; class Insecta; order Hemiptera; family Delphacidae; genus Nilaparvata; species Nilaparvata lugens. The sequence goes on along the minus strand of NC_052508.1, from coordinate 67,937,073 downwards.
GGGGGTCCAGACTAAACGTCTGGCTAAACAGATATGGCGAGCGAAGCGAGCCTGACGGCTAGTAATATAATATTCCCAGGAATAGCTCTGATTGAAGTAGCAGTGCCCAATCAATTTTTCCGCGATAAATGCATTTCAATCTTCAACTTGGTGCCCACCTAGCAAAGTCAACTCAACTTAATGCCAACCTGACAAAATTATTAATTAGTTATCAGAACAACTGTTTCGAAGAGGTACTCTCTCTAGATTATAGTTCTATATTAACATACTGTATGGTATGTTCATTTTTCAATTATAATTAAGAGAATAAGAAGAATATACATGCTAAAAGACGAACTTTAAACCCTTAAAAACCACCCTTAGGGTTAAAATATTGCCAAAAGATTTCTTAGTGCGCCTCTAAAGGGCCAACTGAACATACCTACCAAATTTGAACGTTTTTGGTCCGGTAGATTTTTAGTTCTGCGAGTGAGTGAGTGAGTCAGTCAGTCAGTCAGTGAGTGAGTGAGTGCCATTTCGCTTTTACATATATAGATGCTTAATAAAATATAATTGATTATCTTAAACTAGAATGAATAGTTATTGATGTATAAACCTGATACAGGTTTATTACATCAATAAACCTGTATCAGCTACCGTCTATAGAAGGCATTGACAAGACAGAGCTTCGACAACGTAGTTCTCCTATCTTTCTCCACTGCCATTATAACGTGGACCTTACTATAAGGAATGAATTATTTAAACAAGATTTAGGTTCAACTCAAACTTATGCGACTCAGGTCGAGAAGCCCTGACTCGACTCTAGTCGAGAGCATGTGTTTTCAAATGGTGATGTCGCGGAGACTAGAATCGACTGGTCTGAGTGTCACCATTTGGAAACATATGCTCTCGACTAGAGTCGAATCTCTTCTTGACCTGAGTCGCGTAAGTGTGAGTTGAGCCTTCATTAGTGCAACAGTAATGTTAAGGTGCGTACAGATATACGCGCCGCGAACATGATCAATTCAATTTTAATCAGCTGATGCCAAGCTTTTTATATCTGTATCTTATCGTTTCTGTAAAAATACAGATATAATCAGCTGATTAAAAGTGAATTGCTCATAATAAGAAAACAAAGATATTGTCAAATTTCACTAAATTTTTTTTTGTAAGTAATGAGCTATTGTAGCCTTTATGGCCATTCTGTATATTTTCCATCTTATTTCTCAAGGTTTTCTGGTACAATATAAACCAATATAGGACTGTTGTTATAATTTAGAAATCATGCATTCAAAACAAGTGAGACTGTCATTATTGTTTCTTTTAAATTTTTTACATGTTCTATTCTTATGCTGAAATACTTGCTCCTCACTCGAATTTATACTGGTTGTTTGACGATAGTGATTAGCACAACTGTACTAGTAAAAAGGATATTTTTATTTTTCGTATCAACAATTATCTCAACCCTAATAAATTTTCGTCTACTACCCGTCCAGTTAAATGTTTCGGTGTACATTAATAAATTATGGTACTTGAATATTTTGGAAAAAAGAGTTGCATAAAGATAAATTATTGGTAGTTTATGTGAGCAATAATAATATAAGTTCAAATGATGATGCATATTGTTTCGCATTGAATGGGCTTTTACACGATTTGAATAGCTTAATGTTATTATGATTATGTACTGTATATTTCCGTCCAATGACTGAACTGAGTAATGATACATTTAATGACGCTCACCATAACGACATTGTAATTGTACAACAGAATATCCGCAGTTTAAGAGCTAATTTCGATGCTTTCAGCCTCCAGTTAGAAGTTTTAGAAAGAATACCTGACATAATAATACTAACCGAGATATGGGTTGATGAGAGTGAAATCAATCAGTATTATTTGACAAATTATACAGTACATTTCAAATGCAATAATTCAAATAGAGCAGGGGGAGTAGCAGTGTACGTTTCAGATAGGTTGGCTTGTGTTGGCCTTGATGATTGCAACATGATAACAGCAGATTGTAAGCACCTGATACTATCTTATCCCACACAAAAATCGACTTACTGGCTATCTATAGATACCATGCTTTTTCTGAAGAAGCATTCACTAGTGAACTAACCTCCTCGATAAAGCTTATCAAAAACTCCAATTTAATTATTAAGGTGACATGAACCTCAATATCCTGCAACAGAATAGAATTTCTGATTTTTATTTGGTTCGAATGGCTAGTCTCGGCCTCAAATCCCTTATCAATGAGCCCACGCGAGCTACTAATACTTCCGAAACTTGCATAGATCACGCATTCATTAGAGACAAAATCAATAGTAGACTGGGTTATAGTTCTAAAGTTATCCAGACATCTATCACGGATCATTGGATGACTGTTCTTTACATAAAAACTAATGATAAGGAAATGTTTCCGAAAATAAAAGAGCATAAAAGAGTTGAAGAAGACAAGTTTATAGCACTGATGGGAAATGTGGATTGGAGCGACGTATACTCATGTCATTCCGTTTCACAGGCGGTGGAAAAATTTATTCACAAAGTAAAAAATTGCATTGAACAGTCCTATAAGACAATAAAAAATAATGCTAAGCTTTTGAAACCGTGGATGAATGCAGAGCTAAAAAGAGAAATTGATAAGAAAAATAGATTATACAAAAGGTGTAGGCAGCAACCAGAAAATACTAATCTTAGGCGTGACTATAACATCCAAAGAAATATCCTACTGAACAAAATTAGGTTTAAAAAACAGGCTTATTACTCTGCTGAACTTGAAAAGAATATGACTAACAGCAAAAAACAGTGGGCAATAATTAAAGACTTAACAGGCGAAAAAAAATTAATAAATCTATAACACTAAGCGATGAAGCAGGGTCCCTGATAACATGTGATAATGAAGTAGCCAGAATGTTTAACAATCACTTTTGTACGATAGCTGATGATCTGAGAGAACAAATAGTAAATGATAATAGACAAATAAATGATTCGTTCAAGAAGTTCGAGAAAAATTTCCAATGCAATGGAATAAGAAATTCAATTTTTTTCTACCCAACAACTAAAGAGGAGATCTTGAATATTATATCACAACTACAAAATAATAAATCACCTGGATATGACAATATAACAACATCCCTAATTAAATCTATTTCACACCTCATTATTGATGTTTTGATATTCATATACAACCTAAGCTTAAGGACAGGAGAATTTCCTGCAGAGTTTAAGAAAGCAGTAGTTATTCCTCTGTATAAAAAATAGCAAAATGCAGGCTACAAATTATAGACCGATTTCGCTGTTATCAATTTTCTCTAAAATACTTGAGAAAATTGTCAAGAACCGAGTTACTAGTTTTCTGGAGCAGCACAACTTTTTCAGTAAAAACCAATATGGTTTTCAGAGCAATCTTAATACGGGTTCAGCAATCATGAAACTAATGTCAGGGGTTTATGATAATATCAATGAAGGTATTCCATGTGGTGCCTTGTTCGTTGACGTCATGAAAGCCTATGATATGGTTGATCATGAGATTCTATTAGATAAAATGTACCTGGCAGGAATAAGAGGCATTGCATACGAGTGGTTCAAATCATACCTCACCGGAAGACTTCAGCAAACTAGAGTTATAACGGTGTTGTTAGTGCATTCAGAGAACTGAAAATTGGTATACCACAGGGATCAGTATTATCCGTTTACTTTTTCTAATATATGTAAATAGCTTATGTAATGGGGGTTTCAAGGGTAGCTTGGTTGCTTTTGCTGACGACACTGCACTTCTTTATAAAACAAAATCATTTGCAGAACTGCAAGAAAACATGCAGAACGACATAAATGCGCTTAGATGGTGGTTTACTCGCAATATGATGGTGATGAGCCCAAAAACAAAATATATCATATTCAGACTACGGAGAGATGTGCAATTCCCTTCCCCACTCAAATATCATGAAATCGCATGTTCCTTGGCTGCTGATTGCGATTGCCCACCCCTAGAGCAGGTCAAGTGCATCAAGTACCTTGGAGTTTGGGTGGATAGTAGGATCAGTTGGAGAGAACACATAGGTTATATAAAAAAGAAATTATTGAAATATATTCGAATATTTTATCTTCTCAGAACTGTGTGTAATTCGGAATTGATGAGAAAGATCTACTTTGCTCACATAAATTCCAATTTTGAGTATGGCTTGGAAATTTGGGGGGGGGAACATATAAGGCTGCTTTACATCCGTTAATCATTTTACAAAAAGCATTTATGAGAATAATGTCTTACAAAACGAGATATGATCACTCTGCACCAATTTTCAAAGAGCTCAGAATACTGCCTATCAGGAACTTATATATTTTTAAAACCCTAAAGCTGTTTTTTGATAGGAGTGGTGAAATGCAGCTGATTAATATGCGCAGGGTTGGGAGGAATCAACAAAATGTGCAAGTCCCTAAGCCCAACCTTACAATTTTCAAAAAATTCTTCAATTTTTTAGCACCAACGTTTTTTAATAGACTTCCTGTGGACATAAAAAGGTGTAGGCAGAAGACAACTTTCTGCAGATTATTACAGAGCCATCTGATACATGAAGATGTTTCCGGTTATTATGAGAATATTGTTTGAACTGCAGGCTTGCACTTTATTTAGCACTTTTTTACAACTGGTAAGCTCGAAATTTTTTTGTTTTAGTTTGTAATGTTACTGTTTATAGTGTAATATTGTTAGTATTTTAATGATGTTAAACTGATACTGAAGTTCTTTTTCCTTTTTTCTTGTCTTTTTAGTTTTTTATACTCTTTCTTAATTTGCTTTGTAAACTGTAACACTTCTTTTTTATTTTAAGTAGTTTTTTTTCTGCCCAAACAGGTTTTTGTAACCTTTGGGATTATTTTCCATGTATATTTGATTTATGGTAATGCTCTTCAGAGTATGTTTGTGATTTTTTAGTTATATGGTAATTTTTTAGTGACTATGGTAATTTCATGCTCTGTATATATTGTATAAATGGAAAATAAATTGATTTGATTTGATTTGATTTGTTGTATTGAATTTAGGACATTGGTATTCAACTCATTTTTATCATTGAAATTTGTGTTAAACCTTATTTTGCTGTAATTTTTTAAAGGTTTGAAATATAACCTTTCTTATAATTTTTTTCTCAAATAGCCTATAGATTGTCAAGCCAAATACCAAAGACATGATAGACAGTCTCCAAGTCAGAGACAGAGTAACAGACCAGCTGTATAGAGTGGTCATAAAAAAAAATTATCCCTTTTACTAAAAGAAAATTTAATTTTATCTAGAAAATAATTACAAAGGTGTATATATTTTGATATCATGTATAATATTCATTACTTTCATTACTTTAGTTATTGCCACCCAATTATTTAGGAGCTCTAGACAACTAAGATTAGTTAAGAATGTTTCTGTATCCTCATTCCTCAGTACAGCTGATGATGCGTTGGTTAACTACGTGAAACCATGGTTCTGTTTCAAAGTTTTTAATAAATTTTTAGTGAAATTTGACAATATCTTTGTTTTCTTATTATGGAGAGATTTCACAACATCACCATCAATTCTACTAATTTTATTGAATTGCTCATGTTCGCGGCGCGTAAATCTGTACGCACCTTTAGAGATTGAATACAGTTGAACCACGTACCATTTCCTTGACATTGTGAACGTTGCGGCCGGATATGATGGAGATGTAGACCTCGGGCATGTTGGAGAGCCGCTCCAGCACGTGTTTGGTCTCCTGCGGCAAGATGGCGAGGTCGGGATGCGGCGCTATCGGAGCCAGAGTCCCATCGTAGTCCAGCAACAGTGCCAACTTATTCGTGTTCCCAATGTACCTGCCATTCAAAACCAAATCTACAGTCAGTCACATTATACTGGGTGATTATAAAAGGACTTTACAACTTGGAAAGCACATAAATACAGTCAAACCTCTCTATAACGAACCTCCACTTAACGAAATCCTCTACACAACGAATTTTTACCTGGTCCCATGACATTTTTGAGTTTTGGCTGCTTATTTACCTCTATTTAACGAATTTCGGACCTCTCAACAACAAAGTATTCTCTTGACTTCAACATAGGAAGTGTAGTATGTATAGGAAGCAGATGGTCATTTTGAAGGAATTTTTAGTTTCAGCAGAAAGGTCAATAGACTAATAATAATGGCAATTCAGGTAAAAAGAAGATAGGGTGGTAGACAGTCAATAGAGGGTGAAACACATGTCAGAAATTGAATGCAAGTTACTGGAAATTGAATTCCAAGAACTTGTCATTATTGTGGACCAGGCAGGTGAACGACTGGACTTTCCCATTCTTGCTTTTGTCACACATTCAATTCTTGAAATGACTATGATGATGATGATGGCTGTGACGAACCTGAGGAGAAGAATCCGTCAGAACAAGAAGTTCAACCAAAAATTACTCACTTTTTAAATATCAAACATAAAAAAATAGGAAAATTGAGTTATTATAGTATTTATAGTGACGTTATTGACAAAATAACAGTATTTTGCTTTCCATCTAATAGCAGTGTAAAAAGTTGAAAAATATTGCTAGAGTATGTACTTTGATTAAACTATATTAATAGTACAAAATCAAGCTTTCTGGAAATAAATTGGTGAGTTTACTCACTCATTACATTCTATAAATATTAAAAAAAAACATGTTTTTTTAAACAGCATGAATTTTCAAATTTTCATATTAATATTGGCCTAATAGGTACCCTACCTACGTTCGCGATATGTTTTATGTACCATATTCATTTATTTACCGCCGTGATACGATATTATAAGATCCATAGGATCCTGGCACTTTTCTTGACAGAACAACCTCTCAATAACGAATACCTCTCTGCTGCGAATTTTTTCTCGGGATAATCAACTTCGTTATACAGAGGTTTGACTGTATTTATTAAAATTACATACAGAATTGAGAAAGGTGTCATTTTTTTACAAAACACTCCAAGTTAAAGGTGTGTGAGTTATATTGGTTGGATGTGACAGCCATTGGTAATGCAACATACATCCCACCGATAATCGATTTCTTGCCACACTCGTACCAGCATATCAGGCGTAGCTTGTGCAACCGCAGCGATCCGAATGTGATTCGATTTTGGAGGTTATACACAATAAGCGTTAATGTATCTTTTCCATAAGCAACAGATGCTCTCTTATAATTTTTTGTGTAGTTGAGAAGTTGAAATTGTGGTAATTATTCATATTGAATGAAAAAGACTAAGAAATTGTCAAAAAACCACTGATTTATAAATACTTCTTAGTCTTTTTCATTCTCTCTTATAATCTTCTCAAAAGCAACGTGTTGCATCCGGAAAGATACATAAGGAGCTTCAAATGTATCTTTCGAAAAGCAACAGATGCTCTCTTATAATCGTATCAAAAGCAACGTGTTTTATCCGAAAAAGATACACAAGGAGCTTTAATGTATCTTTCCATAAGCAACAGATGCTCGTTTGTATCTACTCAAAAGCAACGTGTTGCATCCGAATAGATGCACAAGAAGCCTTTTGGAGTTAGGTACTTTTATTACAACATAGTCTATAAGCCTGTTTTTCACTAGTAGAGTTAGTGGTCGAGTAACTGGCATTCTAGCTCTACCGAGCTAACTCTACTCTACTTACTTGGTCAAGCAACTGTTTCCACTACAATTGAGAATAGTAGGTAGTGTGTTGTCTAGTGAACAGAACTAACTTAAAAATGTCAATACTTTTTAATAAATCAACACTTGAACACTTATTAACAATCACTTTTGAACAACTAAATTACGACATAGCAGTCAGGTATTTATAAATAAAAAGCTATTATCTTCTATTCGATTGATGAAGAACCAGTGTTGATGAAGGGCTTAGTGTCCGAAAGCGCTCCACAAAAATGTGAGTAGAAGCTGATAGCTTTTATTTATAAATACCTGACTGCTATGTCGTAATTTAGTTCTTCAAAAGTGATTATTAACAAGCAGTTCTTAATGGAAACAAACATTGATGAGACTTTAAAAAATTAACACTTTTTAGTAAATTTTAATAAAGTCATTATCGACCTCCGTCTCCAGTTGCCCGGGATGCGGTTTACGATGCCTCGCCATGTCTGTCTGTCCAAGTTGCTCCTCTCCTCCTTCAACCTCCTCCAGTCCAGTCCTCTCTCTTGGATCTCACGCCTAACCTGGTCTCACCATCTTCTTCGTGGTCTTCCTCTAGGTCGTCTTCCCTCCACCTCTCCGTGTAGCCACACCTTCTCCGTTCTAGTATTCTCCATTCTTTCCACATGTCCGTACCACCTCAGCCTTGCATTTGAAATGTGGGTCAATAGGGTCTCCCTCTGCTCCACCTCCTTCCTTATTTCGTCGTTCCTCACTCTATCTCTCCTCGTTTTCTGCACGAATGTCCGCAAGAACTTCATCTCCCCCGCCTGCAGCCTGCTCTCCTCTCTCCTGTTTGTGGTAAAGGCCTCCAAGCTGTAGCTGGCAATCGGCACATAGTAGCTACTGTAAAGAGTTTGTTTGGTCTTGAGTGGTATTTCCTTATTCCACAGAAGTGTCCTTACTTGTTGGTAAAATTGGGCTCCCTTCCGTACTCTGTTTATTACTTCCTTGTCGTTTCTGCCCTATCTGTCCAACATGCTACCCAGATAGCTAAAATCTTTCACGCTCTCAACTCTCTGTCCTTCTAGTGTGATGGTGCATGGGCGGTTGTCTCTACTCACTTTCAGTACCACTGTGTTGCTCTTACTGATTTTCATACCAAACTCTTTGAACTCTTGATACCATAGGTCCAATTGCTGCTGTGCTTCCTGTTCTGTGTCTCCATATGACAACATCATCGGCGAATGAAGTATTTTTTTAATTAATAAAAAAGTAATACTTTTTAATAAATAACAATACTTCTTAAACTTGATAGCCTACGGCACGACTCTACTCTACTAGCTCGAGACTGTTTTCATTAGCATAGTAGTTGTAGAGTAGAGTGAGAAGCGGTGGTGGGGGAAGTGGTAGAATACTATCCCACACTACTCTACTAAAAAATACTACTCTACCATGAACGTTTCAATTGAGAGAATTCATAATATAGTTACTACTTGCCTAGGGAACTCCACCACTATCTCTACTAATGAAAACCAGGCTTTAGCTTTCAGCTATAATGACACAACAATGTAAGTCGACTGTGTATGTGCATGCATGTTCTACCGTTGGTGGTGAGCCTTAAGCTGGGTTTTCGTTGCGCATGCGTAAAAGCCGTCGTCGACCACGACAGGGTGAGGATCTGAGATTGGGTAGATTTCAATTTGTCTAAATAACCTAAAAGATTATGTTCAATTATCTTTAAATGGGGGAGGTAGAGTTTATACTTTTAAATAGCATATGTTGATATTATTAAAAAATCTGGTGTGGCGAACTCACACAACTTTCCTTGCCGTTACGAAAATTGATTACCTGACGCTAGTATTCCCGCGCATCTAAAGTCTACTAATTCAAAGATCTGAGCCAGCTGGTGTCAGGAGAATAAATCACTGTAGACACACGAGGTCTGCTATCTCTTCATAGTGAATGATATTTCATAGAATCAACTGTTGCCAACACTTTGCAATTGAAATAATCACATATTATCGAATTTCGAGCTTATTTTCCATTTTAGGTGAAAATGTTACTGAACATCAATTGTAGAGATTTTCATGCTCAAACTTCTCCACTTGAAATGTTCTGTTTGAATTGTATCTGAAGCCTGATAATTGAGAATCTAAAATCAAACTTTGCATAGATGGGGCGGAGCTCCTGAAATTTCTACAGATATGGGACTTGTGGCAGTTGATAGAGCTTATCGATGACTATTTTAGGTATAATTTTAATCAAAATCGTTGGAGCTGTTTTCGAGAAAATCGCGAAAAACCCTGTTTTTGACAACATTTTCGCCATTTTATCCGCCATCTTGAATTGCATTTGATCGAAATTGTTTGTGTCGGATCCTGATATTGTAAGGGCCTTACGTTTCAAATTTCAAGTTATTCTTTTAATTGGGAGACGAGATATCGTGTAGACAGACGCACATACACTCATACACACATACAGACCAATACCCAAAAACCACTTTTTTTGGACTCAGGGGACCTTGAAAAGTATAGAAATTTAGAAATTGAGGTACTTTAATTTTTTTCGGAAGGCAATACTTTCATTACCTATGGTAATATGGCAAGGAAAGTGTCACCTGATCATATGGGACATATATATGAATCATATATTTATCTCATATTGATCAGGATTTTAGAGTTTTAATTTAGAAAAGTTTAATGAACAGTGTTTTTGTCTTTGAACGATTTTTGTCATCGACAGAAAGATTGTTTATTTCATTTGTTGTCAAAATTAATGTAGCTTCTCTTTTGTTTTTGATAACAAACGTGCCGCTTGTGCGACTGATAAAAATATGTATTTGGAATGGCTTCCATGTTTGGCATTGACTGAGTTATATATTAAAACCCAAAATTTTACTTTTGGTGGTGTGTGAGTTCGTTCGATAGGAAAATCCGGCTGTTCTGGTGAAGGGGATAGATTTTGTTCTTGTTTTATAATACAGTTTTCCTGTCACAGTTCGGGCAGTTTAAAGAGAATTGTATTATCGAATAGGAAGGGATCTGAACCCACTTCATTAGATCAATTTTTTTGATTTTTAATTAATAATTAACGTCGTGTTTCAACCAGTGGATGCCAAAGTGGGAAGCCATTTTCATGAAGGTAGGTGATTACTGAGTCATTGTTTTAAATTTTTCATAACCACAACAAATGAATCTTCTCTAGCAGCAAAGCGAGTAGCCCTTGAAATATTCATCTGATTATTATTATTTCGTAATTCCTAGTTATAATTCTAATTTTTGTAATAAATAATTTATTGTTTTGTTTTAAATATCAAAAACTTGTACGATCTTTTCTTGTGGTTCTTGTTTTCCATTTCCCCACCCTTACATATTTGGTGAAGGCATATATTGCTTACATATTTGGTGGAGGCGTCACGCTTATATATATTTGGTGGAGGCTTCTCCCGCCGTCCATATCGTGCTTACAAAAGTAGAAATGTTTTGATTCTTGATTCTTGAATAGTAAACACAAATAATGAAAAGTTATTTGATCAGCTGTTCTAGCACAATTGAAAAAATTTGGACAGTATGAATGTCAACAATGCTTGTCGTCGTCGCCGACTGCTGAAGTTTACGCACAAATGAAAATGCACCTTTAGGATGAAAGTGTTAATGAACTTACTTAGACAGGTATTCATCGAAGTCATCCATGGTGACCGGCTGCATTGTGGTGGGAAGCACTTCCTCGCCATCCTCCGAGATCAGGGTGCCCATAGCCTTCAGGAAACTCCGCATCCAGTAGTCCACGTTGTGCGTCTTCTCCCGTCTTCTCAGATAATTCATGCGCAGTGTTCTCTCATCTTCGGGCATGGTCAGCGCCCTGAAAATCAACAAACATTCAACAGGCTAGACAAAAAACAACTACAACATTCAACAAACTGGACACATAGTGCCGGTTGCACACCGTGTTTAACCGTGATTAATTCCACGAGAACCAATCAGAGACGGCTTCTCTTCACGAAATTCAGAACATAGTAGGTTTATCATATAAAAAATATATTGCACTAGGTCTCATCCCTGGGAAAACTCGCTGAAGGACATTAAAAGGATAATTATTATTCATCCTTGGAAAAGCAGCTGATAATTTCGTCGTCTGTCGATGATTGATTGATTGATTGATTGAGTACTTTATTTATGTAGATTACAATATATACTGGCTTATACACTTATATACAATAGCTTACAATACAGCAAAATTATAGATGAATTTACATAATATAGACTAAGAAAATAATTATTGAACTGTATATGATATGAAAAAGTAATTTGTAATATAATAACTATAGATAATTATATTGTTATGCATCTACATAAATTGGCGGAGCTTTGGACGTATCAATGTCCATTCTTCGGAAAGAATATTAAAATATCCTCCCCACTAACTCTCTACCAAAATGATGGAAATGAGTGAGCGAGTGCATGTTTGTGGGACTAAGACAAAATTATGACTCAGCTGTTGAACTTTTGTAATCATTCAACCAGGTATGTAGTGCCGGTTGCACAAAAGCCGGTTAAATTTATACCGTGATTACCAATCAGAGAAGCCATCTTTTCAAAAACGCCTTTTCTGACTGGTTCTACTGGGATTAAAATTTAACCGGCTTTTGTGCAACCGGCACTAAGTACCTGATTGAATGATTACAAAAGTACAACAGCTGAGTCATAATTTTGGCACAGTCCCACAGACATGCACTCGCTCACTCAGTTCCATCATCGACAGACGACGAAATTATCAGCTGCTTTTCCAAGGATGAATAATAATTATCCTTTTAATGTCCTTCAGCGAGTTTTCCCAGGGATGAGACCTAGTGCAATAGATTTTTTATATGATAAACCTACTATGTTCTGAATTTCGTGAGAATAGTTAGAGCCGTTTTCGAGATCCAGTAACATATAAACATATAAACAGAAATTGCTCGTTTAATTGTATAGGATTTCAGTTTAAACTGAATTAAATCTATAATATCGGGCACTGAGCTTCGCTCTGGAGTACAAAAGCATAGAAAATTTCTTACGAAAGAAGATATTATAATAACATTCATACAGAAATGTTCTATCTGATCACAGTAAATTGAGATTAATTCCCAGAGGAATGCAAAAATTTCCCTCACAAAGGCCCAGTTGCACAAAAGCCAGTTAAATTTTAATCCTGATTAACTTCACGTGAACCAAATCAGAGAAGGCCATTTTAAAAAGATGGATCTACTGGAATTAATCAGGATTGAAAATAACCCGGCTTTTTTGCAACCGGCACTAAATACCTGATTGAATGATTACAAAAATCAATAGCTGAGTCATAATTTTGACACAGTCCCACACACATGAACTCCCTCACTCACTTCCATCACCAACAGACGACGAAATAATTATTATAAGCTGTTTTTCCAAGGATGAATAATAATTATCATTTTAATGTCCTTCAGCGAGTTTTCCCAGGGATTAGACCTAGTGCAATCGAATCTTTATATTATAAACCCTACACTACCCTACCCATTACACTACATGAATTGTATGTTTACTTTTCCTGTGTCTTGTTTTTGTTACTGTTAGCTGTGTCTATTTTGTTCGACCATTTAGATTTTTTAACAAGTTCCAGATCCCCTGATTAGATGGGCAGAGGATGCTATTTGATCTATCTATCCATAGAATGAAAAGTAAATGTCTAATATTTGATGACTGACCGGTGTATCACCTCAGCTGCGTCATTTATCTCATAAGGGTTGCAAATCAAGGCCTCGTGCATCATTTCTCCTGCTCCAGCGAACGGGGACACGATGAGAACGCCCGGTGGCTCATTTATCTGACAGGCGACAAATTCTTTCGCCACAAGATTCATTCCTGAAATAATCACAAACATTTAGAATACAGCATGTTTCTACGTTTGGTTTTGAAGCATCTAAATTTAAAAATCTACTTTTGAAAATAATGGAGAAGTGAAAAACTACATGACAATCTATTTCGGACTATGTGTAACCTTATCTTTGATTTTGATTTGATTAAATTTTCTCCCCTGGAGACTCTTCAAAAAGTATAGGAAATCGTCAAGGACTATTTGTCAAAAAAATAAAGGAATACATATAAACATGTATTACGTACATCACATTCCACAATGTACATTGCAATTTAATCCTCCCAAAAGCCTCATTCTCCATCCATAAATTCTTGAATACTGTAGTAAACCCCGTTTGCTAAATATTTTCTCAATAGCTTTTTGAAAATATCCTTATTCTCATTTTCTCTCAAAGCTGACGGCAGTTTACTCATAAATTTCATACCCATATAAGAAGGCTTATTTTCATACTGAGCTGTCCTTTGGTATTGTGCAGAAAATTTACTCTTATTTCTAGTGTCATAATTATGTATGTCACAGTTTCTTATAAATCACTTCGAAAATGTACAGTGCAGGCACAGTTAGTAGTCCTAGATCTTTAAAATACTCTCTGCAGGACTCTAATGGCTTAAGACCTTTAATCGCTCTCACAGCTCTCTTTTGCATTCTAAAGATTCTATCTAAATTTTTGAGACTGGAGCCCCCCCAAACCAATATTGCATACCGAATATGTGACATTATGAGGGCATGATATACTGTACATGTTAAGATAGTGTTACCAGTACTTAATCTTGAAATCTGCCTGAGTGAAAACACTCCAGATGATATTTTACAGCACAAATGATCAATATAGTTATCCCAAGACAAGTTCTGGTCCAGCAAGACACCTAGAAATTTCACAGACAGAGGTGTGTTCAACATTGACTCCATTTATTTGAACGTTTATCTCTTCAAGATCTCTATAATTATTTCTATGTTTGAACTGCAAGAACTGCGTTTTAGTTTCGTTTACTTTGAGGTTATGTTGACTGAGGAATCTAAATTTGGAAGAGGAATAGCACAAGGTTACCTTATTTTTTTCTCACCCTATCATTTTTGATGATGTACTTTATTGTATGAATCAATAAAGAATAAAGAGTAGTTTTATCGATCAACAAAATAACATCGAACATACATGGATTTCAGGTGAGTATGTTATTTAGTAGGTGAGGTACAAGGAAGTGACAGAAATATCACATAAATATTATTTTCAGAAGATAATAGGAGACTTTAATGGGGAACTAGCACAAAATAGAAAATATTTTGAACACAAAAACAATCAGGATATCAGGTAAATTGTCATTAGACGTTGTGAAGAGCCAGTGAATACTAGGATATAATAAAGTGAGGTCCACGTTATAATGGCAGTGGAGAAAGATAGGAGAAAAACGTTGCCGATCCTCTGTCTTGTATAGACGGTACAGGTTTATTGATGTAATATTAACGGTTCATTCTCGTTTAAAATAATCAATTATATTTTATTATAAGCAAGAAATTATATTTTTCAATAATATCATAATGAATTTTCATAATTGAGACGTAATATTTTGTTAATTTGTTAATATTTGTTAATATCTGACAATTTACGTATCAAACGGGAATATTCCCGGACATGATTTTTATGTAATGATGAGTAAAAAAAAATAATAATTATTATTAATTCTACATTGTTGAAAGAAGATCTGGCAACAGAGCAAAGCGAGAAAGAGATAGCGCTATCCGCTTTGTTGAATGATAGACAAGGATAGCAATAACATTGCTAATCAAACACTGCCATTATAACGTGTAGGCTTACTTATAGTATGAATCAATAAAGAACAAAGAATCTATGGTCTTCGAAGAACAAAGAATCTATGGTCTGTCACACCTTTCCTGGACACTCTGTATATATATTCAAATTTTGCAAATATTATATGATATATTCCAAATAAATGCAATATTTCTCAAGTTTTTAATTTAAAGTGATACATTTTGTGATTCATTTAAAGTATTACGTCAACCTTCAACATTTTAAAATTATTATTCCTGGCCCGAAAATCAAGTGACTAAGCATTGTGTGAATTAATAACCATAACCTTTGGACAACATTAACATTTTATCAAAATTTTTGGAGAGAAATAGTACAGACTCAGCCTAGTTTTTCCTCCAATGTCATAATTATATTATGATTATAATGTTTTATATAATAAATAAATATTTATTGTGAATAATACCATCGCGCAGTGGCGTGACGAGAGCAACCGACGCATCTCTGTAGAAGGCGGCCAACTCATCCTGACTGACGCAGCCGTAGATGTAGCGAATCGGCGACCAGTTGGGAGTGGTAAATCTGCCATTGATACGTCCCACCAGTTGGTCCATCTCCTCCTTCAATTCCTGGTACTCTTTCACGTCGGTCCGCGAGGGTACCGAAATTTGCAATAATGTCACCTGCAAACAAACATATTACTGATGAAAACACCAAGATATCAAATCAAATCAACAGATCATTCATCTATATGAAATCATGAGAATTATCAGTAAAATAATAGCAGTTTTTTGAGTAATAGAATTTGACAAAAATTAAGATGAGTTCCACCACGAAATAATATTGTTTATTAGCTACATACATTGACAATGATGATAATAATAATAATTATTAATGATGATGATTATGACCAAAAATGATTGAAGTAGTATTGAATTATAGCACGCAAGAAAGAGACTTAGAAACGCAGATATGTGATTGAGCAGTTGTACAATATTACACAACGAAATACACATAATAAATACATGATGAAGACTAAGGCACACACTTACGCGACTCAGGTCGAGAAGAGACTGCGACTCTAGTCTCTCTTCTCTCTTCTCTTCTCTACGACTCTTCTCTTCTCGACGCAGCATGTGTTTTCAAATGGTGACACTCAGACCAGTCGATTCTTGTCTCTGCGACGTCACCATTTGATAACACATGCTCTCGACTAGAGTTGAGTCTCTTCTCGACGCAGCAAAACACATGCTGCGTCGAGAAGAGACTCAACTCTAGTCGAGAGCATGTGTTATCAAATGGTGACGTCGCAGAGTCAAGAATCGACTGGTCTGAGTGTCACCATTTGAAAACACATGCTCACGACTAGAGTCGAGTCTCTTCTCGACCTGAGTCACGTAAGTGTGAGTTGAGCCTAAGTCTAAGTCTGTACGCACCTTAATAGAATTGGAAACTGTGAGAGTGTAGCTACCTTTTCGAGGTGTTGCGGATACTTCTGCAGCAGTATCTCAAAGGCGCGCAATCGGTGCACTAGGCCCTTGGTGTAGTCGAGCCGATCGACGCCTAGCACCACCTTCTGGGCAGGCGCAGGCGCCAAGACGGCAGGCGCCGACTCGGCCAGTTGCACGAACCGGTCGAAGGGGATGCCGATCGGCAGTGGGCGCACGCGCACTGATCGCCCGCCATGTTCCACCAGCAGACCCTTGCGGTCCACACGACAGCCCAGTCTCCGCTGGCAACAGTCCACGAAGTTCAGACAGTAGTCTTCTATGTGAAAGCCGACCATGTCGCAGCCTTAAAACCGGAAAATAAACACCAGACACAGTATTAATTTATTATTTTTATTTATTTAGTATCATTGTTAACGTTTAATTTTATGAAGTGGAGAAAACATAACATATTTCCTGGACCACACCTTTTCCAATTTTATTTGAGAAAGTATCAATTGTATTCAAGAATAGTCAATTGAGAGAATGACAGATGTAAATGAGAATAGTCAATTGTATTTGAGAAGTCATCACATGTAATTGAGAGTAGTGAATTGTATTTAAGAAATCGTCGAATGTAAATGAGAAGATATCAATATTGAAAATGAGAAAATTTTCCAATTGACATGTCGTGGCTCTTCTGTAGTCTACAGTACAGGTTTGATTTGAGCAGGAAATAATACTGTACTATGTATACTGTACTATTCCAATTATTAGCATAGGCTTTGCATAGGGGCAAATTAATATTTTCAATGGTGAAATTATTTCCCCTCTACTATTTACGAATGATTAATGAGTACCATTTCTATGTATGTATTGGCAACACGACTTTTGTCTCCAAACATTTTGTGATAAATTGCACTTGATGAAGATCAAATTCTGTACGTTTACGGCGCAATTGAACTATATCATCAATCAATTGAATAACTTGATCAAGCAATTCGGCAATTCTTCAATGGATTTTGGTGCTTGAAATAGTATATTTCGCACCTAGAGCAGAAAATGAGATTTTTCCGGTTAGAAATCGGTTTTCAAGTCCGAGGCCGTAGTCCGAGGACTAGAAAAGATTGAGAGCCGGAAAAACATTTTTGCCCGTGGTGCGAACGTGGTCCGGCCTAGGCCGGAAAGAAACCTGTTCTGACGTAAGACGAGAGTCGTCTGCAAACAATGTCTTTCAGATCTACGTAGGGACTGGAAAACAGCTGCTTTCTGTGCAGTGTGGCGAAAATAATTTTCTATTTGAAAACTAAACGTTTTATTGGAATATTAAATATATTATCATATTATTTTTTATGAATACAGTTATGAAAAATTTATGTACTGGAAGCACTGGCTTTTTAAAATCATTTCCCAATAACAACTGAAAACTTCTCGATTTCAATTCGTATGTTCTCAAATTGAAATGATACTTTCTCGAATAAAATTCACTATTCTCAACTACAAGTGATGATTTATCAAATACAATTGACTATTCTCATTTACATTTGACGTTTTCTCAAATACAAATGAATATTCTCAATTACAATCGATACTTCAAATCAAATCATTTATTTGCCATACAATAAATACATATTCAAAACATAATGAAAGGAAATACTTAATTTCATAATCAAAAGTATAAAATAATTAAAATAAAAATTAAGCATAAATAATACCAAAGTCATAATTAGATACTTCTCAATGGTAATCCGGCATCACCAGCAAAAGGAATCAAGCCTTGCCCGCTGGTGAGAGTTGCAATCATCTAGTTACATTGGTTGTTTCCTAGTTTTATACAATAATAGAGAAAAAATAATCCACGCTTAAAAATATGTTTTTAAAAAATTAGATAATTACTTTCTCAAATACAGTTGGAAAAGGTGGAGTATATGAATCAAAATTCCAGGGAGGAACAAATTTTGGTTGCACCTGTTTTACACCCCTAAATTATTTTAATGAATGATTATTGAACATTTATTGTGTATCATTGAACCAATACATGAATGAAAGTATAATTCCTATACAATGCCAATGAAATTAAATCAACACCATACACAACTAACATTGTTAACGTCTAATTTCAGATATCACTGAATTTAAGTGATAATTTACCTACATCTGCGTTTCAATAGTCAAGTATTCTTTGCTTCAAATTTTGTTGAATGAAGAAGTTCATTCGAGAAAACTTGATTTAGTGAGGTCCACTTTATAATGGAAGTGGAGAAAGATTGGATAACAACGCTGCCAATTCTCTGCCTTGCCACTGCCTTCTGTGAAGGGTGACTGATACCGGTATTACTGAAGTAATATTAACTGTTCATTCTTGTTTAAAATGATAAATTATATTTCATTTGACAAGAAAATATATTTCTCAATGATTGATTAATAAATGTTTATAATTGAGATTAAATATGTTGTTGATATTAATGTAACTTATTTCTACTTTGTTATGGCAGGATCTGGTAACGTTACGGAACTAGAAAAGGGTAGCGCTTTCTGCTTTGTCAAATGATAAACAAGGATAGCAACAGCAACACCAATGTCAATCAAATACTGCCATTATTAAATGGACCTCATTATAGTAAAGTATTCATGAATTCAAGTATTCTTAAATAACGAAGTTGATTTGAGAAAAACTTGATTTGATAGAGCATTTTCACACGTTTGAGAATAAGGGTCAAGCCACATGAAGCGATTTTTCAGCCGTTTTCAGACGAGTCGGCAGGGCAGGAAGTTTTCCGATTAGCTGATTGGGTTGACGTTCGGGAATCAGCTGATAATCATGTGGCTTGGCCCTAAATTTGGGAAAGGAACAGTTTTGGGCTTTGAGCCTGTTGTTCCTTTCCCAATCATTCATCATTGAGAATGATACTGTATGTATAAATAAATAATTTTGGAGTACAGCATACCTAACATTCCTTGAAGTACCTCATCAGCCCAAGGGAACAATCTGAATATATCCCAAGGTGGAAATGGAATGTGCAAGAAGAAACCAATTTTACACTTCAAGTTCATCTCATCACAAACCTGAAACAGAAACATGATCAAGTGAAAACAATAATTACTTAAATAAAGACTAGGACAACATACTATATTATCAGAAAATATAAAGTCAGCCAAAAGCAAGCAGGCCTAGGCCCATGATTGTTACAACATAACTTATGGAAAGTAAGTTTTGTGATAATCAAGTCTGACTTTTCTGGCTGTGCCAAAACATTAATGGCCGGTTCCCGAACTCGAGATTCAGCTAAGATTCAGACTTTGAACAGCTGAAGTCAGAAAATTGGCTTCCCGAAACAGGACGTAGTCGCAGTCCACGTTTAAACTAGTAGTTCTGTGAACAGTAGACCTCACGCAGTATTCTCATCCACAAGTACCTGATTGAAACTATAGACCTTATAGAAATACAGCAATAGACTGGCTTCTCCACACATCTGTGTAATCACTTGTCAGCTGATTTATGATGAATAATTCTATAGTCTGATTTTTACTCTAATATTGGCGTATGAAGGAGGCTCCTTTTTCCTTTTATATAATTATTATCCTTGAAATGCAAAATTTCCAAAAACCTTGTATATACGTCGACGCGCAATTAAAAAAGGAACATAACTGTCAAATTTCATGAAAATCTATTACCACGTTTCGTCGTAAATGCGCAACATATAAACATTTAAACATATTATAAACATTAAGATGAATGCCAAACCGGCGACTTGAATCTTAGACCTCGCTTCGCTCGGTCAATTAAATTTCGAAAAACTAGAAAATTGAACACAAAATAAAATAAAGAGAAAGTAGTATAAAGTTCCAGCTATTTAGAAATGTTTCATTTTATCAAGGAAAAACGTTCCCAATTATAGAAAATAATGATGAATTATAAATTGTCATAAAAACTGCGACTACGCCCCGTTTCGGGAAGCCAATTTTCTGACTCCAGCTGTTTAAAGTCTAGAACTTGGCTAAATCCCGAGCTCGGAAACCGGCCCTAAGATATAATTTAGTTTTGTCTTATGTATCTTGTATTTTGGCGAAATAAATATTCTATACTATAATTTTAAATTCACATTCACCTAAATTAATGGGAGGTTTTCATAAAATGTATAATCAATTCTCCTTCCATAGGTTCTTACTATTTCTATTGCAATATTAAGAAGATTTATTACTATTTCTTCAAAGAAAGTTGATTCCCATCTTTGACTTATTTACCGAGCGAAGTGAGGTCTAAGATTCAAGTCGACGGTTTGGCATGTCTCTTAATGTTTAAATGTTTTTATGTTTATATGTTGCGCATTTACGGCGAAACGCGGTAATAGATTTTCATGAAATTTGACAGGTATGTTCCTTTTTTAATTACGCGTCGACGTATATACAAGGTTTTTGAAAATTTTGCATTTCAAGGATAATATAAAAGAAAAAAGGAGCCTCCTTCATACGCCAATATTACAGTAAAAATCAGATTATAGAATTATTCATCATAAATCAGCTGACAAGTGATTACACAGATGTGTGGAGATGCCAGTCTATTACTGTATTTCCATAAGGTCTATAGTTTCAATCAGGTACTTGTGGATGAGAATACTGCGAGAGGTCTACTGTTCACAGAACTACTAGTAAGTTAAAATAAAACAATATTGATAGCAGTTACTGTTGATTTTATTAGATGTGGACACTGTTGAATAGACAAAAATATGTATAAAATTAATAGAGGTTAAGAATTAATAAATGGATGAGGAGTTATTCCCAAACAAGTGCATCAAAAATAAATTTTAATTGACGCTGAACTGAGCTTCAAGTGATAAAAAAAGAGATATAATAAGGGTTATTTATAGTGAGGTCCACGTTATAATGGCAGTGGAGAAGGATAGAAGATCAACGTTGCCAATCTTCGCCTTGTCAATGCCTTCTATAGACGATAGCTTATTACAGGTTTATTGATGCAATATCAACTGTTCATTCTCATTTAAAATAATCAGTTATATTTATTAAGCAAGACGTTATATTTTTCAATAATTTTATAATGAATTTTCATAATTAAGATGAAATATTTTGTTAATTAATTGACCGAAGCGAAGCTGAGGTCTTAGTTTCGACTCGATCGGCTTTTGTCTGTTTGTTTGTTTGTACCGCAGTTACAGTCGCAATTATTGTCCGATTTTGATGAAATTTGGTATACAAGTTCTTTGAAACAAGGCGCAGAAACGTATGTGTAACGATTTTTGATAAGACCTCCGGTTTTAATATAAATTTTGCCGCTCTAAAATGTGCTGTATTGAATGAATAGTATCGTTGGAATGCTATCGATAGAGGACAAGAGCTGTCAGCGGTAAACCTTGAAATGTCTGAGCCGCTCCAAATCATACTGTATTTATTAATTGAAGAAAACTACTCACTTGATTGCACCCTTTTCAACACGATATTTCCCTGTTTCATAGATGAATAGTGTCTAGACCTACCAAACCGGCCGGAGACATCACAGCTTAGTTAGTTAGCTCTTGTTTTCGTTTTAGTATGAGATCGGAAACCGACTTGTGAGCATAAACATTCTGCATAGGCATTGTTATGCCGCCATAACATTGAATCCACTTTTCATGAAAAACATTATTAGCAACCTCCTGTAATTGTCACCAACAAACCCATATTATTTAGAATCATTTTCCGTCTCACTATCGTCTGTGAGACGATTCATCGTCTAAATTGTCTACTGCATATTCCATTTTTCTATCAGTTGACCGATTTCTTATAATATTGATTGTTAGGAAAGTTGTAATATTGTAAATATGGGGACAATATGAAGGTACCTCCTTGAGAGACATTTATAAGTCCGGTGTCCCTGGAAACAACGAATGCTCTAGCACTTTCAATGTAGAAAATAATAGATGACATGGATAAATATTTACAAAATACTGTACTTTCTAAATGGCCCTTCTCATTAGTATGAAAGTTGTAGGCTATTCATGAGCAAGGTCTACTGTTCGCAGAACTACTAGTTATTAATTCTACATTGTTGAAAAACGATCTGGCAACAGAGCAAAGCAAGAAAGAGATAGCGATATCCGCTTGAATGATAGAAGAGGATAGTAATACTATCAACTATACAAAGCGCTATCCATTTTGTTGAATGATATTTATTTCCTGAAAATATTTATTATTGAATATTGTAATGTAAATGTTTTATGATGTATTTTTTTATGGAAATAAATTGAATTGAATTGAATGATAGTAATATCATTGTCAATCAAACACTGCCATTATAACGTGGAACTCACTATAGGTGACATTTCATACATCACTTGAGTCTGGCTCATATGAAATATTGTATGAATACTCACGTTTCTGACTGTATTGGCGCACAGCATCAAATGATAGTCATGAATCCAAATGAGTGGCGTATTGCAGGCCACACCATTCGCCTCAGTCTTTGGCAATGATCTCAGTGACTGGATTGTATGATTCGCAAACATCCTGTTCACTTCTTGATATGACTGAAACGCTCCAAATCATACTGTATTTATTAATTGAAGAAAACTACTCACTTGATTGCACCCTTTTCAACACGATATTTCCCTGTTTCATAGATGAATATGTCTAGACCTACCAAACCGGCCGGAGACATCACAGCTTAGTTAGTTAGCTCTTGTTTTCGTTTTAGTATGAGATCGGAAACCGACTTGTGAGCATAAACATTCTGCATAGGCATTGTTATGCCGCCATAACATTGAATCCACTTTTCATGAAAAACATTATTAGCAACCTCCTGTAATTGTCACCACAAACCCATATTATTTAGAATCATTTTCCGTCTCACTATCGTCTGTGAGACGATTCATCGTCTAAATTGTCTACTGCATATTCCATTTTTCTATCAGTTGACCGATTTCTTATAATATTGATTGTTAGGAAAGTTGTAATATTGTAAATATGGGGACAATATGAAGGTACCTCCTTGAGAGACATTTATAAGTCCGGTGTCCCTGGAAACAACGAATGCTCTAGCACTTTCAATGTAGAAAATAATAGATGACATGGATAAATATTACAAAATACTGTACTTTCTAAATGGCCCTTCTCATTAGTATGAAAGTTGTAGGCTATTCATGAGCAAGGTCTACTGTTCGCAGAACTACTAGTTATTAATTCTACATTGTTGAAAAACGATCTGGCAACAGAGCAAAGCAAGAAAGAGATAGCGATATCCGCTTGAATGATAGAAGAGGATAGTAATACTATCAACTATACAAAGCGCTATCCATTCTGTTGAATGATATTTATTATTGAATTGTAATGTAAATGTTTTATGATGTATTTTTTTATGGAAATAAATTGAATTGAATTGAATGATAGTAATATCATTGTCAATCAAACACTGCCATTATAACGTGGAACTCACTATAGGTGACATTTCATACATCACTTGAGTCTGGCTCATATGAAATATTGTATGAATACTCACGTTTCTGACTGTATTGGCGCACAGCATCAAATGATAGTCGTGAATCCAAATGAGTGGCGTATTGCAGGCCACACCATTCGCCTCAGTCTTTGGCAATGATCTCAGTGACTGGATTGTATGATTCGCAAACATTCTGTTCACTTCTTGATATGACTGAAACCAAATCAAATCAAACTTAAATACGGTTTTTACAAAACAAAATATTCGACTGAGTCATTGTCAATATTGTAGAACCGTTCCAAAATTGAATAAAAACACAAATATGTTGTCAAATTCTACACTGTTTTATTTAGTACAAGACCAAGGTATGTCAACTTGAAAATGTGACCGGTGTGGTCACCAAACCTTGGTCGTGTACAGAATAAAACAGTGTACAATTTGACAACATATGTGTGTTTTTATTCAAAACGAAATATATTACAATTACCACCAATAGAACATAAAAGGAATACTTATACGAAATAAAAGTATTAGTAAATATAAAATAGAATTATAGTACCCTTTGAAATTGATAAAATAAGTATACAAATTATAACAAAATCTATTATTTTATTAATTTCAAAGGGTACTATAATTCTATTTTATAAATACAAGAAAGTAGTCCTGTATTAGTAAATATATTACAATTACTACCAATGAAACATGATTCAATACTAATACGAAATAAAAGCATTAGTAACTAATTGATAGTATTGTTCTAAGTATTATGAACGTTTTATATACTACTGCAGTTTGTGATGGGGCAGGTTAAACATGTATGAGATAAACTAGACTTTTCAGTTGGAGTTGTCAGGTCAGGTAGCCTAACCTCATTTTCAAAACAAGCTAAAATAAAGTAAATATGTTATCTGTCAATACATAGAAATAACTAACGATTTGAGAACGAATGATATGATTAAAAGTAACTAGAAATATTCATTAGAGATATACATCCAGTTCATCCAGTTTTTGTACAGCTTCAATGAATAACAAAAACTCCATGAACTTGTAAGTTTCTAAAAATATATTTTGTTACTTTATTATACAACTAGCAGGTAACCCGTGCTCCGCAAGGACAGAAAACTTGAGAAACTGAAAACTTGAAGTAATGAAGTCTTGAAGAATTGAAAAAAGGCCAATAACCATCCTCAGTGAAATAAGAATTTATAATGCAAAATTCCAAGTTGATCAGTTGACTAAAGTACGAGATAAATTACTATTAACATGAAAAGGAGAAAATCATTTCTCCCTCCACAGTTTGTAGCATAGACACAGACGGACATCCTGCGCACAATTGGATGCGCCGTGTCATTTTGCTTCATGTTCTTGTGATGAACACATCTCCGTAACATATACAAACCAATATAGGCTACCTGCTGACCAGTTCACTACTTGGAACATTGCCAGCAATAGATGGAGGGGAGTGTTGCCGCGTCGCGTTACAAAGCTCTCTCACTCAGACACAAAAGAAGGAGAATGCTGCTAGGTAGTGGGAGTGATTAGTGGAGGATAGAGCATCGGACCTCTCCGTCTTCGAGAAAGAGCCGTGTTAAAAGTAATTTATCTCGCACTTTAGTTGAGACGTGATGGTGCGTCATTCGTGAATTTCCTATCCCGTACGTGTGTATAAGCCAATTCTTTCCTTTATTATTAGATTATATCTACAAATCACTAACAAAAATCCAATAATTCTTGAAATTTCCCCTGGAATTTTATTATAATTTATAATACCGACATGCAGACATTATTTCAACTGCAAATACATGCAAAGATTTTACCCACTAACTGAAGTGAGTAGGTAGAAGACTTGGGCTCAGTTGCACAAAATCCTGTTAAATTTTAATTGTGATTGAATGCCACAAGAACCAATCTTAGAACCCTTCTTTTCATAAAGTATTCTTTGATTGGTTCTCGTGGCATTTAATCATAATTAGAATTTTAACAGGCGTTTAAAATAATAATTTATAATTCATGCCGAATTTTAACCGGCATGTGAACAATGCAGATCGTTATTGATCAAGAAACTTGTTCATGAAACTTTTCAAAATCAAATCAATCAAAATTACTTACATACAAGTGTTTTAAGCGCACACATGTTAATCAAATAGCTGATTCAATTGTCGTATTGAACATGGAATTTCATTCGGAGTACAAAGTGACTTAACTGGAACAATATCTGATGCCATAAGAAATATGGTGAATGATGTATCTAAAGGTGCGTACAGACTTTTGCTCTGCTCCGCTACCGAACGTCACTCCAGCAGAGCGATTGATGATCGACCGGGGAGCAACAGCGGTTCGACCGGGGAACGCGAGAAGATCTAACATCTTCCGTTCATGATGGGTGCGACTGCTGAGCGGGGGCGGAGCGACTGCGGTACGATGGAGGAACGAGGGCGGTACGAGGGCGGAGCGTGCTCGGTGCGGATTGGAAGCGCGTATATGTGTACGCAGCTTTATACGTCTCAACTGATGAGACTCAATTTTATTCAATTAATGGCCATTTCTAGTACTGAAGGGGGAAAGAAGTTTAAAGTACTTTGAACCATTCACGAAAGTATAATCCACGAAGAACATGATAAAAC
Organism: Nilaparvata lugens; assembly: GCF_014356525.2. NCBI lineage: Eukaryota > Metazoa > Arthropoda > Insecta > Hemiptera > Delphacidae > Nilaparvata > Nilaparvata lugens. Next base: position 67,910,366 of record NC_052508.1, on the reverse strand, counting down.
CCGTTCATAATTGGACAAGTCCTAACAGGACAAGAAGTAATAGGTGTTCTTCAAATCTTATTATCCATCTTGTATCAGTAAATGTGTTGACATAAGAATTATATAGTTTCTCATAGTACAATGGTCATTATTATATTGCTAACAAATTTCTTAATGATTTAGATGGGTTTATTTTTTCAAGTAAGAAGTTTTTTTTCGATGAAGGGTACTATTTTAATTTCATTTTATTTATTTTTAGTGGAAGTAGCCCTTGTTGACCGAGCGAAGTGAGGTCTAAGATTGAAGTCGACGGTTTTGCATTTCTCTTTATGTTTATATGTTCCGCATTTACGGCGAAACGCAGCAATAGACTTTCATTAAATTTGACAGGTATGTTCCTTTTTGAATTTCGCGTCGAAGTATATAGTATAAGGTTTTTTTGAATTTTTGTATTTTTAAGGATAATACAAAAGGAAAAGGAGTCTCCTTCAAACGCCAATATTACCGTAAAAATCAGACTATAGAATTATTCATCATACATCAGCTGTCGAGTGGATTATTAATTACATGCGATGAGGCATGCAATTAATATATCAATGTAGACCCTAACTTGGTAAGAAATCAGCTGTTGTGTGGACTATTAATTGCAAGCAATGAGGCATGCAATTGATAACTCGAAGTTGCATATTATTTTCCCACGGATTTTCTCTGCTTTCAACTTGGTAAGCTTCTGATGATAGTAGCATAGTTTTTACAACAAATTATTGTCGATACAACAACCCAAAAAGCCACTATTAGTTGTTTACACACCGATATCTCGCCGACTCGTCAGGACAGGACATAATTCACTCTGATGGACAGGCTGTGGTTTTCAACTGCGCGAGGTCTACTGTTTACAGAACTACTAGTTATTCATAATAATTTTATTGCAACTCCTATCCATCGAATTATAGACTAACCTTTGCTAATACAGTGCCGGTTGCACAAAAGCCGGTTAAATTTTAACCGTGATTAATTCCACCAGAATCAATCGGAGAAGCCGTATTTTCAAAAACGCCTTCTCTGATTGGTTCTCGTAAAGTTAATTACGGTTAAATTTTAACCGAATTTTTTGCAACCGGGCCAAAGTGGTAGATTTAGATACTTTATTCACATTTGAATACATTGCCAATTACTTGCGCTATTAGCTTATTATGTCGATTTTTTCAGGAGAAAAGGGTTTTGAATTTCAGTCAAACTAGTTTATAACCAGATTAATCGGGAAATGGAGGTTGAGTGGAAATCGAATTGAATTAATAACGATTCATTTTCATAGTTAGATTAATTTGGTTCAATTTATTCGACTTCTCCGAAGTTCAATGACCGGGGAATCGTCAAAATGTCTTCTACAATAAAGACAAATCAATGAAATTAAAACTACGTTTTACAAAAGAAATCTACGTTTTACAAAAGAAATCTAAGTTTTACAAAAGAAATCTACGTTTTACAAAAGAAATCTACGAATTACAAAAGAAATTAATTGTAGCAATTAAGCTTCATGAGATTAATGATCTTACATGGAAACATTCTTACAAAGAAATCTACGTTTTACAAAAGAAATCTACAAATTACAAAAGAAATTAATTGTAGCAATTAAGCTTCATGAGATTAATGATCTTGAATGGAAACATTGTAAATTTTGAAGAAATTGGAAAATTCTATAGAAATTTAGAAATTCTAAGAAATTTAGAAGAAATAATGACTTTGATAGAATGTTTCTTCCGACAAAAGTGGTATCAACAAATTGATATAGAATTCATTGGAAGACAATCAATAATATTCAAGTTGGAATAAGATTCCAACATTAGAGAAAAAACGTCATTACGATAAAAATATTGTAAAATATATTATTATCAGTACGGATACTAATTGCTTAAGAGTGGAAAGGCATTAATTATGAATCATTGACACTCTACGATTCATTAAAAAATTAAAAAATCTAGTAACATAAACAAATGTAATTCAGATAATGGAAATGCTCCACGCACACGAATCTAATCATGCTAATAAATCATTTTAGATTTGTAAACATCAATAAATTTCATTTGTTTCCAAAACTTTGTAATTTTCAATGGAAACCCGTTTAACACGCAGTGTAACAGATTTGAATAAAATCAATAGTGACCTTTGATATGACTGACACAGTTTGGCTTCATCAATCAGTATTAATTGTATATTATCAAAACATAGGCAACACTTCAGCAACAATATTGTGTTACAAAACTATTAGTTTGACCCAAATTCTCTTTTCAAATTCAGTGGTATGCATGAAATGGGAGTCTCATCATCAGATATAATAATAGCGGAATATCTATTCTACTATTGAGCATTGAAAATACTAATAGAAGAACCACCTGAATCGAGAGAAACCTTTCTTAGCAATAATCATAATTCATATCCCCAGATGCATTTCAACTAAGACAACCGCTGAGATAATAATAACTAGGGAGAGTTATTATTCAATCATTGACACCAAAATGACGATTTGATTAATTTATTCTACAGCTTTTTTGTTGATAAATAGCTATTTTGTAATTATACATAAATTTATTCTTTTCTGTATTTGAGATTGTAACTACAGTTCATATTGCAAAAACGAGTGTTACCTTACGACTCTGTGCCAACACACAAGGTTTCCTTATGTTGGTTGTGGAGAAAGAAAATATACGTTGGCAGTGAAAAAAAATATTTGCAGTTCTTCATTCATTATATTATCATTTTTTATAGTATTTTATATTTTTTCACGAGTATTGAAACTTATATTTCTTGATTTATACTAAAGAAAATATGTTGGCAGTGAAAAAAGAAAATATATTTGCAGTTCTTTATTCATTATAATATTATTATTTTTCATAGTGTTTTGTATTTTTCACGAGTATTGAAACTTATATTTCTTGATTTATACTGTATTGCAACTTGTTTTCGTTTTACAATAAATGTTTTATTCTAATTCATTTACGTAGATTAGAAAAAATGATAGAAAGCTTGGGATGTAAAAAAATGAGATAATCTGGAAATCACAGAAAAATAGGTAAAATAGAGTTAATCTTCAAGTAGAGTAAATTCGTATGACTTTTAATTGGTGGGGATTCACTTGCGAAATCGTCCCGATTCGCATGAATACATAATTTGAGCCATACTTCAGCCAGGATCGTCAGTTCAACGTGTACATCCCATAACGTGGGAGCTAATCTTTGAGAAAGCAAATTTAAGAAAAATGCTTTTTCAATTTAATATAAGTGATATAAAATCTTTCTAAAATACGGTAGTGGTACAGTTGAAATTCGACATTTTACCTTCCAATGATCGGCAGAAAATACAGCTCTGTCAGGCATTGAGTGAAATAGAGGCCAAAACGTTCTGTTGCAACATCCATTGTAGTAGCTGTCGAATACCTGGGGTTCAACCTGAACTGCAACCACCTACAGTTTAACAATATTATAAAGTAGAATATTAAATTATTGATTATTCAACAAATTGCAAAAAATCTAATCAAATAATAAATGTATAAAACAGTTATTTCAATCATAAAACTTACTCATTTCTTTCTACTCTACATAAAATATAGATAAAATACTTTTGAAGAAATTCTATTATGGCATACTGCTTTGGGGTGCTTCAAGAGATGCACTGATGGTTTTCAAAGCCCAGAAGAGAACTGTTAGGATCATATTTGGGAAGCCCCATAGATTTTCTTTTCGGTCCATTTTCAAGCCATCAAGAATCATGACAGTTCCTGCTCTTTATATTTACAACCTGGCTATTTTTGCTTATAAGTCACATGACAGTTGGACAACAGGATCTGATATTCATGATCTTTTCACCAGATCAAGAAATGTTTTATGAACAAAGTACGGAGCATAAAAGTATAAAGGTTTTTAATTCGTTGCCAACCCGGTTAAAGGAGGCTCAATCATTTGGCCTGTTCAAAAGAATGACTAAGGACTGGTTGATTGAGGAGTGTCCGTATAGTTGGCAGGCACTCATAAATTAAATCCTAGGCCTTCCTTTCAACATTTTCAAGATTAATTACTATGTGAAAGAGGCTGATAGACTGACTATATTTAGTACCGTACTCTACTATTCTATTTTTTATCTATAAATGTTTGTTTTTTGTGTTACTGGTATCTATAATAGTGTGCATCATAGTCATAGTTACTTTTGTCATCTTAATATAATGCATTGTTTAGAAATAAGAACTTGTATTGCTAGATTAAGTTATGTTTTTATTGACTGATTTTTGTATGACAATTGTCCATGCTTTTCTTGTAATGGCCTATGACATGTAATATATAAATAAATAAATTATTAAAATTCGTATGATTGTTTCGATGAAGCATCAATCCATTTTCAAAGCAAACTTTTGTTTCACTGTCCATTCTGCATAGTATTTTTAATAAATTAGTTGAATATGATTCATTTCTACCCTGTTTTCCTCATATACCTTATCAGTGCTTGTCCAGTTTAAAAAGACATTTTGCTCAATGATTGACAATTCGTGCACACCTTCCTGATAATTTAAATCATTTAGTGAAAGGCCTCGAGCCTTTAAAATATCATGTATAGTTGATAACTATTGCATTTTGATTGCTAAAACGAAGAACGCTACGAAAATAACACTTGGCGGCAGACTCAAGTGAGGCGGCCATGTTTCTAGATCTTCAACCCAACATCAATTGTAGTAGCTGTCGAATACCTGGGGTTCAACCTGAACTGCAACCACCTACAGTTTAACAATATTATAAAGTAGAATATTAAATTATTAATTATTCAACAAATTGCAAAAAATCTAATCAAATAATAAATGTATAAAACAGTTATATCAATCATAAAACTTACTCATTTCTTTCTACTCTACATAAAATATAGATAAAATACTTTTGAAGAAATTCTATTATGGCATACTGCTTTGGGGTGCTTCAAGAGATGCACTGATGGTTTTCAAAGCCCAGAAGAGAACTGTTAGGATCATATTTGGGAAGCCCCATAGATTTTCTTTTCGGTCCATTTTCAAGCCATCAAGAATCATGACAGTTCCTGCTCTTTATATTTACAACCTGGCTATTTTTGCTTATAAGTCACATGACAGTTGGACAACAGGATCTGATATTCATGATCTTTTCACCAGATCAAGAAATGTTTTATGAACAAAGTACGGAGCATAAAAGTATAAAGGTTTTTAATTCGTTGCCAACCCGGTTAAAGGAGGCTCAATCATTTGGCCTGTTCAAAAGAATGACTAAGGACTGGTTGATTGAGGAGTGTCCGTATAGTTGGCAGGCACTCATAAATTAAATCCTAGGCCTTCCTTTCAACATTTTCAAGATTAATTACTATGTGAAAGAGGCTGATAGACTGACTATATTTAGTACCGTACTCTACTATTCTATTTTTTATCTATAAATGTTTGTTTTTTGTGTTACTGGTATCTATAATAGTGTGCATCATAGTCATAGTTACTTTTGTCATCTTAATATAATGCATTGTTTAGAAATAAGAACTTGTATTGCTAGATTAAGTTATGTTTTTATTGACTGATTTTTGTATGACAATTGTCCATGCTTTTCTTGTAATGGCCTATGACATGTAATATATAAATAAATAAATTATTAAAATTCGTATGATTGTTTCGATGAAGCATCAATCCATTTTCATAGCAAACTTTTGTTTCACTGTCCATTCTGCATAGTATTTTTAATAAATTAGTTGAATATGATTCATTTCTACCATGTTTTCCTCATATACCTTATCAGTGCTTGTCCAGTTTAAAAAGACATTTTGCTCAATGATTGACAATTCGTGCACACCTTCCTGATAATTTAAATCATTTAGTGAAAGGCCTCGAGCCTTTAAAATATAATGTATAGTTGATAACTATTGCATTTTGATTGCTAAAACGAAGAACGCTACGAAAATAACACTTGGCGGCAGACTCAAGTGAGGCGGCCATGTTTCTAGATCTTCAACCCAACATCAATTGACGATCTGGCAGCACCGATCACAGGGAGTTTGGTGGGGATGACAAGCTGTCCAGCTCTGTGAAAATCACCCCTCTACCGCTTGTCTGTGACTTATGATGTATGATCAGTGGTTGAAAAAATTACCCTCGTAAAATGAAACAAATAATGTGAAGAATGTTCCAAACCTGACTAGAAAGGAGTCCAGCTGTGGGTGTTTTGTCATTAGGATCCGACTCAGGAATTAATTCTTCAGGATTATCCAACTGAATCCCTGGCCATCCAATCCATATTCCCTTATTTCTAACCACAACAGGGGCTACAGCTGTTACTAAACCACCAGCACTGAAAACAGAATATAAAATGTATGAAATACAAGTTTCCAAATCAAGTTTTAATATTCACACTTGCATTTTCAATTAATTTATCAAATAATTAGTCGAAGATATAGTAAATTTAGAAACAGACCTGTGAAGATGTGGATTTACCGAGATAATAAAATTCTAACTTTGTTGAAGTTCTGACACTGTGTTACTTGTAAATATTTGAAAAAACACTTACTTTTCTTGGAGTATTGAGGAATGCATAATTCACTCCTGAAGAGGAGCTTCATCAGCCTGATGAGGCTGAGGCCAAGAAAAGTAAGTGTTTTTTTTCAAATATTTACAAGTAACACAATGTCTGAACTACAACAAAGTTATTATAATATAGTGTTTCGTCATGGAAAGCAACATCAATAAAATTCTACTCTTCTTTTCTTAATCTGAAATTTTTAATCTTTATTAGATTTTTATTTCTATTGTGTAGTTACCATTAAACAGAGCAGATTATTTCTTCGCTCTGAATAATCATATAAAATTTTATCGTTGAATAAAAGCACATTACGAATCAACGTTGGATCAATTATTGCATCTGTATATTAACAAGTCTAGAATAATGGATTCAGAGTTAAAAACTTTATTATGTAACATGGAACAATAAGATTCGTTACACAATCATCATAGTGATTACCTCTTTAATGAGTCATACCGTAGTTGAAAAGCTATAAAGAATCGATAAGATGCTGGTGAAGGAAGAAGAAAATTATGCTGAACTTATGTCTAAATTTATAGGCGTAGGCTATATTACTTGAAACGTCCCTTGTGTGATACTTCCAAAAATTCAATTTATGTCATATAAATGGTTATGAATTTGGTAACTACGGTATAACAAAAAAAGATCAATATGTCAATTAGTTATCCACTGTAAAAAAATGATCAATTTTTAAATTTTTAGTTGAATTATATGAGCTGCAGTTTAAAAGATTGTAGGCCTATGTTTTAGGCTAGTCAATACCGTAAAAATTGAGTGCCTCGTTCAAGTACAACTTTTTCTCAGCCAATACATTGTTAAATTTAAAAAATATATTACTGAAATAAGATAAAGTAAGTCTACAATATATATTAATTTATAAATAAAATAGAATTAATAGTAAGTCTAAAATATAGATGAATTAATAGATTTCAGAACTTCCATGGGCTTCCAGAACATTCTCAAGTAAAGAATACAATTTTTAATAGGTTCAACCCGGTCCCGGTAGTCTTTCTTAAAATCCTAATTGTTTCACCAGATACAAGTATTTCTATCCTAGACTCTTGAAAACGTTTAAATAATTCTTGAAATATGTTAAAAGATAAGAATTTTATTCCGATTAAGCTTAAATTAGTTGCAGTTTCTCACCTTGCATGTCTGGACAGGTTTCCACTAGCATCTCTCTTCAACACAAAAGGCAAACGATTTGAAACCACAATGATTTTTCCTCCAGCAATACCATCAGTGTCAGGATTATCAATCATTTTGATTTGATTTAATTTTAGAACATTCAAAATGTCTTGTAAATAGCTTACCTACCAAGTTAATACACTGATACAAACTTTTTGAATGCAGGACTTGAGTGTAAAAAATTGTACCCGGCAATACAATAATACGACTTATCACGACCGAAACTGTAATGAATATTAAAAGAATTTAAGCTCATAAATTTGTAACAAATAAGTAAACGGGTAAAAACACGTGACGCAAATGAACTTTTTTATCAAAATGTTATCTTGATTGACGAGTTTGAAGGTTATGTTTTCGTTGAACGTTAATAACAAAACTAAACAGAACACAATTAAATAAATTTAACAATCCTAGAGCAGACTGCTTGTTAATCAACACGATGCAAAAGAGATATGAATAAACACTAGTTTAAATCATGGACCGGCATGTCTGTTTTATAGTAATTTATAATCAAACAATCTATCAAACTATCTCGAAGCAACCGTTCTCTGCCACTGTCAGTGAAACACTGTTGCCAATATTGCAATTTTATTTTGTGATTCAATTGAAGCGACATCAGCGCTACACGGCAACACATTGCACTATTATAGACAGCGCACAACGAGAAGACCCCTGAGTATCATCTGAAACAATCCTAGTTTAGGACCTTCTCGTCATACCTATGGTTATCAAAAAACCTTGAATTTTATTAACTTCTAATACCGTATTTTGTGTCTTTTGAAAATAATTTATTAGTTTCAAGCTTTTTAAACTATAAAATATAATTGAATAGAATGTAGAAATGAAAAAACAAACCTTTTGATGTCAGTGTCAAACTTTCTAAATTGGCGGGATTTTTTAATTTTTCGGAAATTTTGTTTTTATTACCGGTAATGCATAACAGATGGACAATAATTGTATAATTATATAATAATTTGACAGAAGATAATCATGATAAATTGAGACAGAAGATATTGACAGACTAATATTATTCTAGAAGATATTGTTTTTATAAATCTTTGAATACCATACCTGTTAAGATGTAAATTTATGACCAAATAAAATGGTGAAATATTTTACTTATTTCTATCCACTATTGTTCGGGGGTAGAAAACGACTCGCTATAATGAATGACTCAGTAATAAAGCAAAATAAGGTTTATATTCCACAATATCATCATAACTCTCTGACAAATTGATATTCATTTAACACCGAATGAAATACAAATTTGTGGTAGTAGTTATCCATACTCGATAAAAAGATTAATATAGTCCAACCACAGATTTATTAAGAAACGAGATACCGGTCTCGGTTGTTACACCATTATCAATCTCAGTTTTCCAGAGATTGATAATGGCTCAGTTTACCAGAGATAATTGATAACGGTGCAAGAACCGAAACCGGTATTTCGATTTTTTAATAAATCTGTGATTGGAGAAAGTATCTAGTCTCTCATTCTATATCATTATAAGAAGTAAAAACGGCTTTTAGATATCAATGTGACCAAACATTTGTGACCAGTCACAAATAAGCTACCTATTTGAAAACGTTTCAACTACCTACCTGACTTACATCTTTTCAATCGATTTATATGAATCTCTTGATAACCATTTGTTACAAAGCAATCCATTACAATTAAGGTCTATCGTATAAGTTATTTGAATGAAAGTATCACAAACATTTACCCTGTTTTACAGTAAGAGAAGCATTTTATAAGCTTACACTCAAATTGTATAATAAAATGTTTGAAAAGTGGCACACTCACAATGTATCCTACTCACTGCTGCAGTACATACTACTTTGCAGTAAATCAGGATTCCCACATTACTTTTTCTGCACCAGACTATTTAAGCTTACTACTTAATATCAGGGACCGAGCTTCGCTCTGGAGTACAAAAGCATAAAAAATTTATTACGAAATAAGAAATTATAATAACATTCATACAGAAATGTTCTATCTAAATACAGTAAATTGAGATTAATTCCCAGAGGAATGCAAAAATTTCCCTCACAAAGGCACAGTTGCACAAATCCGGCTGAATTTTAATCCGGATTAACTTCACGTGAACCAAATCATAGAAGACCATTTCAAAAAAATGGATCTACTGAAATTAATCAAGATTGAAAATAACCCGGCTTTTTTGCAACCGGCACTAAGTACCTGATTGAATGATTACAAAAGTTCAACAACTGAGTCATAATTTTGACACAGTCCCACACAATCATATGAACTCGCTCACTCACTTCCATCACCAACAGACGACGAAATAATTATTATCAGCTGTTTTATCCAAGGATGAACAACAATTGTCCTTTTAATGTCCTTCAGCGAGTTTTTCCAGGGATGAGACTTAGTGCAATCGAATCTTTATATTATAAACCTACTATATGTTCTGAATTTCGTGAGAATCATTAGAGTCATTTTCGAGATCCGGTGAAATGCAAACATAGAAACATCTAAACATATAAACAGAAGTTGCTCGTTTAATAGTATAGGATTATAATGTAGGAATTCAGCACATTATAAGTAGTAATAGTCTGGTGCAGTGAAAACTGTGAGAATCCAGCTTTATTCTGTTTTACTGCAGCTGTAAGAAGCTTACATTGTTAATAAATGTTTTATTAAATTATTAAACAAACCTTAGACGGTCATTACTAATGTCATTACTGGAGACTAATGCCATTAATAATGATCGTGTAATGAGGCATAAATAGTAATGATGGACGGTAATGACAAAAATCCGGATTTTATCCAGCTTAATGAAGTTTGCAGATTTGCAGTATTGTGCCAGGATTAAAAGAGTGCATCTTTAGTCCACAAATTGGAGAGCTGCACTAACAAGAGTATTGAAAAGTATCAAACTATTACCACATATAAGGAAACTTTTGAACAAGCAATTATAATAATGCTCTTCAATTTCACTCCATCACGAACTGCTTGTTAATGATCTTTATTCAATACTAAAATTACGACATACCAGTCTGATTTCAAATCAAATGTAGTGAAAAGTATTGTAAAGTAATTATTAAAACTTTGGAATAATTTTACTGAGCCAATTCATTTGTTTATGAAAATATTATTCTTAAACCACAAATCATTTACAAGTATCACTCTTAACTACTCCATCTATAATCTCACTTACTCAACAATAATTATTGTTTAGTAAGTTGATTCCATAATAATTATTATTTTGAAATAAATGATAGAATCAATGTAAATTCTCATATTACTTGTTAATATAAATCAATTATAATTATTGTGAGTTCGCATCTTCCTACATCCAAAAATCCTCCATCCCATTTTCCTATTCTTTGAAAAAGGATGGAATTATTAGCAGTTCTAGAACGGACACATTGTCTCTTTTCAACCAAGGTCAAGAAACAGAAGAAGACTGAGATGATCACGTGACCACGGAGTGATGCTTCTCATGTAATAAAAAGCCGTCTCACTGAGCAAAATCGCCATCCAGTCTCATTAAATAAACACGATTTTCCGGTTGACTTTTGCAAAATCATTTTTAATCATTCAAGGCATTCAAATGAATGCACCAGGAGGAAAGCTTTCATTTGCAAATAGCAGGAATTATAGTAGAGAATAAAAATTGCTATAGTATTATATAATAACCAAGCAATGTTATGGCTTAGATTTTTTAAGAGTGGACCAGAAGTCTGCTACTATACAGCGGTTACTTTTCGTGTATTAATATGGATTGATTATTATTTTGCTTAGAACTGTATTATAGATTACACTATTATTTTTATTGCATTATTTTATTATTATGGCGCGAAATAGAATATGATTTGATGTGATTTGATTTATAAAGCACCAAGGTATGGAAATGTTATAGAACATTAAACTTCTGTTGATTTTTTTATATTTTAGTACAATCTACAATAATAAATTATATTGATTCATTCTTTGTAGTAGAATGGTTGTAGTCTGTAATCCTAGTCCATTCTTTGTAATAAAATTATAAATACATTCTTTTTAGGTGTATTTTGCAAGTAAAAATGATCTATTAGTCATTTATTATTATCTATTTTTCATCAATTTGATTATCAAGTTAAAATCATAACAATCCTGAATCAGTCAAGTGTCAAGGAACATGATTTTGAATGTTCTAATGTTCATAATTATTTTGTAATAGACTTCTGGATCGTAGCATACTTTTGCGAATGAAAAACATCTACTTATACATTTACATACAATGTAGTTGAAATTTAAAGAAATATGATGAGCTGTTTGCTTGATTCTAGTTCACTGGAATGAAGAAAATCCAGTCTTTTACACAGCTACCGTCTTTTACACAGCTACGGTACCTAAAATATAGCACTCTCACGCGCAGTAGGCCTACTTACATAACAAAATAAATGCGATGTAACATTCAAAGGTACCACACAATAAAAGTAATCTAGCAACAACAAAGCAACTCAAGTGAGTCCAAGGAAATTGTTGAAATTGCAATTTTAATTGGATAAATTTCAATGAATAAAACTCTCCGATCTTCTACAAAAGGCAAGGACGTTCTTTCTTGGAGCACTTAACAACTTCAGAGCACAATGTGGATACTCTTTATTTAATTCAGCATTATGATGATTGTAATTGTAGTTTATGTTGTTTCTGTAGCAGTTCATCTTTTGATCTCCCACATACAATTTCGAAATTTCTCACATTTTGAGCGATCTATCTCCAATATTCACTTTCTTGGTAAGTTATCAAAAGTTAACTTGGTATCAACCAAATCTGGGAGATTTGCATCTCTCATGAAATCTATGAATAAAATTTATCTACAAAGAATGAATAAATCCATGGATAAAAACATCATAGATTTTTGCAAAAATGGTCAAAAATTAAAATAGTTCAAACTCTCAGGAATGATAGTACTTGACGAGAGGAACAATAATATGTCATCACATTGGCGAAATTCTCTCCTATTCTTGAGTTATAAGCATTTGAAGATGAGTGATTTTACTGATCTGAGAGTGGAGAAAAGATTTTATGCTTCAGTGCATAACTCACCCTGTATTGTAGCGAAACGTCTCATATTATAGCACGACACTTGTTAGGTCAACCTCTATCGTATTGACATAAAAATTAGAAATCAAAATACCGGGTTTTCAACTTTATTTTATTTTCACAACATATTTCGACTATTAATGACGAAATTGCATTAATATTAGTCGATTCCTTTTTTCTATATATATAAAAGCGAAATGGCACTCACTCACTGACTGACTGACTGACTGACTCACTCACTCGCAGTACTAAAAATCTACCGGACCAAAAACGTTCAAATTTGGTAGGTATGTTCAGTTGGCCCTTTAGAGGCGCACTAAGAAATCTTTTGGCAATATTTCAACTCTAAGGGTTGTTTTTAAGGGTTTAAAGTTTGTCTTTTAGCATGTATATTCTTCTTCTCCCAATCTCTTAATTATAATTGAAATTTCCATATCATTTATAGAACTATAGAACTATAATCTAGATAGAGATTATAGTACCTCTTCGAAACAGTTGTTAACTGGCAACTAAATTAATAATTTTGTCAGGTTAACATTAAGTTGAGTTGACTTTGTTAGGTTGGCACCAAGTTGAAGATTTAAATGCATTCATCGCGGAAAAATTGATTGGGCACTGCTACTTCAATCCTGGGAATATTATATTACTAGCCGTCAGGCTCGCTTTGCTCGCCATATCCGTTTAGCCAGACGTTTAGTCTGGCCCCCGACTGGATTGTCCTAACATATGATAAAAATGCTCAAATGAAAAATGCAGGCGAGCGAAGCGAGCCTGCTGATTTCATTCTTGGACGATCCAGTCGGGGGTCCAGGGGGCGGAGCCCCCTGGCTAGACGGATATGGCGAGCGAAGCGAGCCTGATGGCTAGTTTATAATAAAATAAAGTTAAAAGCAGTGTACCGGTACTTTGATTCCTAATTTTTACGTTCTGTTTTCTTTCATTTCAGTATTCCAAATCCATTTCTTAAAATATTTTAGTAAAGTACGGTAGTGAATTTGATATTGTGAAGGTTTCCACATTGAGGCTAGGGCCACATGAGCGCACAAAGTGCGTCCGTTGCAACTAACTTTTCGCGGCCGTCGCCAATGACACCACACGAGCGTTGAGTGTGGTGCGTCAACGTCAGTTGGCTTTACGCAATTGAACCAGACGAAGCAATAACTTTTGCATGTCTCGACGTGCGTTGTAGCATTTCTGCGCAGTTCAAAAATCACCGTCCGTTACTACTTGGTACGCAAGTACCTCGTGTGTTGTCACCAATTCACTTCTATGTATTTCTACAACGGACGTCAAAAAGTAAGTTGCAACGGACGCACTTTGTGCGCTCATGTGACCCTAGCCTCAGGCTAGGAGAAAGACACAAACAAAAATTTAATGGAATGAATTAAATTTACTTTTCGAAAAAATAGATTTACCAAGAATGAATTGATAATGATTCTTATAAATATTTGATTGTGACAATTCCAAGTATTTCTATTCAGTAGCTAAGTATATACTTTTCGAAGTAGATTACCCGTACTGGGAATCGTTTTTTGTACTGTATTCTCTCTTCTCAAGGTAAAACTATTTCTTTGCAGAGAGTAATATGATAACTATTAGTAGGTGTTTATCTTTAAGAATATAGGAAGATAAATAAATTTCCACTCATTTTAATACAAAATTTATTTGCTACAAAATCCTACTCTTGTAAACAGTAGAAATAACTATAATTTGTACAGACTCTTTACATTTACAACAATACTATAACAAAATTAATTACAATGATTGTTTCACAATAGCAGTTCATCACTCGCAGAGGACATTCTAATGGCAAGCAACAAATTTAAGAGTTATAAAATGAATTCAAATATTTGGTTTTTCATAATAAAAAATGGTTCAATACTTCAATTGAAACGCGAATCCATCTATTTTAAAAAATCGATAAATTTGGAGGAAAAATTAAAAACGAAATTTGGAATTTCATTTAATAAATATTGAAATAAATTTATAATTTTTCAGTTACAGTTAACCATTCAAATATTGAATGTTTGGTCAAGGAGGAGTTTGTATGGAAGGGAGGAAGTACATAAAAATAAATATAGGCTACAATTTCTATAAATGAATACGGATTAAAAAATACATAAAACTTTATGACAAGTGATGAATTCCTATGTTTCACATAATTGATTTAGAAACGTAAATTATTTTAGTTGGCACTGTCTCATTCTAATAAAAATTGATAAAAAATATTAACCCGTCTGAATATCATCTACATATTTTTGAGGTCTTATTCACAACAAGGAACTCAATAGGATGGCAATATTGTTTATCGATAAATCTCATTAATAAAAAATCAGTACATCAAAATGGCAATTGATCAGTTTGATTATCAAGTTAAAAACATTCAGTACAGTACTTTCCAACTGGTTGAGCATTTGTTTTCAAGTCTTTATTGAGTACATTGGGAAAGTACTGTACCTCTTATTACCTTTTGAAATGGTAAACACCTAATTTCAAGAGGAGTAAATTATAATCACTGGAAACTTTACAAGGGATCAATAAATTCAATGGCAATATTGTAATAAAACTCAAAATTCGAGCAGATCAATATTTCAAAGCGTGTGAGATACTATAATCGTTCTAATAAAAACTTGTTTTGTGTATTCTTTTACAACACTGGTTATAAAACATTAATGTGAAAATTTATGAATAAAAACTTCACGTCGAACCATTCTTCCACTTATTCAAAAACTGATAACTGCTAGATTTCTATCTGTACATCTAAATATCATTATTGTGGCACAAAAATTAATGGCCTTAGAAAATACATTTGTACAAAACTCACTTTTTCTCTATACATAGGTATTTCGCCATTGTTAAGAATCATTTTAATGATTCAACTTGTCTAAAGCAACAAGTGCATGTAATATAATCACAGTAATGGCCATAATATTCCTTAAAATAATTTAAAATAAGTGACGTATACGTATCTCATCTTTACAATTCAATTTTTGATTACAAAATTATATTTACAACGAATCATAGAGCGTGATTCGAGTTGCTATATACTAGAACGAAGAGCGGCCAAACAGCACACCCTTTGGGTACGTATTTTGGCACAGATATTGTCAAATTTCACTAAAAATTTATATAAAAATAAATAAATTTTAGTGAAATTTGACAATATCTTTGTTTTCTTATTATTTTGGCACATATTTACACGAACGACAACTATTCAACACAGTCTATATTAAAAAATAATTAAAGTATAATACCTGAGGTGATGTAAATGAGCTTCATTATTGCACTTGATTCTCATCACCTTTTTTGTGCATTCCAACAAACTAGGAAACCAATCATGGCTCTCATTTTGTTTCTATAGCCAAATCAGAAGGAATTCACAAGAATAAATAAATTCGTTATTCTATTATCTACTTACAGTCTCTGTTAAGTCTAATCAGTTAAACAATTTTTACATTAATTTTGATTGACCACCGATTATCGTCTGGCACTTTATTAATTACAAATAAATCTATTTACAAGTAGAGTTCATCTATTTACACTGCGCTGACTACTGTTAATTAATTTGTCAGTGTTCTTAAGTCTAATCTATAATGTTTCTGGCAGGTTCTGCTTTGAATTCTCTAATAATTAACTAATAAATATTTACAATTAATAGAATACTTGATGCAGCTATCACATTCCGACATTGATCATCAACAATTATTTGACTCTGTGAATCTTTTGTGAGCATAAAGATCGATCCGTATATAGAGCACAAAAATAAAACAAAATCTCCACCCTTTGATTGACACTCATCGTTTACAAGTTTTTAGTTGTAGATGGCAAGGACAATTTCATCATATTTAAGAACAATCACTTATGGTTTATGAAGTTTTCAGTTGAATATTGACATCAATTTTGCCATTTTTGACAGTAATTAATATGATAGTTCTGATTGAGGTGGAAAACAAACACATAACAATAGTTTCTGTTTTCATTGTTTTGTGATTGATCTAAATTTGAACACCCAAAATAGTTGTCTACGACTCAGTCAAAGTATTATTCTATTTGGACTATGATATTATATAGATCATTATCTTGAGACACATTTTTAAGCCGTGTCCATACTGAACATATGTTCGGCAAACATGTTTGATGAGGAGCTCAGGGACAAACATTTTAAAAAGTTTGTACAATCATTGTTTGTCAAACAAAAAATTACTGTTCACAGCTGTAAAACACAAAACCTGTTTTCCCACTAAAATATTTTGTTTGGTGACGCGTCCACACTGGCCACGGGCAAACATTGTTTGTCAAACACAATAAAA
The DNA here is from genome assembly GCF_014356525.2 of Nilaparvata lugens. NCBI lineage: Eukaryota > Metazoa > Arthropoda > Insecta > Hemiptera > Delphacidae > Nilaparvata > Nilaparvata lugens. The sequence goes on along the minus strand of NC_052508.1, from coordinate 67,893,264 downwards.
TTTGCCAAAACTTTTTCAACAAACATGTTTGTAGAACATTTGAACACGGCTTCACAGAGGGAGAAACCAATACAGATTATTTTGAACTAGCCTTTTTATATAGTTTTCCTTTCTTCTTGAATGTTGGAATGTATTTTTCTGTCGAATGAACACGTATTTTGGTGACGCTAACACAATTTCAATTTCAATTTCAATTTATTGGAAAAAAGATACATTGTAGTGAATGTAGTTAATCAGTGTGGATGCGACAGGCACACTGCCCAAAACCGCACAACCAGATATATGAAGAAAAAGGTTATGAAAGATTGTTATAAAACTTGTTGAATATGTATGAAACTTCTTCATAATTAAAAAACATTGTTTTACTTGTCAATATCACTTATAATTAATTTTATTATACTGCAGTATCATGTTGTTGTAGAGGTTATGAAAGATTGTTATAAAACTTGTTGAATATGTATGAAACTTCTTCATAATTAGAAAACATTGTTTTACTTGTCAATATCACTTATAATTAATTTTATTATAGGTACTGCAGTATCATGTTGTTGTAGAGGTTATGAAAGATTGTTATAAAACTTGTTGAATATGTATGAAACTTCTTCATAATTAAAAAACATTGTTTTACTTGTCAATATCACTTATAATTAATTTTATTATACTGCAGTATCATGTTGTTTTCAACACTGAAGAACAAAAAGTTCTATGTTGAAATAACACGGAACTGCAGTCCTGTAATTAGATGAACAATCAGCTTTAAGCTGGATTCGCATGCAACAGTGACGGTCGACAGTGGAAATATAATTCCCATAAGCTCTAATGGTATTATTCATACTCAGTCACAGTGGAAATATAATTCCCATAAGCTCTAATGGTATTATTCATACTCAGTCAGTCTGGCTGTTCCAATTAGAACTAACAGGAATTATATGTTCACTATTCACTGTCACTGGTGTGTGTGAATCCACCTTTAGAGTACAGTTGACAAATGAATCAATATTTGAAAAAACAAAAATTTATTTCGGTCATCAAATCCACATTTATTAAATTTATTAAAATAAAACTGTGTTTCTCCAGTTAAGGAGAAGTTCAACAACATCAATGAATAGTCAACAAATTTTATAATAATCTTTCATAATTATTTTCTTCATTTATCTGGTTGTGTTAAGCCCCACACACACACATCAATTTTTGCTGTTCTAGTGAGTACTATCAGATTTAACGGAACTTGATAAATATCATCTGTTTAATCCAATAGAATTTATAAATCAATTTATCATGTTGACAGAAATAAAACTGTGTTTCTTCAGTTCTGGAGAAGTTCAACAGCATCAATGAATAGTCAACAAATTTTATAATAATCTTTCATGATTATTTTCTTCATTTATCTGGTTGTGTTAAGCCCCCCCCCCCACACACACACACATCAATTTTTGCTGTTCTTCTGAATTCTATCAGATTAAAAGGAACTTGATGAACATCATTTGTTTAAATACAATAGAATTTATAAGGACGGCAAAATACCTTACGAACAAAAATCGATGTGTGTGTGCAGGGCTTAAAAGTCACCAAAATACGCGTTCATTCGTCAGTAAAATGCATTCTAACATTTAAAAAAGAACAACTACATACAAAGTGTAGGTCGAAATAATCTCAATTATATAATGGTGTCTCCGACTGTAAGAATGTGTCTGAAAATGATGATCTATATAATATAGTCTACATATTGTGTTTACCACAGTGTTTTTCCAAATATTATAAAGTTGATGAGGTTTGAAAGCTTGAACCTCATTTTTTAGAGGTTTAAAGCTGTGTTTGAATATTATTTGTTGTAGATCAGTGAGGATGCAAAGCAGAAGGCCAGAGACAAACACTAAACGATAGAAGGTAATCGACTTTGGGAAGTTACTAGATCCTGAGTTCAGTATCGGTGTTGAGTGTCCTCTGGCGAAGGTGGTGCGAGGGGGGGTGGCCGGGGGTGACGAGAGGGGAAATTGAGGGGGACCGTGTGGCCAGGGGTGACAGGGAGGGAGAGAAACTGGGTGACATGGCGGAAGAAGTGCTGAATCCGCCCCCAGCGTCATGGGAGATGGGTGACCGCGGTAGCAGCAGCATTTGTGACGGGGGCGGGTTGCGGTTGGCTGCCAACACGGGGGCGGCAATCGAGCGCGGAGCCACCGATGTGAGCAGCGGGGGCGGCACGACTGTTTTCATGAGGGGCGGTTTAGTTTTGCCGCTCGAAGCACCACTGTTCGCACTTTTCACTGAAGCGGTATCGTCTTTCAGTCGCGCGATCTCCGAAAACACATGCGCGAGGGGTTGGTACTGGGGACCCCAGTCCAACAGGTAATCCCAGTTATAACTACCTGTCAGTTCCTCTTCACTGTGCACTATCGAGCTTAACGACCCGGTCATGGATGGTTGATGTGTGCTGTCGGGCACATCTCCGTACCCTCCCAGCACCAACGCGTGATCGACGGCCGCTACCAGAGCCCCGGACCCCGCACTGCCCGCCACGTCCTCCGCACTGCTGCCACGTTCACTGCCACTCACGTCGTTCAGCTTGGCGTAGATGAGATTCGTGATGTCCGCTTCCCCCGTCGCGTCCTCGTCAAACATATGCAGCGCCACACCCTGGTGGTGCAGCATCGTGTCTTTGCTCGGACCGGCAACTAAACTCTCCGAGTGCCTCCTAGACGACCCCGATCCTTGGTTATCAACAATCCCCAACCTCGCCAAATACTCCTGTGTGTTATGCACTGACACATCAGACAGGTTGTCATCGTCATCTGTGGTGAGCCGGGTGGCGTCCCGCTGCAGAGGTCCCTCGTTGATCATCCTGATCTCCTCGTCCTCCACATCCTCACCGTCCTCGGCCGAGCCACGCCCACTCGACCCCGACTGCTCAGATCCGGACAACTCCGAAGTGGTCGCTGCACCCGAGTTGGAACTGCTAGTGTTGTTGTTCCTGTAGGTCGGTATCTCGTCGTACTTGGGTGGCCCGAACTGACTCGCCGCACCGGACACACCGCCTCTGATCGGTATCGTGTCGAAGGCACTGGGGTCGACAAAAGTGTCCGTACTCTGTCCCCCACTCAACCCAGGCTTATTCACTTTCTTGTGTCTTCTGTTTCTCAATGTAAAAACAGAAACACGGCTCCAAACGCTAGCACTACCAGGATTAGTGTAATCAATAGTCCCATCGCCCAGCCTGCTACTCCACTCGTGGAAGTCACCTGAGCAGTTTCACTTTCATTCCCAGTTAACACCAAATTTGTGTCATGTGGAGCGAGGGGATCTATTGTAACCTCAACAACACTCATATTAGTCAACGACCCTTGTCTGCCAGAGCTAGCAGTGACCACAAGACTCACATCCTGGCTTGAATCGAACCCGGCATCGATTTTCTTCTTGATCATGATGGCTCCCGTTGTGCGGTTGATCTTAAAATAGGGGTGTTGAGTCGTAAGTTGATACACAACCCTCCCATCTGGGCCCTTGTCTCTGTCGGTAGCTGTCACGTGTCCAATCACGTGACCAACAGGCAGGTCGTGTCCTCCCATCAAGAAATGGTACGTTCTTTCAGTGAACTGAGGATGGAACTCATCCCTGCTTTCAATCTCAATTCGGACTCTGACACGGGCCGTACGACCTCCCGCATCACTACAAGTCAGTGTGAACGCGTACCGACTCCTCACTTCATAATCGAAAACCGCATTAGTTGTGACTAAACCTGTCACATGATCAACCCGGAACAACTTCCACGAATCATCGATATCTGTGTACCCTGACGCCGCAGCGGATACAATGGTGTAGTTCAGTTTTCCATAAGCTCCCCTATCCACATCTGTGGCTCTCGCTGTGAACACAGGAGACCCGATCGCTTCATTTTCACCGACGAACTCCAAGTACTCAGTTATCGGGAACTTGGGCGTGTTATCATTCTCGTCTTCCAGGACAATCTTGACAGTGGTCAGGGTTGATAGAGGAGTATCATTGGGCGGTTTGCCACCATCCGTCGCCCTAACCACCAACAGATGCTCAGCCACCCCTTCATCATAATCAAGCTCATTTTTCACTCTGATAACCCCACTCAATCCATCAATATCAAACAACTTGTAGTCATTCCCGGACGTGATATCGAATCGTATGTCGGAATTTGGAGGCAGATCGGCATCAGTTACACTCATCTGCACAACCGAATGACCGATAGGAACAGCTTCTGACAAAAATACAACTTTGTTGGAGGTGAGGAACTCGGGTGCATTGTCGTTGGAGTCTTCAACACCGATGTAGACCTGGACTGCTGACGTATTTTCTGACGATGTCCCAGCTATCACCTTCAAATTGTACGAGTCCTGTTTCTCCCGGTCGAGAGGCTTCATCAGTAGAAGTTCGGCATGTGGGCTGTAACGCAAAATAACACACTCGATAAATATCTATAAATTGAACTAGTCACACAAAACAATTTGATTGTTTACAGATGAAAATAAATTGAAAGTTGCATTTGTTCAAATGCTTATTAATGAATAATTATTATTATACGAAAATCCCAATTAAATGCTGTAAATCACCCCGAAGACTTCTGCTACAGCAAATATTGACAACTGGGTAAACAGCTAGATTTAAATTCGATGAGCGCTACTATACAAAAATTATTTGTCAGCTTCGGGGTGATTTACAGCATTTAATTGGGATTTTCGTTTAATAATAATTAATTTGATTGTTTGTTAGATAACAAGGTTTTGGAATTCAACTCATGGTGATGTTTATGGATAAATAAGATGATAAGAGACTTGAGAACTTATTGAAATTGCACAAAAGCCGGTCGAATTTTAACCGTGATTAATTTCACAAGAACCAATCAGAGAAGACGGCTTCTCTGATTGGTTCTCGTGGAATTAATCACGATTAAAATTCAACCGGCTTTTGTGCAACCGGCACTAAGACACATTAAATTGAGTGACACAAGACTCGATACAAAACGGTTGTTTGTTTGATAACAAAGTTTTTGGAATTTGAACCCAGATGATGTTAATTGAAAAATAGAATTTAGATTGGAATAATTAAGGAATTATTGAAATTATTTATTAATTGTTACAATAAGTACATCATCAAAATGATAGGGAAGAAAAAATAAGGTAACCTTGTGCTATTCCTCTCCCAAATTTAGATAAGGTTACACATAGTCCGAAATAGGTTAAGTCTTGCAGTTGTTCACTTCAAAAAATTCTCAGTCCTTAATTATTTTCATGATTTAATTAAACGACTATGAGGCTGTTGCACAAAAGCCTGTTAAATTTCAATGATGATTTAATGCCAGGAGAAGTGAGAGTAATCAGAGAATGCTGTTTGAGAAGGCTTTTCTAATTGGTTCACGTGACATTTAAACATGATTGGAATTTGACAATCTTTCTTGCAACAGGGCTTATGACCCATTGAGTTAAGCGATACACTGGAACCTCGATATAGTACAACACGTTATACTAATTTTTCTGCAGGCCCTTGATACGTTCATAAAACTTTCAAACTTATAAACTCTATTGTAAGGGCTACTTGTATCTACATAAGAATAAAAAATCGAAGTACCTTACTAAAAAAATCAAATTTTCGACCTCCAAGTCATTTTCAACCTTGATAAATTACACCCCAATTTATTACAAACCTCATAATAGTACATTTTGAGACGAACTAAATCGAGGTTCCTCTGTATTTATTTTATAGTTGTATCATGAGTAAGAAGGAAATAAATTGCTAAAAAAACCTCATTTTTTCTCTGTAGTAATAATCAGACAGAAGTTTTCTGTCAGGTGAGGGAACATTTTTAAATTGAAGAATTTAAAACAGCGATTTCTGCTCTTGAACTTATTTAGAGTGTTTTTTAGCATATTATCATAAAAAAGTTCAGATAAGTACCAGAGGATTATGAATTCCAAATCAGAGCATTCTTCAGTAGAACTCTGGTAAAATATACCACACTCAAAATCGATAAACACACAATAAAAAGCTGTAAATCAGAACTATTACACTCTTGACAATTATCTCTTCAATTTTCAAATCACTGAAAAATCTATTCATCCAATAAAGCAATAAAACTATAATCCTATATTTGTTAGAGATTAAGCTGACACTCTAGCACTAAACTTTTGAAAAATATGACCTAGAAAAATATATTTCAAGTGGTGATGAACTAAGAGACCTTGGATAATTAACATGTATTGAATATTTGTAAAAATACTTTAAGCTGCGCATCTCATTATTAAACAGATATATAAACATCCGAAAATAATCTAAAAGGTAAACTTTCAATTCTTTATTTCCAAAATTTAACAACGTAACAAATCAAATGTTAATAAATCAAACACTCATCACAAGAAAATTAAATGAAATAAACTACCCAGAACTAACGAAATGAAAGAGGAAAAAATTAAAAAAGAAAATTAAATGAAATAAACCACCCAGAACTAAAAAACTGAAATGAAAGAGATGTTGTGTTGTCAGTTGCACATCCACCTTAGTATGGAGAAATTCTACACCATTTCCCTGTCTAGTGTGAATCTTTTCAAACTGAATCAGATTTTAAAAAGTTCAATTTTCCACTAAAAATATTATTTTATTCAGGTAAATAGGATTTTTTTCTAATTAATTTTTACAAAAAATACTATAATGAGGTCCACGTTATGGCAGTGGAGAAAGATAGGAGAACAAAGTTGCCGATCCTCTGTCTTGTCTATGCCTTCTATAGACCGGTAGCTGATGAAGGTTTATTGATTAACTGTTTATTCTCAATTATATTTTACCAAGCAAGAAATTATATTTTTCAATAGTTTCATAATGAATTTTCATAATTAAGATGAAATATTTTGTTAATTAATTATCAATTCTACATTGTTAAGAGGAGATCTGGCAACAGAGCAAAGAGAGCAGAAGATAGCGCTTTCCGATTTGTTGAATTATAGACAAGGATAGCAATACCATTGCTAATCAAAACACTGACATTATAACGTGGACCTCAATATAGCACTACCTCCGTAAACAAAGCCATAGTGCATTCTGGTGACGTCAGCACAGGTAGGGATCCTACACCAATAAAAACACTAGCTGATATAGATCAGCTGAAAACAACAAATTTTTATTGGTGTAGGATCCCTACCTTTGCTGACGTTACCGGAATGCACTACTATGGCTTTGTTCACGGAGGTAGTGACTATAGTCTCAATTCATTGGCTTTTTATAACCAAAGATTCTCACTATAAAATCTTATCCACTTACCTAGAAATATAGAACATCCCATCAGTGTTTCCGTCCACAATGGAGTAACGAATGCTTGTAACGTCGATTGCCATTGGTGATTTGGCCATTCGGAGAAGTGTCGTTCCAGCTGGGCTATTCTCTCGGACCATAACTCTGTGGAAGCATAAAAAGAAATAATTTATACATTCATTAATACATTTCGTATAATAGTTCGATCTACGCCTTCATGCAATAGATGAAAGTGTAAGACATAAAGTTTTCGAAGCAAAGTAAATTTTTTGAATTTGACTTTATTTAATAATAATAATTAATTAGCATTTGAACAAATAATGTAACTTCCAATTTATTTCCATCAATAAATAGAGAGTAAATTGTGAACCGATAATATTGATTCTGTGGATTTCTGGATTGATTTTCAGTTTTAATCTCAATAAAGTCAAATTCAAAAAAATACTTTGCTTCGAAGACGTTGTCTCACTCTTACACTTTTCATCTATTGCATGAAGGCGTAGAACTATAGAACGAAGGAGATTGGTTGTCGGCGACAACTAAGCTCCCCGACAGTAGATCCCCTGCTGGATATGAGGGGTCTGGTTGTCGTGATCGTACAGGAAAATATGATCAAATAGGGTAAGATTGGTAAGATGACAATGTTCCTACTATTAATTGATGTATGCCAATCATATAATAGGTGAAACCAAATTCATTATTCCAATTCATAGCATATAACTACAGATAACGCAGATCAGCATTAAATATGAATCATGTTGCATGAAAAATATCCAAAGAAGTAAAGGAATGAGAATGAGAGAAATGAATTACAACTTAAAATGTAACAATGATTTATATATTTTGACACTGCAAATTCTTTAAACTTTCTTGAACGACAACGCAAAATACTAGCAGAAACCAAGCTCCTTGCACGATAATGTCAACTAGTCTCCCCGATAGCAAATTCCCTACTGGTTCAGAGGGTACTACTGAACAACCAAGCTCCTTGGACGCTTCCGACAACCAAGCTCCCCGTCAGTTAAGCTCCTCTCTTAGGAACTCAGCTAACGCCGTCAGTAGATCCCTCGAAAGTGGTTTTGAAAGGAACTTTACTGACGGGGAGCTTTACTGTCGGGGAGTTTAGTTGGTGCGTTCCCCCACCACCATGAATGGATAAATTCATGAATTTTACCTGTACTCCTCCTGCGAGAACCGCGAGTCGGCGCTGCCAATATCACTGACGTGTACGCGAACGGCGACGACCGACGACAGAGCCGGCGAGCCGTTGTCGGTTGCGGCGACGGCCAGGTCGATGACCTTGCCACGAGCCACGATGCCGCTGCGGTTTGCGATCAGCTGACCGCTCACCTGGTCGATGCTGAAGCCGGGCACCGGCGTCACCAGCGAATAGTGGATGTCTGCGTTCTCACCCGCGTCGGCGTCCGTAGCGTTTACCACCAACACCGCCAGACTGGTATCCGCGTTTTCTGCACCATCAGCGGGAAATAACATTTTATAAGAAAACATACAGAGGATAATAAAAACACTTCACTTACATGTGATAATTTTCAACAAATTACGGTAATAAAAACAATAGAAAAATCTTGTAGTAGCCTACCCTTTATTTTTCAAGAACTTTAAAATAGTCAACAACTAGTTTCGACCCTACTTGATCCATTTTCAAGTTGAAATGTAGAAAAAATATTTTTTAGGGTCGAATCTAGTTGTTGAACTATTTTTACTTTCCTTGCCCTATTACCATAGGTAAGGAAAGTATTGCTTTCCGAAATAAATTAAGGTACCCCAATTTCTAAATTTCTATACGTTTCAAGGTCCGAGTCCAAAAAACTGGTTTTTGGGTACTGGTCTGTATGTGTGTGTGTGTGTTGTGTGTGTGTGTGTTGTGTGTGTGTGTGGTGTGTGTGTGTGTGTGTGTGTGTGTGTGTGTGTGTATGTGTGTGTGTGTGTGTGTGTGTGTGTGTGTGTGTGTGTGTGTGGTGTGTGTGTGTGTGTGTGTGTACACGATATCTCATCTCCCAATTAACGGAATGACTTGAAATTTGGAACTTAAGGTCCTTCCACTATAAGGATCCAACACGAACAATTTCGATCAAATGCAATTCAAGATGGCGGCTAAAACGGCGAAAATGTTGTCAAAAACAGGGTTTTCCGTGATTTTCTCGGAAACGGCTCCAACGATTTTGATCAAATTCATACCTAAAATAGTCATCGATAAGCTCTATCAACTGCCACATGTCCCATATCTGTAAAAATTTCAGGAGCTCCGCCCCATCAATGCAGATAGATTCCCAATTATCAGGCTACAGATACAATTGAAACAAAAAAAATCAAGTGGAGTAGATTGAGCATGAAAATCTCTACAATTAATGTTCAGTAACATTTTCACCTAAAATTGAAAATAAGCTTTAAATTCGAAAATATGTGATTATTCAATTGCAAATTATTGTTGATTCTATTAAATCATTCACTATGAAGAGATAGCAGACTTCATGTGTGTCTCCAGCGTTATTGCCCTGTCACCAGCTGGCTCAAATCTTTGAATAGTAGACTTGAGATGCGCGGGAACACTAGCGTCAGGTGATCAATTTTCATAACGGCAAGGAAAGTTGTGTGAGTGCGCCACACCAGATTTTTAAGTTTTTGAAAAATAAAGGGTAGACCTACTTCAAAATTTTTATATTGGTTTTATTAAGAGGATAATAAGTATACAGAGGAGTGCTAAATTAGTACACAGTAATAAAACATAGAATAGTTAGGCTGATATGAGGTAAGTTACTTATAACAATACATGTTTAATATGAACAGTAACAATAAACAGCGAAACATAACAGAAAATTAGACTGTAGTGAAGTCGAAAATAGTTCAAAACTGTTTATTACTTGCAGTTCGTCAAGGATAGTGAAATAGATGAGAAAAATAACATTTATTAGACAGGTTTATTCATGAGAAATTATCGAGTTTTCTGCAAAATCAGCACAGTAGTAACAGTTATTCATAAGAAACCACCGGGAAATTGATGTCCAGTTTCATGAAATTATTACACGCCTCTGACTTTTGTATTAAGATGAGATAAGATTCTTTATTTCGCATCCAATTTACAACAACAGAACAGCGCACAAAACTAAAAAAAAGATAGCAAATAAGAATAATAAAACAATACTTAAGACAACTTTTTAACCGAATAAATATGAAATTTGCTGATAATACTAATTGTATTAATTCTCATTATAGGATGATGGAATGTAATCTAGCACAGCTACACTGTTTTACAAAAATACACCATAATTAATGCACGAAATAAAATACTGCATGCAAAGACCTTGATGACAAGGTCACGTTCGCATTGCAGGAGCATCCTAAACAAGTTTCAAAGCAATTTGCAGTGATAAACCAACTGTGAATATTCTACCTTTGTTTGTTAGTTATAGCTTCCCAGAGTATATGGGCCAAGCCACAAGAGGCGTTTTTTCAATCGGTACGACAGGATAGGATGCTTTCCGATTGGCTGGTTGGGTTGGCGTCTAGAGTTAGCTTCCTGTCTTGTCGTACTTATTTACTTCTCAGCTCTACAGGTCGCTACAACCCTTGACCTCCCTCACAAAGCCTCTCCATCTCTCCTGATCCATTCACTACCTCCGTAAACAAAGCCGTAGTGCATTCGTGTGATGTCAGCACAGGAAGGGCTCCTATACCAATAAAAACACTAGCTGATATAGATCAGCTGAAATCTACAAATTTTCATTGGTGTAGAAGCCCTACCTGTGCTGATGTCATCAGAATGCGCTATGGCTTTGTTTAGTCTGTACTTAGTCTGTTCTCAAGTGTATTTTAGCCTGAATTTTGCCTATTTTTGAATTTATATTATCTTAGCCTGTTTTTAGCTTGTTTTAGAGTCTATTTTAACCTGTTTTCCAGTGTATTTTAGCCTGTTTATGGAGGTAGTGATCCACTGCCTGCTTTTTCCAGTTACGGACTCCCCTGTGTTGTCCTGCTAACTGAAAAAAACGTCTCATGTGACTTGGCTCTTGGAATTGTCTCATATTTTGACCTACTTTTGCACCTCTCTGACTTCTATATTTTTAGAAGAATCAGAGATAATTTAAAGGTAACTGAAGGGTAGGATAATTGAAGTGGTTTTGGGAAGTACCTGGCAGAACACCCTGGTAGGATAAAGTTAGATGGTAGAATAATTAGAGGGGTTTTGGTACGTACCTGGCAAAACAGCCTGGTAACTAGACTGCACAAAAACGGGTGCATTGTCGTTGTCATCTGTGACGTTGACTGTGAGCACAGTATGCGCAGTATGCGCCGTATCGGAGGCGGTTATTCGCAGCCGGTACACGTTGCGTGTCTCGAAGTCGAGACTGCGACAAAGTGTGACCTTGCCGCTGAACCGATCTATGCTGAACAGTCCCTCTGCGTCGGCGTCCTCCGTCAGACTGTAGGTCAGCGCCGGGTTCGTGTCAACGTCGTTCGCCGTCACTGACGTCACTACGCTGCCCACTTCTTTACCTGCAAAAAAACCAGATTCCTCATTACTAACATTAAATTCAAATATTTTTATTATCACAGACAAACCCTCTACAATCTGTATCGGCCACATCAGAATACAAGATATTACCATTGAGTATCGTTTCTCTAAGTAGATATCCCATGGTATAGGGCGTTTATGTCGCAACTTTTACTGTTATCTCAAGCCGACAGTTCACGTAGTTCTTTCCCATGCAGCTGTGTGACGCTGGTAGTCTTTCAAATTGTGCCGTTCATACCTTTCACCCCAACAAAACAGTAAAAATTGACAATAATCGACAGTAATCGGCTTGAGATAACAGTAAAAGTTGCGACATAAACGCCCTATACCAAGGGATATCTACTTACGCTATTGTTTCTCTATGATATTACCGAGTCAACATCAATAATCATAATAATTATTTGTTTCGGTTTTGAATATATTTGGACTTTTTAACATCAAAAATACCTTCATTTCGAAGTAAAAAGTGTATATTTAAAGTACTGTGCTTTACATCGATCTACATTGGAGCGTATCCCTACACTTATGAGTGTGAACAAAGCTACTGGATATATAGAGATTCAACACCGTAAAAAATCCAAGCTCAATAAAAAGTGGCTTACAGTGAGCTATTCTATCAGCTCTACTCATTATCCTGATTGCTCTCTTCTGTATAATTAATATCTCTCCAATTCTGGTAGCATTGCCCCGAAACACCAGACCATACCCTAAAACCGACTGGAACAGAGCAAAGTATGAAGATTTTACATATTCAAAAGGTGTATGAGTGATACAAGCAATTTTGTAGAAATAAATAAATACTTATGAATCCCATGAAACAAAACACAACATTGCTAGGTCAACAAACACTTAATTATAGTGAAAGAAACTAGTTGCTTTGGAAAACAAGCTGTAGTTATTTCACTATCTTTATTTTATCATGTGATGAATGATACATTGTTTTGTTTCAAATATGTTATATTGAAATTGTATTTTTTGGCTTCTAATTTATTATGTGTATTAATTGACCGAACATAGTGAGGTCTATGTTTTAACTTGAATTTTCTTTTGTCTGTCTGTATGTAACGCGTTGATAGAATTCTATGAGATTTGGCAGGAATATTCCCTTTTTAACTGCGCGTCGATGTATACACAAGGTTTTTTTTGAAATTTTGCATTTTAAGGATAAGAAAAGGAATTCCTCCATAATCAGATATCACTATAATTATATATCATCTAGGATTAATCAGACTATAGAATTATTCATAATCAATCAGCTGACTAGTGGATTATTCATTGCATGCATTACACAGATGTCTGGCCGTGTCTTTTTCTATAAGGTAGGTTTCAATATTTTTTATGATATTTTATATTTTATATTTTATATTTTATATTTTATATTTTTTATCACATTTGAAAAACAAATTTAATAGGTGATAGAAAATAAAATAAAAAATGATTAAATGAACTAAATAATGCTGAAGAAATCATAATATTCTTGATTGACAAAATTAATTTAGAAATATTTTTATCAGATGGAAAGATTATCACGGAACTGGATAAATTATTATCATATGGGATACAAATTCAAACGTGAACTGAGTTTATTAACATAAGTGAGTTTTTGATCTTGGAGAAAACAAATAACAGTTTTTAAGGATAAATTCAACTGTGAATTGTGATTCAACTGAACTAGAACAGGTGACATTAGATACTTGTGGATGACATAACTGCGTGAGGTCTACTGTTCACAGAACTTCTAGTATTAGATTTTAGTGACGATATTCAACTGCATGATGTTTCGTTTTGCTGTGTTCAATAAAGAAAATATTCTTTTATATTATATTATATTCTATTATATTATATTATATTATATTATATTATATTATATTCTATTATTTTCTATTATATTGTATTATATTCGATTCTATTCTCACCTTCACTAATACTGATGACACTGTGCGGCGGAAACGTGGGCTGGTTGTCGTTGACGTCAACGATATTGATGCGAATCGTCGATGTTCCAGTCATCTGCGGGATTCCCTCATCGGTTGCGATCACCGTCAGTCGATAGGTGTCTCTGATCTCTCTGTCTAGCACAATGTTGGTCTTCACGAGACCCGAAAATGGCGGCTCAATCACGAAGGCGTTGTCATGGTTACCGTCGACTATGTGGTATAACAGTCTAGAGTTTTGTCCTTGGTCCATGTCGGTGGCTGATACCTGCACCAAAAATTTCAATTATTAAATTTTAAAAATCATGATTAAGGGAATAATAATTATTACTTAATTAAAATTAAATTTCAATTAGTTTATTCATAATTATATCATTTTAATATTTATACTATTATCATTATTTTTAGAATCATATAATTGAAGAAAAAATTGAATACATACGAAATCATAGATGGTGACATGATCCTATCGAGATATTCAATTTACTGTTGTGTCAATTATTATTATCAGTTCCTTCCACCTTAATAAAAAAGCATTTAAGCTTTTTTTCGAAAGTTTATAAAAGAGTTTTGAGGTACTATGAAATTATTTCATTAGTAATTCACAATTCAAGAGGCCTATTGAAATACTTTATTAGAAACAGATCCACTTTATTATTTTCATTATTACACGTTTCAACAAATTGAAAAGCCTTGTTCACGCCTGTGATTCACTCTTGTGAAATTCTAACCTTATCTTGGACTTTGTCACATATAAATTTGAAAGAAAAATAGCACAAGGACTACCTTATTATTTCATCTTTCAATGTTATAACATTTGTGTCATTTGCATTGTAAATAAATAAAATAAATAATAATTCCACAACATCTCTGTGTCTAGTGTAAAATAAAAAGAATATCTTCAATCATATAAGAATGATGAATTCTCGAAAGAAAGAGAATTTTGGATACTGTTTTTTGTGAGATACTAAAACTTTTCATATATTAGACTTAATCGTTTACAAACAAATATGATTCAATATTGACTTTCCTCACTATGAAAAGCCAAAAATCTATGAATGCTGTAAGAAATTGCAAATTTACGATTTTTTTTGAAAATGATTTTCAATTTTCAATTTTTTTTTTGCTGTTTTTCATGACGAACCATTTCATATTTACTCTATTGTAGCTTGAACATTGTGCTTTAGAGTAAATATCTGGAAAAAACAATAAATTACTATTGGATAAGATATGAGGAATGAATTTCACTCCTTAGGAGTGGTGATAGGAGCTAAAGAAGCTCCTCCTTAGAACTGAAATGCATTCCTCATTTTTCATCCAAACTTAAAGTGAGTGTTTTTCAAATATTTACTTTGGAATACAGTATCCAAAAAAATTATTAATTCAGATACTAGACTAATTTTTTTCCTGAGAGTGATGCCCCCATGAGCTCTAGGCTTGTGCGTGGGTGATAAGGTGAATGGTAATGAGAGATGAATGAACCTATAGTTTTAGGTGGGTTCCGAATCACTGGGAAGCGATTTAGCAACTCACGAATGGTGATTCTGCAACATGTTAAGAGGAGTTGGCTCAAGTTACCCTTCTAACGCGCTCATGATTCTCAAATCTATATATATAAAAGCGAAATGGCACTCACTCACTGACTGACTGACTGACTGACTGACTGACTCACTCACTCACTCACTCGCATAACTAAAAATCTACCGGACCAAAAACGTTCAAATTTGGTAGGTATGTTCAGTTGGCCCTTTAGAGGCGCACTAAGAAATCTTTTGGCAATATTTTAACTCTAAGGGTTGTTTTTAAGGGTTTAAAGTTCGTCTTTTAGCATGTATATTTTTCTTCTCCCAATCTCTTAATTACAAATGAAATTTCCATATCATATCTTACTATAGAACTATAATCTAGATAGAGTACCTCTTCGAAACAGTTGTTAACTGACAACTAAATTAATAATTTTGTCAGGTTGGCATTAAGTTGAGTTGACTTTGTTAGGTTGGCACCAAGTTGAAGATTTAAATGCATTTATCGCGGAAAAATAATTGATTGGGCGCTGCTACTTCAATCCTGGGAATATTATATTACTAGCCGTCAGGCTCGCTTCGCTTGCCATATCCGTTTAGCCAGACGTTTAGTCTGAACCCCCAACTGGATTGTCCTAACATATGATAAAAATGCTCAAATGAAAAATGCAGGCGAGAGAAGCGAGCCTGCTGATCTCATTCTTGGACGATCCAGTCGGGGGTCCAGGGTGCGGAGCCCCCTGGCTAGACGGATATGGCGAGCGAATCGAGCCTGACGGCTAGTCATTATATATAGCTGCATAAAGACTTGTGCGCTACGAACACACACATTTCACTCTTCAACAGCTGATTATATCTGTATTTGTACAGAAACTGTAAGGTACAGATCTAACAAGCGTAGCATCAGCTGATCAAGAAGTCTTTACGCGCCATGAGCGATAGCTTATCAGCGCGACCACTGAGTCACAT
The DNA here is from genome assembly GCF_014356525.2 of Nilaparvata lugens. Taxonomy (NCBI): domain Eukaryota; kingdom Metazoa; phylum Arthropoda; class Insecta; order Hemiptera; family Delphacidae; genus Nilaparvata; species Nilaparvata lugens. The sequence goes on along the minus strand of NC_052508.1, from coordinate 67,877,041 downwards.
AGCTCCCTATGTTTTTCTTGTGTTTTTCATATAATATATTATTTATTATTGTGGAAGAAAGAAGGTTTTTGATATGATTTAATGTTTGAATTCGAATTCGACTGACCTGAATGACAAAAGTGCCCTTATTGTTTCCTTCCCAGACGGCAGCGGTGTACTCCAGCTGGGTGAACCTCGGCACATTATCGTTCTGGTCGGTGAGATGAACGACCACCTCGCAGTAGCCAAAGAGGGGCACGCCCCCTGCGCCCCCCTCGGCCCGTGCCACCACCACCATCTTCATGATGGGATTAGTCTCAAAGTCCAGGTTTCGTTCATCGCGCACTTCAATCACACCTGTGCTGGAGTTGATATCAAACAACATGTCATCGTTGCCCGAACCGAAGCTGTACTGCACTCTCTGTCGTCGTCCGTCGCTACGAACCGCCGAAACCTGCACAAAAATCGAGGAATTTTAGAGATTTTAGATGTAATGATCAATTTAATACAATAATATCGGGGCACCGAGCTTCACTAGATATTTTTTTTTCATTGATAAACAGAACACAATTCTCTAAAATTATCGTGCTTATATTTTACAGCTGGCAATACAGCTTATGTATTTCGGGGATGCGATATTTTGATTTTCCACAGAATCACACACTCACTCACTTTTTTACTATCCACAGTCGACGAAAGTCTCAGCTGTTTCAGCCAAGGATGAATTATCCTTTTAATGTCGTTCAGCGAGTTTTCCCAAGGATGAGACCTAGTGCGATCGAATTTTTATATCATAAACATACTATGTTCCAAATTTCGTAAAAATCGTTAGAGCCGTTTTCGAGATCCGTTGGACATAAATTACCATAAATATAAATAATCAAAAATAAAAAAATATAAATAAGTAAATATAAAAATATATACAGAAATTACTCGCTCAATATAATAGGATAATTGATAATTATTTAACAGAGACCCAACTTTAATGATGTAGAAAATTAATCAAGCGAATCATCTGCACAGAATAACAGAAAATATTATAGGTTTTACATCAAATTATCAATGTAATACAGTAGAATAAACCTAATTAATAGCTACTAGTAGTTATGTGAACAGTAGACCTTACGCAGTATTCTCATCCACAAGTACCTGATTGAAACTATAGACCTAATGGAAATACAGCAATAGACTGGCTTCTCCACACATCGGTGTAATCACTTGTCAGCTGATTAATGATGAATAATTCTATAGTCTGATTTTACTCTAATATTGGCGTATGAAGGAGGCTCCTTTTTCCTTTTATATTATCCTTGAAATGCAAAATTTTTCAAAAACCTTGTATATACGTAGATGCGCAATTTAAAAAGGAACATACCTGTCAAATTTCATGAAAATCTATTACCGCGTTTCGCCGTAAATGCGCAACATATAAACATTTAAACATTAAGAGAAATGCCAAACCGTCGACTTGAATCTTGGACCTCACTTCGCTCAGTCAATTAAACATAAATTCAAATTTTATGCTGTCTATTACCCCAAAGAATTAAATGAATATCTCTTATTTCTTACATCATTACAAAATTACATTGTTTGTTCTTCATCCCAAAAATGAATAGATCCTATTATAATTATTAAGCGAGCAATTTCTGTATTTTTATATCTGATTATTTATATTTATATCTGGTTATTTTTATGTTCAACGGATCTCGAAGATGGCTCTAACGATTTTCACGAAATTTGGAACATAGTAGGTTTATGATATAAAAATTCGATTGCACTAGGTCTCATCCTTGGGAAAACTCGCTGAACGATATTAAAAGGATAATTCATCCTTGGCTGAAACAGCTGAGACTTTCGTCGTCTGTGGATAGTAAAAAGTGAGCGAGTGATTCTGTGGAAAATCAAAATATCGCATCCCCGAAATTCATAAGCTGACGTATAGCCAGCTGTGAAATAAAAACACGATCATTTTAGATAATTGTGTTCTATTTATCAATAAATAAAAATAACGAGCGAAGCTCGGTGCCCCGATATCAACTATTGAACATAGAACCAAATTTTATGCTGTCTATTACCCCAAAGAATTAATTGAATATCTCTTATTTCTTTCCAACTGCAAAATATAATTTTTTTACACATTTTTTGTCTGAGTATGCTCCATGTTGTTCCCTTTTAATCATTGCAAAATTACATGGTTTGTTCTTCATCCCAAAAATAAATTCCCGTTATATCAAGTGAGCAATTTCTGTATTTTTATATCTAGTTATTCATGTTCAACGGATCTCGAAAACGGCTCTAACGATTTCCACGAAATTTGGAACATAGTAGGTTCATGATATAAAAATTCGATTGCACTAGGTCTCATCCTTGGGAAAACTCGCTGAATGACATTAAAAGGATAATTCATCCTTGGCTGAAACAGCTGAGACTTTCGTCGTCTGTGGATAGTAAAAAGTGAGCGAGTGATTCTGTGGAAAATCAAAATATCGCATCCCCGAAATTCATAAGCTGACGTATAGCCAGCTGTGAAATAAAAACACGATCATTTTAGATAATTGTGTTCTATTTATAAATAAATAAAAATAACGAGCGAAGCTCGGTGCCCCGATATCAACTATTGAACATAGAACCAAATTTTATGCTGTCAATTAAATGAATATCTCTTATTCCTTTCCATCTGCAAAATATATTTTTTTACACATTTTTTGTCTGAGCATGCTCCCTGTTGTTCCCTTTCAATTATTACAAAATTACATGGTTTGTTCTTCATCCCAAAAATGAATAAATGATGAATAGCAGAGTCTTTTAAACAACGATATTGGGAAGATCTCTTTCTCTCACTTTCTACTTGCATATTTGTTATGTTTCTAAACAAATTGATCTGAAATAAGCTGGGTCCATCAGATAAAATAATTGCTTTAAGAACCAAGCTTTTTCATCCGTCCATTCCACAATCACAAACCATAGAATGATTATGAGTCATCATCATATCTGTAAGAAGAAAAGAAAGATATCAATATCTTAAACAAAAATGGATTTGAAAAAGCTTGTTCCATCAGATTAAATAAAATTGCTCTAGCAACCGGGCTTTTTCATTCGTCCATTCGACAATCACAAACCATAGATTGATGGTGAGTCATCATCATATCTGTGAGTAGAAAAGAATGATATAGTTTTGGGAGCATTACCTGTAGCACTTCCTTGCCGGCAGGTGAATTCTCCGGAATATGAATGGAATAGGAAGCATTCTGGAACCTGAGTGCGGGTGATGAGTCAGGCCACTCCCCCACACGAATCTCCACCAATCCGGTGGCACTTTGTGGTGGGTTTCCTTTGTCCGTCGCCAACACCTTAATCACAAACGAAATACAATCAACATACAAAAACAATACAATCAAAATACAAATATCAAACACAAATACAAAAATAATAGGTAGTTCCATATCTTCTTAAAATGTATGAATTCAGGGCTACTTTCTTGTATTTATAAAATAGAATTATAGTTCCCTTTGAAATTGATAAAATAATAGATTAAGAATAGACAAATTATAACAACTAGTTTCATTGAACACTGTGAACGATGGTGTGAACACTGATACTGAAACAAGTTGTTATAATTTGTCTATTCTTAATCTATTATTTCATTAATTTCAAGGGGTACTATAACTCTACTTTATAAATAAATAAAAGATAATAGACTTAATGGTGCAGTGGGTGTGTTGAAAAGAATGAAAGGAGGAAAATCGTCTATTGTGAGGTCCACGTTGTAATGGCAGTGGATAGAGAACATCGTTGCCGATTCTTTGCCTTGCCACTGCCTTCTACAGAAGATAGCTTATACCAGTATATCTGATGTAATATAAATTGTTCAAAATTATAAATGACTTGTTCTAAAATGACTTATGATGCATGACAGCTCGGACTCACTGTGCTGGTATAATTAAACGACTTCCCCAGCAAATCAAATAATATAAATATAAATAAAATTATAAAACTGGGTACCCTTTTAAATTATTTCGTCACGACATGTTTCGGCTACTAATGACATTTTCAAAGGGTGCTCAGATTTATATTCTTATTTATATCAAAAGTATCCCTAAAGAAAAAAAGATAATTCAACACAGCTTCATAGACCAATTACAATCATTTAGCGGCAGCATTTTATGAAGATTGTTTTTGTAGGTTGATCTGTCTACTGGTATGAGAAATGCCTCAACCTTCATGACAAATATGTTGGAGATTAATCATAAATGTAAGTAACTTTTGGTGAAAAATAATTCTTTCTATAAAAATAGTATGAAAACACTAACTTCACTTATATGAGCTACTTTTGTACAAATTAATAAAAGCAATATAAAAACTAGTAGTACCCTTTATTATTATTTTTTATTGAATGAAAAAGACTAAGAAATTGTCAAAAAACCACTGATTTATTGACAATTATGACATATTATTTTTTATATTGTTTTTATCAAATGATATGAATTTTAATTATTACTCCTCCATCCACCTTCTTCTAACACTCATCCTGAGCCATATCTCTCTCCTCTCACTTCTCGAACTTCTTCTGCTCTCCTAGTTTCTATTATTTTCATCAAATCTATTATCTCAATTGAATACAAAAATTATAAAAATGATTAAATAAATATATAATGTTTACGCGAAACCTATGTCTAATGACAATATTCGTGACAAGAATATTTATTTAATCGGAGGTTCAATAAAATGACCCTAGTATTACACTTATTTCTGATTATGATATGTGATTTGTTAGCAATGGTTTATTTTTTTCAATTCAATCTTTTTTTTCCCATTTCACCAAAACACAGAAAACAGTACAAAGATGTGACAATAAAAAAAAAACAATAATTATAATTCTAAATATCTATATAAACTATCTGTAAAATACGGCTGGAGGTGAAGAATTACTAGCATAAATGAAACACTTGTTCGCCAGTAGGAGTAGAATAGGTAAGTCCTATTATTGAGTATTTAGTAGAAAGTGAGAGGACACTTACCTCGAGATGAAACATCTTCCCCGACTCCATAGCTAGACTGGCAGCAGCCGTGACGACCCCGCTGTTCGGATCGATACGGAACTTGTTCGCGGGCGGCTCGTTGATGAGACTGAACACAATGTCGGCATTCGTTCCCTGGTCGTTGTCGCTTGCGGTCACCCGCAACAGGTCGTGGCCCGGCTGCGTGTAAGCGGCCACGTCGGCCGTGAACGGGTAGCGCGTGAACATAGGCTTGTTGTCGTTCACGTCGCCGATCATGATCTGCACGGGAACCTTCTGCGAACGTGCGTCGTAACGACCTCCGTCCGTCGCCACCACTAGGAACTCGTATATGCTCTGTCGTTCGCGGTCGAACGTTCTGTAACCAACATACAATATTCAGTTTATTAAACTATCAATATACTTTCAAATAATAACTTGTAATTTAATGATTATTTTGTTTGTAAAAATATTTCTTGTATTTGGCAATATTTGGCTGTGCTAATAGTGAAGTTAAGTTTCTTTTCTGGCTCAAAATTTTGCAAATTACTCAAAAATTTCCAATTTGTAGAGATTTGAGTGAAATATTTTTGTTTTTAATTAGTTTTTAAATATCAAAATTTAAAATTTCTAGTTTAGTCATTAGTTTTGAAGTAGAAATTGGACTCTTTGAAGTGAAAAGTGGAATTATATCCTCATTCTTTTTTGAAACTTTTATTTGTAAAAATTTGGGAGAAGACAGTTTTGGGCTATGCCTGTTGTCTTCTCCCAATCATATTATATTGTAATTATGATTTGTAATTGTCAATGAAATAAATAAATAATAAATAATAATAATAAATAATAAATAATAATAATAATAATAATAAATAATAAATAATAATAATAAATAATAAATAATAAATAATAATAATAATAATAATAATAAATAAATGAATAAATAAATTAATAAATAATAATAATAATAATAATAATAATAATAAAATAAATTCATTATTCATCAAAAATCAAAATTCAATAAGTTCAATCAAAATTAAATTCAAATAATATTTTAAAATAGAATATTAATAAAATGTTTAAAATAATATTTAATAATTAAAATAAGTTCGACAGTTTTTATTTATTTTCAAATGAAAAGTTCAAACAATTTCAAATCATGGAGAACTTCCTACAACGCAAGTAAACTTCTACTTTCGTTGGCAATATTGAAAAAAATCCAATCAAATTTTATTGTTTAATTACCATAAAAATGTTCCATGCTGCAAATACAATATCAATCACTTTTCAGTAGGCCTACTCAAGTTTCGACATTGCAGTCTGATTTCAATGATTCTTCATTGGTTCATACAATAAGTACATCATTAAAAATGATAGGGAGACAAAAATAAGTACTGTACCTTATGCTATTCCTCACCCAAATTTAGATAAGGTTACACATAGTCCGAAACAGGTCAAGTCTTGTAATTCTCCACTTCACAAAATTTTCAGTTCTTAATTATTTTCACAATGTAGATTTTTAAATTTAGGGAGGCTGTGACCCGCGCTGGGTTGTAATGCCAAATAAGAAGAAGAAGAAGATTTTTAAATTTAGAAGCTTCTAAACCAAACATAGAAGAAATTTTCACATTATTATCTTCAAAATAGAAAAATTCACATATTGAAGGAATTATTTTGAAGGACCAAAATAAAACAAGTTTAATTCTAATGATTGAAACCTTAAATGTTTAAAAGCTACTAGCTTATATCGCGAATACGATTGGAAGATGAGATCAGAAATGGGTTATAGAGGATGGACAAGATTTATAGAAGATAGATAGATAGATAGATAAATGACTTTTATTTACACTTTACAATAAAAGTGATGTGGGCGAAATTGAGGCAATAGAAGCCCCCTCTTCCATTTAACCCACGATGATAAGTAACATAGAAATAACAATATACATTACAATTTGAAATTAAATGATAATTAAAAATTATAAGGAAACTACTAAATCAATTTGCTACAAATTGAATAAATCAAGAGGAAAAAAAAAGAGAAAACTAAAAGCAAGAAATCTTAATAGTGAATAAATCTCACTCACACAAAACATTCACACACACACACACACACACACCCACACAATCACACTTACACTCACACCTCTAAAGAACATAGAGTAAAACCGCCTAGTTAAGCCCTCCCTCCCTGATCCACGCCACGACAGCCGCACTGAACCGGCGTTGACTGTCAAGCAGCCTAATATGAGCTGGCAGTGAATTCCATAATCTAATCGCACTAACATGGAATGACTTATTATATAGCTCAGTTCTGTGAATTGGAACGGACAATGAGCAAGCTCCATGACGCGTCCCACCCCTGCCAACATCACCCATGAAGCGAACCCTGCTGCCAAGTAATTGGGAGACCGAGATTTCAAGAGTTTGAAGAGGAACATGAGTGCATGGAGACTCCTGTATTCGTGCAGTCTTAAAAGTTTGAGCTGTCCAAAGTATTGAGTAATATGTTCGTCACGTCGTAAACCAAAGATGAAGCGCACACAGTAATTCTGAGCGCGCTGCAATCTCTGAGTAAGTTGAACAGTCATGTCCATAGTCACTAAGTCACAGTAGAAAAAAAGGGGAATATCAATGTTTTAACTAACATGATTTTAGTAGGAAAAGGTAAAAGGTGTCCAATCCTTTTCAAAGAGTTAATCCCAGCTACAACTTTGTTACTGGTCGAGTTTACATGGTCTGTCCAGTCGAGAGTATTTGTAAAAGTCAAACCAAGATTCTTCACCCTGGTGCTGTAGTCAAGTTGAACATTGTTTATTCTTATGCGGGGTAAGTCATTAAGGCTTAGTCTAGTCAAGAGTCTTGAGTGACCTACAACCATGACCTGCGATTTGCTCTCATTAATTTTTAAACCATTATTCTCCGTCCAGGTGATCACACGGGCAAGGTCATGGTTCATAGAGATGCTTGGAGGAGTGCTGTGGAGGAGGCCAAGCCTACAGTGGAATTTTCTTCTTCAATCAGTTTGTGAAACTTCTTCAATCAGTGTTGAAGATGGACAGACAAAGATAAAAATCCGAAAGCGCACCACATGTGATTACTAGTTTTATTAACTAATATTCAAAAATTATACTGTAGTGTCGGAAATAGTTCAAAACTGATTCTATTTTTATTTATACTGGATGAGAAGTATGCTATGAATCAATACAGAATCAAGATAAAGAGTCGTTTTTTCTGAAATGAAAGCGGAGAGTGTGTGTGATAGTGTGTTTGTGTGTGTGTGTGTGTGTGTGTGTGTGTGTTTGTGTGTGTGGATGAGTCAAAGTCGAAGCATAGAAATATTCAAATGTATTCAAGAATGAGAACAAGTACTTGTGTTCTGAGCTGAGGTAGGATGTTTAATGTCAGCACATTGCGTACAGTGGCTCAAAGGCCCGCCTTGGGTTTCTAGACAAGAAAGCCACCCTCTTTCATTCTCTCTCCATCTTTATAAAACCCTCTCCCATTCTGTCCATCCATCTCTTTCTATCCCTTCATTTATTTTTATTCGAGTCGTGGAAAAACAGCGGCATTCTCTTGTGGAGCACGATATCTATTATTTTCAATTGTGGGGAATGTTCGAGGGAAAAAATGGTGGGAAAGAGCAAGGTGATAGGGCGGGTGTTTTCTGTCTTTATTCCGTTTGACACGACGTGTCAAGTTTCATTTGCGTTCCAGTTTCGAAGAATAGCGGATAATGTGTCTGATGAGGGACGTTTTTTTGGAATGGAAAAAGGTGGAACCAAATAGACTTCGGCCTAGCAGCAAATTCACTGGAATATGGGACATGTAGAAACGCATAAAATGAAATAGAAGAGATGAAAAAGATAAATTAAAGTGTTTACATAACCATATTTACAGATGGAAATTACTGAGATATTGCTATTATTCAAATGCTAATGAATTAATTATTATTATTAAACGAAAATCCAAATTAAATGCTGTAATTCACCCCGAAGACTTCTGCTACTGCAAATATTGACAACAGGGTAAACAGCTAGATGTAAATTCGATGAGCGCTACTATATTCCCGGGCTGACAAATAATTTTTGAATAGTAGCGCTCATCGAATTTCCATCTAGCTGTTTACCTGTTGTCAATATTTGCAGTAGCATTAGTCTTCGGGGTGAATTACAGCATTTAATTTGGATTTTCGTTTAATGATAATAATTAACCATATTTTGACTATTATTATCAAAATTAGAGAGAAACAGTTTTGTGTTTATCCTGTTGATTCTCTCCCAATCATCAATTTGATATTGTGATTGTGGAAATAAATGAATAAATGAAAATTACTAGAATAAGGATGATTTAGGAAAAACTGTACAATTCAAAACTTTATGGAGACTGAATCTAATATCATTAAATTATTTTCATTAAAGTGATGTACACTTCAATATTATTGAGAGGAATCATAATAGTATCAAAATAGAATCAAAATAGTAAATATTCAAAACATGAATATTTGAAACACATTTTACATGTATTGATTAAAAGTTGCAACAGTGAATTTCCTGTTAAATGAATTTAAAATCTTAAAGACCTGAAGATCCTTTGAATCATAGATTAATCTTGAAATATTAAGGATCATATCTTGATTGATAAAGTTTCAAAGTTTCATTTCCTGTTGAATGAATTTAAAATCTTAAAGACCTGAAGATCCTTTGAATCATAGATTAATCTTGAAATATTAAGGATCATGTCTTGATTGATAAAGTTTCAAAGTTTCATTTCCTGTTGAATGAATTTAAAATCTCAAAGACCTGAAGATCCTTTGAATCATAGATTAATCTTGAAATATTAAGGATCATGTCTTGATTGATAAAGTTTCAACTGTAAATTTCCTGTTGAATGAATTAAAAATCTCAAGGACCTCAAGATCCTTAAAAGTTGAATCCTTAATTATAGAAAATATATTCAAATAATTCTTAATTTTTTGAATATTTCTATCAAAATCTTGGATAGGAAAAGTTTTGGGCTTCAAGCATGTTGTTACTTTCCCAATCATTCATAATGAGTTAAGAATGATATTTTATTTATGACTGATTAAATGATTAAATAAATTAATAAAAAATGAAGATCTTATTTCATTTCTCAAGAATATGTAGCGTACATTGAAACTTCAAACTCTGTTGAGGGAAGACAATATGAATATGAATTGTTATTTAACTGATTAATTTATGATATTCAAGTGCTTATATTAAGGAAGATTGGAACTTACATCAAGTAAGTTGAAGAGAAAGATCTTCCGTTTAACTTGTATTTGTAATATGACAAATTTGCATACAAAATTATCATTACCTATAATAAAGGATTGTTACATTCTCTAATAACATGAGAAAAACAATCGATAAAAATGTTAACTATTTGAAATTAAGTGAAGTAAAACATTGTTCAATTCATGTAAAAATTGGTACGGTATCTACTATATTAGTTTGTACCAAATTATCTAAGCATTTAGCCTAACTATCTACACGGTAAAAAATTCTTCAATTACCAATTATATTTCAGATGAGTTGACTACCCTGAAACGATGTTACCATTTCAAATAGCAACTAGGGGAAACATGAATATTTAAAACATATTTTCCGTGTCTTGGTTGAATTTTTCTATCGTGAATTTCCTTTTGGATGAATTAAAAATCTCAAGGACTTGAAGATCCTTAGAAGTTGAATCCTAGATTGATTATCTTAAATCCTATGGATCATGTATTGATTAATTAAGTTTCAATAGTGAATTTCCAGTTGAATGAATTAGAAATCTCAAGGACCTGAAGATCCTAAAAAGTTGAATCCTAGATTAAGGATCTTAAATCTTATGGATCAAGCCTTAATTAATTAACTTTTGTAAATTTCCTGTTGAATTAATTTGAAATCTCAAATACCTGTAGATTCTTTTAATCATAGATCAATCTTGAAATATTAAGGATCATGTCTTGATTGATAAAGTTTCAACTGTAAATTTCCAGTTGAATGAGTTAAAAATCTCAAGGACCTGAAGATCCTAAAAAGTTGAATCCTAGATTAATGATCTTAAATCCTATGGATCATGTTTTGATTTATCAAATTTCAATAGTGAATTTCCAGTTGAATGAATCTAAAATCTCAAAGACCTGAAGATCCTTAAATCATAGATTAATCTTCAAATATTAAGGACCATGTCTTAATTGATACATTTTTAACTGTAAATTTCCTAAAATTAGTAGAGTTTATGGTGATGTTGTGAAATCTCTCCATAATAAGAAAACAAAGATTTTGACAATTGAAATTTGACAATATCTTTGTTTTCTTATTATTGTAAATTTCCTTTTGAATGTATTTGAAATATCAAGGTCATGAATATCCTTGAAAGTTAAATCCTAGATTAATGATCTGAAATCCTATGGATCATGTCTTGATTAATCAAGTTTCAATAGTGAATTTCCAGTAGAATGAATTTAAAATCTCAAAGACCTGAAGATCTTTAAATCATTGATTAATCTTGAAATATTTATTTATTTATACATTGATAGATACAATATCATTCTCAACTATGAATGATTGGGAGAGGAACAACAGGCTTAAAGCCCAAAACTGTTCCTTTCCCAAATTTGGATAGAAATTGTCGAAAGATAGGTTATGTTTACACTTCACGATTTTTGTCCAATATTAAGGATCATGTCTTAGTTAAATAAGATTCAATAAATTGGGAATTTCCTGTTAATTTATCAAAAATCTCAAGGACCTGAAGATCCTTAAATCATATATCAATCTTGAGATATTAAGGATCATGTGTTAATTAAATAAGATTCAAAAGTGAATTTCCAGTTGAATGAATTAAAAATCTCAAGGACCTGAAGATCCTTAGATCATAGATTAATCTTGAAATATTAAGGATCATGTCTTAATATTAAATAAGATTCAATTGTGAATTTCCTGTTGAATGTATCAACAATCTCAAGGATCTGAAGATCCTTAAATCATAGATTAATCTTGAGATATTGAGGATTATGTCTTAGTTAAATAAGATTCAATTGTGAATTTCCTGTTGAATGTATTAAAAATCTCAAGGACCTGAAGATCCTTAAATCATAGATTAATCTTGAAATATTAAGGATCATGTCTTAAATCCTATTCAATTGTGAATTTCATGTTGAATTAATTTGAAATCCTAAAGACCTGAAGATTCTTTTAATCATAGATTAATCTTCAAATATTAAGGATCATGTCTTGATTGATAAAGTTAACTGTAAATTTCCTCTTGAAAAAACTTAAAATCTCAAATTTATCTCATTGATACGAGATTAGATGAATGATAAAAAGTGGGTAATTATGATTTGAATGGAAGAAATGATGAGAGGTGTTGCTTGAAGTGCTGATGTGTGATGATTGCTCAAGTGTTTTCACGACCGTCAACAAAAACCGTCTTGTATTTGCTCCAAAAATGATGTTGACAAAAGAATAGGTGTGTTGTGATACGGCGGCGGTTCACAGAGAAAAATCCAGAATAAAAGAGGTAGACGAAATTGGAACAGGGGTTATCATCTAGATCGGAAGTCGATAAAAAACTCGAGATCACGGTTATATTCTTCCGGTGACATATTATTAGAAAGGGATAAAAATACCGCTGAAACACTGAACATTTGAGGGGTAGCCTATGTTCGTTAGGAGTGTCGCGTCTGCAAAGATGAGACCATTGTCTTCTGCGGCGGGTATTTTGTGGAAGAGATCCTTTGAGGGGTACACACTCACACAAACACACACAGTCAGGCAAAATCAAACGGTGAGATGAATAAGAAGAATAAGATGTATGCAACAAGGAGAAGGGAAGAGATGAAGAAGAACAAGATGGAGAGAGACAGCAGTAGTCCGAAGAACAATGCATCCCATTGTGTACAGTCCACACACACACACATGAACTGCAGTATGTCTGGTAGGTGCACACTGGTTATGGAATAATAAGCGATATGTCCGAAATCAATATCAAAACACACACTCCTCTCAAGCAGTCAGTAATTGTCGCATAAATATTTCAAAATTAGAGATTTATATTCACAATCTGAATTATAATCCACTTATATAGCCTACATAACTGTGTTAATATTATGATGAAGCAGATTCTATAATACCGCCAATTGCAATGAGGCACAGTTAAACCAAAGGCGTTATAAAGGTTCACCTTTGATTTTTTATTCTTTATTGATTGGATTCTTTTTTATTTATTTCTTATATTTATTTTTGTATTTTGTTTTTGGCAAAATAAATTCATTCATTCATACAATAAGTACATCATCAAAATGATAGGGAGAGAAAAAATAAGGTAACCTTGTGCTATTCCTCTCCCAGATTTAGATGAGGTTGGTTACACATAGTCCGAAATAGGTTAAATCTTGTAGTTGTTCACTTCACAAGATTTTCAGTCCCTAATTATTTTCACAAAGTACAGTTTTAAATTTAGATGATTTTTTCAACTTTTTGGTAAGGGCTAGTCTTATTTATCAAGAGATAAAAAATCACTTGAAAATGGAATAAATATGTTGAAAAATGTTGTGAATAAATTTTGTTAAAAAAGGTACTTGGATATTTAATTTCTTGATAGGTACACCTTTATCTGGTGAGGTCCACGTTATAATGTCACAGTATTTGATTAACATTGGTGTCGCTATCCTTGTCTATCATTCGTCACAGCAGATAACGCTATCCTTTTATAGCTCCACAACGCTGCCTGATCGTTTTTCAACAATGTAGAAAATATAATTAAATAACAATATAATATATTGTATTTATATTATATTTTTAATCTCAACTATGAAAACCTATTATTTAATCTTTGTCTGTGAGGTCCACGTTATAATGTCACAGTATTTGATTAGCATTGGTGTCGCTATCCTTGTCTATCATTCGTCACAGCAGATAAAGCTTTCCTTTCATAGCTCCACAACGCTGCCTGATCGTTTTTCAACTATGTAGAAAATATAATTAAATAACAATATAATATATTGTATTCATATTATATTTGTAAATATAATTATATTATATTTAATATAATATTGTAATTATATTATATTTTTAATCTCAACTATGAAAACCTATTATTTAGTAATTGAAAAATATATTTTCTTGACTAATAATATATAATATATATTATTTATTCCAAACAAGGATGGATATAGTTATTATTACATCAGATATACTGTTAACCGTTATCCTCCATAGAGGGTAGTGGCAAGGTAGAGAATCGGAAACACTGTTCTCTTATCTTTCTCCAAAGATGGACTTCTTATAACGTGGACTCCACTATAGTTTAAACTGAATTCAATCAGCTGTTGGCTTGAACTCAAAATGAATCACTTTATAACAAATGATACTTGATATAGATTTAATCCAGTTTAAGATGAAATTATTTATTTATTTATTTATTTATTAGATAGAGCGAACAATACAATAGTCGGAAAAGAAAAAACAGGCTATTGCCCAAAACTTCTTCAATTTCCTGATTTTGTCACAAATCGTCCAAATATTATGTAGGTTATGTTCACTTCAATTTCAACACCAAATCTTCAATCTGAAACTATGAATCAGAATAAAACAAATAATTTCAAATTTAGATAGATTGATAATGAAAATTCCGTTAAAACAAAAACCAAACTTCAAATATTCACAAAATATAGAATAAAATCACTTAAATTTAGTTTCAAACACTATAAACACTACTTCACTATGACGCTAGACGCTATGGGACACAGTGAGGCCAAATACAATAATATAATATAAAAGTGCACCTTTGAAGGTCCTTTTACCTTTCTACCTCCAAGGTATTATAATCTGCCTTAAGGCCTTACGCCTTTGTACCTTTTATATATTTATATTATGTAAGCAGGCAACCCGTGCTCCTCAAGGGCCCAATTAAAAACTTGACAAACTGAAAGCTTGACTTACTGATCTCTTGAAGAATTTGAAATAGGCCTATAACCATCCTCGATGAATTGAGAATCTATATGCAAAATTTCAAATGAATCAGTTCAGTAGTTCAGACATGATGATTACTAACTTACTAATAAATAATAACTAACTGACTAATAACTTATACCCCAATACATATCATTTATATTTATTAATTGAATTATCTATGCATATTAAGAAATTATTCAATGCATAAAACTTCATTGTTTTAATTGTATTGAATGTTATAATATTCTAATTTGTATTGTAATTGTTTTTTGATGAATAAGCTTTGATTTGATTTGATTTGATGCGTCATTCGTGAATTTCCTATTCCGTACGTTTATAAACCAATTCTTTTCTTTATTATATATTATACATGATCTATTTGAGAGAAACAGATGCACTGTGCCATTACAACGATGATGAACAACCAAGAGAGAGACCAGGTAGCTTGAAGTAGCCAGGGAGACTGCCCACCCTGAGCCAAGTTCCCAGGTAGCGGCTGTTCAGAGTCTTACCGTACGCAAATCTAGCTGTTTTATTTATTGTGACTCGTCCTCAATATTATCAGCGACATAATCTCTCGCGGACAGGCCGCCAATGCAGCTTTGTAGTCAATGACTGCAGACGATATTGTGATCGTTATCTCAGGGTTTCTACCTTCTGGAAGTTGAAGAGTACCTACTTGCAAACGTATTTGCACGAGGTTTGAAGTGGGATTAGACTTCCGAATTCCCCCACGTTACATCCACTCAACAGTTCAAAAATCTCCAAAGTTTCAACAAAAATTATGCTATTGATTATGTAAGTTTTAAGAGAGACGTCAGTGCCGTTTGCACATTGCCAGTTTAAACTAAATTTTATCTTAAACTGGATTAAATCTATATCAAGTATCATTTGTTATAAAGTGATTCATTTTGAGTTCAAGTCAACAGCTGATTGGATTCAATTTAAGCCAAGGTACCGGTACCTAGAATACAATGTAGAAGCAGTGTGTGACTATATAACCTTATCTTTTGGACAACATTAACATTTTATCAAAATTTTTGGAGAGAAATAGTAAAGGCTTAGCCTAGTTTTTCCTCCAATGTCATAATTGTATTATGATTATAGTATTTTATACAATAAATAAATAAAATAAAAAAATGAATAATAAATAAAAATGTATTCTAGGTACATTGGTTTAAGCTTTCAATGTGCAGCTCTAAGAGAAACACGCTTCTGAACTAGTTTAAAATCAATTTGTGATAGTGTTTGCAGACTATATAATGTTTGCTGCTCTCATAATCTAAGAACTATTTGGGTCATCAATGGATGCACTGAAGTTTTATAAAGTTAGGGCTACTTGAATTGTTAATCTATATAGGAATAATTTCGTATCATCGTTTTTTCAAAACTTTTTTTATAGAAGTGATTATAAAAAAGTATTGAAAAAGGGTACTATGTGAATATGAATTGAAGTTTAATAGTTTTGGTAGGGCTACTTGATTTGTTGATTTATATAGAAATAATTACATATTACCGTACCGTTTTTTCAAAACACTTTTATAGAAGTGATTATATAAAAAATTTTGAAAAAGGGTAGCCTACTATGTGAATATGAATTGAAGTTTTATAATTTTTCATAGTGTAAGATGTTTAGTAAAATAGAAACTAATGGTTAATCTCAGAGACTAGTTCTAATGACAATCAACATAAAGAAAAATATACAGTAACTGAAATAAATTAACTGGTATACAATAATTGTTAATTGTATAAATCATTACCTTATTACTTTCCATCTATGAGACTAGTTTAAATGGCAATCAGAACTTATTTACAAATTTAAAAATAATGATTTTGGCATGTATCTCCATTTTTCAAAACTTGTTTTATGCCAAGGAAAATTTCAATCAGTTCACTTCCAATGATACTATTCATACATATTTGATATAAGACATGATGGCTTGGTAACACCGAGTGTTGGACTAAGCAAAACACTGAAAAGCCACAGTTATCTACAAAGTAAACTGTATAACAAGCTGCCTTTATCCATTGGATTGTAGCCGCTGAACATTTTTAAAAGAACTATTGCTGGATGGCTTAAGGTTAGAGGGTTTTACTCAACTGATGAGTATCTAAATAGTGATGATTTTATAAATGTGACAAATTGACTCAATTATTTTAAAAATGAAAATATTGTTAAACTGACGATGACTATCGTAAACTTGTTTTATTCTGTGGCAAATATAGATATTGTATTCTTGTATAGCATATACATTGTAATGGTGATGATATTGAAATCAACATAAAAATATACAATAACTGGAATATTTTAACTGGTATACAATAATAATTATCAGTTAATTATTTTTCATCTTGTTGAGATGTGTGAATTTTTTATCCTATCGTTTATTTGTGATATGTCGTTCATATTGTGAATTGGAAGAAATACAATTTTTTGGAATAAAAAGAATTCTTGAATTATTTTTGAAATAATGATTATTATTAAACGAAAATCCAAATTAAATGCTGTAATTCACCCCGAAGACTTATGCTACTACAAATATTGTCAACCAGGTAAACAGCTAGATGGAAATTCGATGAGCGCTACTATTCAAATTTTTGAATGATGGAAATTCGGTGAGCGCTACTATTCATTTTTTTGTAAATTCGAATAATTACAGACAATGATAACAAGACCATGTTAACCAGCTGCTGACTTTATAACGCGGATCTCACTATACATATCTTTTTTTCGCGCCTCATATTTGTTGAATTGAATAAATTTTAATTGAAAAATTAAATTTAATAAAAATTATCTATTAAATTACTTAGAATGGTAGGCTACTGACCCAGTTGTAGTGATAACACCAGTGCGGTTATCTATGCGGAAAAGAGAGTGGCTCTCATTGGCTAGCGAGTAGACAAGGCGAGCGTTCAGACCGATGTCGGCGTCCGTAGCGCGCACTGCAAGCACGACCGAGTCGGGTGCCGTGTCCTCCAGCAGTGTGGCCGCATAGCGTGCCTTTGCGAAGCGCGGGTCGTTGTCGTTCTGGTCGTCTACGGTCACGGTCACGTTGCAAGTCGCCGACAGACCGCCTCTGTCCTGAGCTCCGATCACTAGCTGGTATCTGCAAAAATCAATCAAATTTTTTCAAATTTAAATTTCATTTATCCAAACTCACAATATTTACAATCAGAATCAATAAGAAAAACAAAAACACACAGCTCAGTAAGATAAAAAATTATTAATAAAATAAATACTGGTATGTTTTATTAGAAAGAATAAATTTGTGAATTGCCATTTTATATTGATTGCCTTTCAATAGATTTTTTCTATTGCCTTACAGAACTAAAAATTGGACTCAAATTCAAAAGTGAATGAAACATAACCTACTTTTTGAACTAGTGTATGAATCGAAAGTGGGGAAGAAACATTTGTAATCAATTTGTTTCTTTTTGTGGAAGATGTGTATTTTTGTTTAGATTGCTTAATGGCATAAGATAATACTATTTATGTAAGTAGCTCTATATAGTACTTGAAGCAGCTGAATCGTTTTTCTTATATATTTTCTGTAATTCATAAGACGAACCACTCCTCGACGCAGGCCTAGCCTAATGAGGAGTGCACTTGATATTTTTTATGTTTTATGCTTTGTAAAATTGTACAATGAAGTGAATAAGTTATTATTATAACAGTTTTGGGCTGTGCCTATTGGCCCTTCCCCAGTCATTCTAATCAATTGTATTTTTTTGATTGTATGTTATGTGTTTTGTATGTATGGTATTGTGTTTTGTGTATCATTGAATGAATAAATGTTTAATTCATTAATAAATAAAAAAATGAATAAAATAAGAAAAAAGTTAACATTTAAAACAAATAGCACTCACTTTTAACAAACTTATTGATTTAATAGATAAATAGAACAAAATATCACATTTGAATAATAAAGAGTAGGTACAATCCAATATTCTTAGAACTAGAAATATTATTTTTTAATCATCGGCAACATCAACGAAACCATAGTTTAAGTGCTGTTGACGAGTAACAAATCAATTATTTGTCATTAAGATAAGAATGTTTATTTCGCCAATATTACATAGTTACAAAACATGAATGATACATACAAAATGCATAATAAAAATGTAAATTATAATAGATCTAAATGATTTGGCACAGCCAGCAAAGTTAAACTTGTGCGCTAGCCAGTAATTATTGACCAGTAATTTTAATTTTACAATCAATAGATCCAATTATACCAGGTGTTTCAAAAAGAAACCAATTTTAAATAGTTATATTTATTTTTGAAAAATGGTGTACACAAACCAATTTTACATAAAATTACTCACATAAGTATCAAGCTTATGATGATGTATTATAAGTGTTCTATGTGTCCTCCTTTTGAAGCTCGGACGACATCTATTTGATACAATTAACGTTTTGTACAGCAATGTGTGAATGAAGAATTTGATTGATTGATCTAGACGGTAGCAAAATTTATCACAAACAGAGGAACAACGTTAAAGATTGTGTTTATGTTTCTCTCCCTTATTTAGCACTTGATATTGAGGAGCTAAAAACCAGGATAACTGATGCAGTAGCTACAGTCCAGGAAGACAGACATCTTGCAGTCTGGGATGAGTTTGGCTACCGTCTAGATGTCGTCCGAGCCTCAAAAGGAGGGAACATGGAACAAAACATTTGATTGGGATTTTTGTTTAAGAATAACTATTCTTTAATTAGCATCTCTTTATTATCATAATAATGTAATGTTCCTGTATTTATCAATAAACTTCTCTGGATGTGTCGTCCAACATCCAGAGAAATTATTATTATTATTTTTTTATTGTTATTATCATTATTATTATTATTATTATTATTATTATTATTATATTATTATTATTATTATTATTATTATTATTATTATTATTATTATTATTTGAACAAATAAAATTGCATTTATTTTTATCTCTAGCATTATTATGAAGTAATATAAGTTAATATCCCAGCAGTTGGTTAAACTCCAATTTCTATTAAATATTTCCTCCTAAGTAAATATACATTGCATATTGCAAAAGAAAGCTTAAATGAGTGTGTGTAAATAAATAAATTCTTAATAAATTCGGACTATGTGTTATCTAAATTTGGGAGAGGAATAGCACAAGGTTACCTTATTTTTCCTCTACCTAACATTTTGATAATGAAGTAGATTATTACATGGAGAAACAATAGCGTAAGTAGATATCCCATTACAGTAGTACATTATTACATAGAGAAACAATAGTGTAAGTAGATATCCTATTACATATCCCATTACAGTAGTACATTATAACATAGAGAAACAATAGTGTAAGTAGATATCCCATGGTATAGGGCGTTTATGTCGCAACTTTTACTGTTATCTCAAGCCGATTACTGTCGATTTTTACTGTTTTGACCAGGTAAGAGTGTATGAACGGCACAATATGAGAGACTACCAGCGTCATAAAGCTTCATAGGAAAAAATTACGTGGACAATCAGCTTGAGATAACAGTAAAAGTTGCGACATAAACGCCCTATACCATGGGATATCTACTTATACTATTGTTCCTCTATGGTACATATTTAAAGTATTTTAATAAAACAAAATAAAATCTTATAGCACCCTTTATTTTTAAAAAACGGTGCTATAAGATTTTATTTTGTTTTATTAATTAAAAAGTAGCCCATGTCAATGAGTGTTTTTAAAGTATTTTATTTTTAATGTATTGTATAAATGAATAAAGAATAAAGTGAGGAAACTACACTGACCTCGATTGGGTTTCGCGGTCAAGCGGTCTTGCGCTGAGTTCTCCCGAGTGCAGATCGACACTGAACTTGTTTCCCGCGTTGCCCGCCACTATACTGTAGGTGAGTTCCGCGTTCGCGTCGCGGTCAACGGCGGTGAACCGATGCACGACCGCCAGGTCGCTGTTCTCGGGCACCAGCAGCGGATAGCAGGCACCAGGACGGAACTCGGGTGCATGGTCGTTGACATCAGTCACCAACACGGACACCACGGCCGAGTCGAACTGACCGCTGCGGAGGTCGACCGCGTACACGGGCACCAGGTAGCGGTCCTGGGTCTCGCGGTCTAGAGGTGCGGCCACCGACAGCGAGCCGCGTTCCGCGTCCACTGAGAAGCGGTCGAACGGCGTGCCTGCGGGCAGTTGGTAGCTTAGGTTGCTGCTTCCGCCTGAACCTGGAATTAACATCAAATTTCATCACAATCATTGCTATATTTTTAACAAATCAAATATCAAAATCAAACCAAAGTTTATTCATCAAAACAATTACAATACAAATTTAGATACTATACTATAACATTTAATACAAATAAAACAACGAAGTTTCATGCATTGAATAATTTCTTAATAGGCTTAGATAAATTTAATGAATAAATACACACCCCACTATAAATGATATGTGTTAGGGTTTAAGTTATTAGTTGCTTGTTGCGTGTTATAATTACTATTTACAAACATCATTCAGTGATATAAGCTGCGTTTACACCAAAGTTATCAACAAAATGTTTATTTCTCCGTCCTTATAGATTCTATTAGATTGAACATAACTTATCATATTGATGATGAACTATGTGTTTGTCAAGTTCCGTTCAATCTAATAGAATCTATAAGGATTTAAGTTTTTCATGTTGATCTCCCAGAATTTATTGATTATTATTGTTATATGGGATTAAGTTTATTGTTTTTATATTTTTAAAATTGGTCAAATTATGAAAATTTTGTAATATATGAATATAATTAATTTATGAATTGGCAATATAAATAATAAATAATAAATAAAATAAGCTGTAACTTATATATATTTATTGGGTTTCAAATTATATTTTATTCGTTTTAAAATATGTTATCAAGTATGAATAATTTTATGTTGAATGTACATGACTGTCAATGCTTGCTGATATATAGCCTGTGATAAATGTTTAGATTGATTGAAAAAAAATTATTTATTTTATGAATTTTCTTTTACAAGAAAGTACTGATCAGAATGTATTGTTTCTGTATTATTTACTGAGGCAATAAATGCATTTTATCTGTGATGTATTTTTTAATGTATGACTTCAGGGCTACTTATATTTATTTATTACATAGAATTAAAGTAGCTTTTTTGATATTAATATAATAATAGTTAAAAATTGAAATTATAACTGCATTCTATCTGTTTGTCTAAGGCAAATTCCCTTTCACGCAAAGTAGCCTATTTACTAGAAGCAATTGTTCAAGTTTTTAAAAACAAATAAATTTAAAGATGTTGAAACCCTCATAAGATAAAAATTTCAACATGAACATTCAAGTCATTAATATTCAATGAGTCATCATTTCCTCAGCACAATTCCTTCCATTCTCAAAACTGAAATATGTATTTGCAGGCACGTGAATATCCGTTGGCGTACAGTACATTAATTACAAACTGTATTTTTGTATTATTACATAATAACATGTGCTGCTATGCAGAACTCATTCACTTTCCATTCAAAACATGTTCTATCCAACATTATTAAATAATCTTGAACAGCTTATAATTCATTTTAAATACCAGTTATCCTATTCGGGCCGATTTCTCAACCACGGTGAATACATTTGAAAAGCGAGTGCCACAGAAAACAATGGATAGATATGAATGAATAATAAATCATGTCGGATATTCCACCACCTGTTTGGCGTTTCGTAACGTGGGTGCAAGATCAGTAGTGCCACTATCACGAAAGTGAAAACGTGTATATAAATAACAGTTTATTAGAATTATAATGTTGGCAACATGTTTTTATATGCAGGTATGTTTGGTGTTGCATAGGTCAGTACCAGGCTACACGTTCTTGTTTACTTGAGTGTGTGTGAAGTTTGATAAGAATGGAACCGGGATAGAAGCCAAATAGAATCTAGCTCTATTGTGTGGTCGTGCCCAACAATGAAATTGAAATATTCCACGTCAGATTTATGCTCTCCTTTCAAAAATACATTCACTGAGACTTCAACCACATTCCACATAGATTCACAGGAGGCGATGCATGAAATTTTGAAATAAGTAGCCTACTTTCACTGAGACCTTCCAAGATTCAAGTTTATTCAAATGATAAAAACACAATGTTCAAAGTTATGGAAATGTATTTCTCCAAGGTTCAATAAATATTTCATTTCCTTCCAAAAATGTTGCAATTTCATTGACAATTGAAACCTAAGAATTGAAATTCAAATCAGACTTCTGAAAAGCCGTAAATTTAGATGAATAGACAATAACATGTCAGTTATATCCCTAACATTTGTCGTAGCTTACTTTCTCTCTTAACTTTCGAGTTTTACAATATTATTGAAACATAAAAATGAAAATTCAAATCTGACTTCTGTAGAGATAAAAATGCACATAAATATTCAAATTAAAAATAAATATAAATATAAATGCACAATTTATATTCAGAACATTTGTTAAATCATCTCAATTTGGAAATATTAAAATGAAATGAAAACGTTCTTCCGGAGTTGGGACTTTAAAGTCCTCTCTCCCACTCAACCTCAATTTCCTTATTTCGATGAGGGAAATGAAAAACTAGTGAAAATTGAGTAATGAAACAGTCAACATGAAAACGCTATTTCAATAGATCATGAATACAAATTTAATGAAGATTATTAATTTTCAGGAAATTGACTTGTTTTTTGTTAACACAAGAACTTAAATCATCTGGACTTGTTCATCTCTAAATACTGTTTTTTTCTTGATAAACTAGCAAATGATTAACTTCAATTCCTTTGATAAGTTCATGGATGAATAGAATTTGGTTGGTAGGATAATATATTCTATTGTACACAATTATAATACAACTATACAAATACATCTGTTATTGTAAGTATAAATTATTAAATGCAATAAATTATTATAGTTTCCATAAAACTGTTTATTATTTTTGTGGGTTACTTATTCTTGTACTTATACCTCACATAGTTTTTGATCTGAAGCTGCGTTTACACCAAAGTTATCAACAAAATGTTAATAGCTTAATCCTTATAGATTCTATTAGAAAATAAACATAAATTATCATACACATGAACATATGTGTTTGTCAAGTTCCGTTCAATCTAATAGAATCTATAAGGATTAAGTTATTAACATTTTGTTGATAACTTTGGTGTAAACGCAGCTCAAGTGTTAAATGTTATTGTTTTCACGGTAAATTTTCAAGTACAGAGTTACAGTAAATCGCGGAATATTTTATCAAATATTATGAAGATTTGTTTATATCCACTTTCCAATTTATTTTCACCAATTAGAAGTCATGAATTTCATCATATTTTTAAATGAGCTAAAATCTTTACTTTTCTATTTGTCTTTATTCTTACAAATATAGAATACTCAATAATTGTATTTGGAACTCGCTCTTCACTCACAGGCATTTGCCCATATGAGGAGCCTTCTTCACATTTTATATTGTATATATATTGTATTTTTGTAAAAGAAGAAGAAGAAAATAAATCAATTTCAATTTCAATGAAGCACACATCTATGTGCTGTTTGCATAAAAGCCAGTTAAATTTTAACCGTGATCAATTCCACGAGAACCAATCAGAGAAGGCGTTTCTGAAAAGATGGCTTCTCTGATTGGTAATCACGATTTAAATTTAACCGGCTTTTGTGCAACCGGCACATAGATGTGTGCTTCATTGAAATTGATGTATTTTCTTCTTCTTCTTTTACAAAAATACAATATATATACAATATAAAATGTGAAGAAGGCTCCTCATATGGGCAAATGCCTGTGAGTGAAGAGCGAGTTCCAAATACAATTATTGAGTATTCTATATTTGTAAGAATAAAGACAAATAGAAAAGTAAAGATTTTAGCTCATTTAAAAATATGATGAAATACATGACTTCTAATTGGTAAAAATATATTGGAAAGTGGATGTAAACAAATCTTCATAATATTTGATAAAATATTCCGCGATTTACTGTAACTCTGTACTCTTTATCTATAATGGATCTCAAGATCTCAAAATCAAATTAAGATTCGAACAAAATAGGAAAATAATGGGATGAGAATTGAAGAGGAGAGGAAGAGGCGGCAGGGAAAATGTAGATAAATATTCATCTCAATTTTATATAAGATATTTGAGATGATTCACATCGATTCATAGCTGGCCATAGCGTTAAAACCGAATCGCAACATTCTTCAGACTCTGAACGCACAGTCTGAAATGCAGATTGAGACTGGAGAATGCATCTGCCGGAATGCTCCATTTTTATGTTGAATCCCAGAACAGATAAGCGATCTCGCGGCGGTAACATGAAAGCCAATCAAAGGAGAGAGAATAAAGAGGGAAGAAGGAAAACGAATAGCATAGAAAAAGAGGAGAGTCGAGAATTTAAGTGTCCTCTGTCGTCTATTAACAGTAGAAGATAGGAACAAGCATCTTCATTTCCCTGACTTCAAGGATTGGTTGAAAATTGTTCTATTATCTTTATTAAGATCATGGTGCACCGGTACATCATTCACTACAGTGTGGTCCACGTTATAATGGCAGTGGAGAAACATAGGAGATACTGGCACCTTAAAGAAAAAGATGTTTATGACTAGACTAGACTATGTTCTATGAGCTTCAGTGAAATTTGGAACATGAACCTAAAACTATGAGATATCTTCATGTGCTATCTTTTCACTATGGTACAATTCAATTGTTCCAAAAAATCGTCAACGGTTTGCCAGAAAATATAAGGGATTCTCAGTCACTAGAGTTAAGTGTAATATAGCGCCGACTGCGCCCTAACTTCGCCATCCTAGGTCGAAAATAAAGTCAGTCATTCTATTTACTAGTCATTCAGGATTAGGGTGAAGGAATGGTTGTTGGAGAGATGCCTCCTATAGTCATAACAGCCTCTTTGAAGGCTGAATAATCCTTAATCGATGTTTTTTCTTATCTTCATTACTAGTAGTTCTGTGAACAGTAGACCTCACGCAGTATTCTCATCCACAAGTACCTGATTGAAACTATAGACCTTATGGAAATACAGCAATGACTGGCTTCTCCACACATCTGTGTAATCACTTGTCAGCTGATTTATAATGGATAATTCTATAGTCTGATTTTTACTCTAATATTGGCGTATGAAGGAGGCTCCTCTTTCCTTTTATATTATCCTTGAGATGCAAAATTTCCAAAAACCTTGTATATACGTCGACGCGCAATTAAAAAAGGAACATACCTGTCAAATTTCATGAAAATCTATTACCGCGTTTCGCCGTAATTGCGCAACATATAAACATTCAAACATTTAAACATTAAGATAAATGCCAAACCGTCGACTTGAATCTTAGACCTCACTCACTTCGCTCGGTCAATTAAATTTGTTGTGAATAATTACAATTCAATTATATCTGCGATTATTGTGTGAATATTATGCATGACAATTGTCAATGCTATTCTAAATAGCCTATGACATGTATAACAAATTGAGTCGGTTTGAAGAGAAAGGGAACATGTCAAAAATCAGAATTATTCAGGGAAGAGAAAAAACTGAATACAGATAAAAGTATTGATAATCTCAAGATTGTTTTTGTCATTAGGGTGCAAACTCTTTTAAGACAACAATTTTAATTCCAATATCTGAAACAAAAGATGCACCCCTTAATTGACCGAGCGAAGTGAGGTCTAAGATTCAAGTCGACGGTTTGGTATTTCTCTTAATGTTTAAATGTTTATATGTTTTTATGTTGCGCATTTACGGCGAAACGCGGTAATAGATTTTCATGAAATTTGACAGGTATGTTCCTCTTTTAATTACGCGTCGACGTATATACAAGGTTTTTGGAAATATTGCATTTCAAGGATAATATAAAAGGGAAAAGGAGCCTCCTTCATACGCCAATATTAGAGTAAAAATCAGACTATAGAATTATTCATCATAAATCAGCTGACAAGTGATTACACAGATGTGTGGAGAAGCTAGTCTATTGCTGTATTTCCATAAGGTCTATAGTTTCAATCAGGTACTTGTGGATGAGAATACTGCGTGAGGTCTACTGTTCACAAAACTACTAGTGATTATGATGATGATTATGGATTATTGTTAACATGATTAAACAAACATGTGTTGTAGCACTACCTCCGTAAACAAAGCCGTAGTGCGTTCGTGTGACGTCAGCACAGGTAGGGCTCCTGGACCAATAGAAACTATAGCTGATATAGATCAGCTGAAATTAACGAATTTTTATTGGTGTAGAAGCCCTATCTGTGCTGACGTCACACGAGCGCACTACGGCTTTGTTTACGGAGGTAGTGGTTGTAGGCTACTCATATGTTTGTTGTCTTGTTTTTAAACTTTGTGAAATCGCAGTGAAATGAAAAGATTTATTTTTCTCACTCACCAGTATCAGATCCATGAGCACGCGCAGTCAACTTGAGTAGGAAAGTGCCGGGTACGGTGTCCTCAGACACGTTGACGTGATAGTGACTCTGCGTGAAGCGCGGTGGCGTGGAGCTCGAAGCGCGGAACACCAGCTGAAGCGTGCAGTGTGACTGTCGCGCAGGGCTGCCGTGGTCGGATGCCGTCACGTTCAGAGCGTAGATGCGTTGCTGATGCAACGGCTCAGGGCGTGCGATACTCAACAGACCTGTGTCGTGGTGCAGTGTGAACCGGCCTTCTTCGTTGCCCGAGGTTAGAGCGTAGGTGACTCGTCCATACTCGTCCGAGTCTCGATCGACGGCTACAATTCGCACCACACTAGCTCCCGCTTCAAGGTTCTCCCCGAGGTGAATTGTGCGATCTGAAGGCGCGAGGAACTCAGGTGCGTTGTCGTTTGTGTCCTGAACTTCGATTACAGCCGTTAAACTAGTCGTTAACCTCTCACTTTCATTGATCGCCTGATCTTTAACACTCACCACCAACGTATACCTCGACACACTCTCATAATCCACACCCTCAACCAACGTCAAACTACCCGTCAGCCTATCAACCGCGAACTTGGTTCTCCCACTCTCCGGCTCCACACTCTCCAGGAAGTAACGCAGTTCACCGTTAGGTCCGGCGTCCGCGTCGGTCGCCGAAAAGTTGCCGACCGCCGACCCGACCGCCGCGTCCTCGGGAACGCCGATCACTAGCGGGTCGCGTTCCCAGCGCGGCGCGTTGTCGTTCACGTCTGTGATCTCTACACGCACCATCACCGCACTGCTCTGCGGATTGCTCGATGTTGATGTGTCCAGAGCTCTCACCTAAACGAAAAAATCATTCAAACATTATCATTTGTTCGTTATCCATAATAGGCAATATGAAACATAATAATTATGATCAAGAATCATTCACTTCATTGCAACACAACATGAGTTGCATTATCTTCTTTTGCAATTTTAATTGATAATTTTAATAATTGTGTTCAAGTAAACCCAATAGCCTAGTTCAGTAGCCCGTTGAAGAAGAGTGAATATACAGTAGGCAATATAAAATTGTATTGCATATTAGATTGTTGAAGATTATGAGAGCCCTCACCTAAAAGAAAAAATCTGGTGTGGTGCACTCACACAACTTTCCTTCCCGTTATGAAAATTGATCAACTGGCGCTAGTGTTCCCGCGCATCTCAAGTCTACTTTTCTAAGATCTGAGCCAGCTGGTGACAGGACAATAGCGCTGCAGACACACGAAGTCTGCTATCTCTTCATAGTGAATGATTTAATAGAATCAACAGTTGCCAACAGTTTGCAATATTGAGTAATCTTATTTTCTGTAATTTCGAGCTTATTCTCATTTTTGGGTGAAAATGCTACTGAACATTAAATTGTAGAGATTTTCATGCTGAATCTTTTCCACTTGGAATTTTTTGTTTAAATTGTATCTGAAGCCTGATAATTGGGAATCTGAAATCAAACTTTGCATAGATGGTGCAGTGCTCCTGAAATTTTTACAGATATGAGACTTGTGGCATTTGATAGAGCTTATCAATGACTATTCTAGGTATAAATTTGATCAAAATCGTTGAAGCCATTTTCGAGAAAATCGCGAAAAACCCTGTTTTTGACAACATTTTTGCCATTTTAGCCGCCATCTTGAATTGCATTTGATCGAAATTGTTCGTGTCGGATCCTTATAGGGGAAGGACCTCAAGTTCCAAATTTCAAATCATTCCGTTGATTAGGAGATGAGATATCGTGTACACTGACGCACATACACTCATACACACACACACACAGACACACACACACACACCACACACACACACACACACACCACACACACACACACACACACACACACACACACACACACACACACAAACCACTTTTTTTAACTCAGGGGACCTTGAAACGTATAGAAATTTAGAAATTGGGGTAGGCTACCTTAATTTTTTTCGGAAAGCAATACTTTCCTTACCTATGGTAATAGGGCAAGGAAAGTAAAAAGAAAAGCTGATGCGTTGGACAGAATTACTAGATTTTATCATCATTTTTCATTCTGACTATCTAGTTGACTATCCATAATATGTTGCCTAAATATTATATTGTATTGTATTGTATTTCGGATTACTCGAAATTGATGTGCCCAGAGTTCTCACGTGCACGAAAAAAACATTCAAACATTATCATTCATTCGCTAATCGCTATCCATAATAAGCGATATGAATATTCTATTGTATTGTGTATCGGATTGCTCGAAGTTGATTTGTCCAGTGCTCTCACCTGAACGAATAATTATACAAACATTATCATTTGTTCACTACCCTATCCATAAAATACAATATAAAAGAGTAATATTGTAAGCAACAAGTGAATTTTTTCAACTTACCTTATGGTAAGCTGGTTGAAGATAGATAAAAGTATTTATGCTAAATTATACTCTAACTTATACCATAGAGAAACAATAGCATAAGTAGATATCCCATGGTATAGGGCATTTATGTCGCAACTTTTACTGTTATCTCAAGCTTATAGTCAAGGTAGTTCTTTCCTGTGAAGCTGTGTGACGCTGGTAGTCTCTAATATTGTGCCGTTCATACACTCTTACCCGGTCAAAACAGTAAAAATCGACAATAATCGACAGTAATCGGCTTGAGATAACAGTAAAAGTTGCGACATAAACGCCCAATAC
Source organism: Nilaparvata lugens (assembly GCF_014356525.2). NCBI lineage: Eukaryota > Metazoa > Arthropoda > Insecta > Hemiptera > Delphacidae > Nilaparvata > Nilaparvata lugens. The sequence goes on along the minus strand of NC_052508.1, from coordinate 67,847,017 downwards.
CATGGGATATCTACTTATGCTATTGTTTCTCGATGCTTATACCTAACCTAACCAACTTACGCTATCTTTTCTCTAAGGTTGAACGTACCTCGAGCTTGTGTTCAGGCCTTGTCTCTCGGTCGAGTTGGCGAGCGACAACCAACGCTCCCGAGCTCCTGTCCATGTCGAAAGCGCTCTCGGCGGGCGACAGTGACGTCAGGGTGTACATCACATGACCTCCCGCCCCCACACCCTTCCTGTCGCCGCCTCCACCGCCTCCACTGCCCCCGCCTTCCAGTGTTACCACGTTGCCCACCACAAAACCTATCGGAACATCTTCCCGCACCTGCAACAAGTTAATTCATCGTTAGCTCTAGGTTAGGTTAGGTCAGGTCAGGTGGCAGATATAACTACAATCTTGATTAATTTATATTCATCAGTTACCAGATATCAAGTATAAGTTAAGTATAAGTATAAGTATGAGGAAAAAAAATTCGTATGGCTTTTGTTGGTGGGAAGACCCTTGCGGGAAGGTCCCACCGCCTGAATATATAATTTAAGCCGTCAATGGGCCTTACGACTGTCATACTTCAGCCGGGACCGACAGTTTAACGTGCCCATCCGATAACACAGGAGTGATCTGGTTAAGTATGAGGTATTATAGACTCTTCATTTTTGCCCCTGTACCAGTCTAATCGGAAAAATCAATTCATTAGTTGTCAGTACCTACACTGTATCAGTATAAGTGCAATCTAGTAATGATGAGTATTAATGTATTTATGAATGTATGGTTGAATCTCATTCGAAATTTGATTTATTTATGTATTCAAATAGAATGCAACCGGTTTCAAGTTCATATCTTCAATGGCTATTGATATATTCTGAAAAAAGGATACAGATTTATTAGAATATACGTTATCATTATTATTAAACGACTATCCAAATTAATGATGATAATAATAATATCAATTCATTAGCATTTGATAATATTGCAATATCTCAGTAATTTCCATACGGTATCAATTATCATTGGCTGAAGTAAATCATTTTTTGGTGGCACCAACATGTTCTAGAATGACAATGTCATGAAAAATGAGAAGAAATAGAATTTGGACACTTCAAATTCAATTCAAATTATTTCAAATTATTCCACACTCATAAATACATATACGTACATGAATCAAACAAAGCTCAACATGACAATACAATACAATGACAAAATATTCTAGATTTTTACTTATACTAGAACTAACTTTTTGCTGAAGTCATCTTTCCAATATCACAGGAGTATGTTGAGATAAAAATCTAGTCAATCTTGCACCTGAATTAATATAGGCATAGAGACCCTGACGGTCGTTGACCAAGGGTTTAATGCTTGTTATAACTAAAATTATGTTCTTGTATAATATTATCTAGGAAACAATGTTGAATAAAAGCAATTATTCATATTCATTCATTCATTCAATATAGGCATAGATAAAGGATAAGCATAAGGAAGCTATATTTCTTGTCTCTGATATAGGCTACTGTATTACAAATGTTGTTATAGTTAGTTATTGCATCAACACTACAGTACAGTATTCCTAAATAAGCTTAGAGTATAGTTGAATACAAAAATTGAAGTGAATTAATATATTGGAAAGAATTTAAATCAATTATACAGAATATTCAATGCACAACAATACATTTTAGTATTGCAAAATAAGCTTAGTATAGTTGAATACAAAAATTGAAGTGAATTATGAAAACACAATTAAAAACTTCATGATGTGAATTAATATATTGGATAGAATTGAAATCAATTACACAAAATCTTCAATGCAAGTAAACTGTGCAACACTACAGTTCAGTATTGCAAAATAAGCTCAGTAGTTGAATACTAAAATTGAAGAAAAATTAAAGTGAATAATGAAAACACAATGAAAAACTCCATGAAGTGAATTAATATATTGGATAGAATTGGAATCATTCATGCAAAACCAAGTCGTTCAACGCCAAGTTGAAATGGAAAGAGCATATCAAGATGAAAAGGAGCGAGCTAGGACTGAAATACAGTAAAATCTATTGGCTGTTGGGCCGTCAATCACAACTCTCATTGGACAACAAGTTATTGATTTACAAACAAATTATAAAACCTGTCTGGACGTATGGAATTCAGCTTTGGGGATGCTCTAGAACATCTAACATCAGTCAGATTCAAACATTCCCAAACAAAGTACTGCGGAACATGGTGAATGCGCCCTGGTACATAAGGAACAGCGATTTGCACCGAGATCTGCACATCCCTATGTGACCAGTGAAATAAGACGATTGGCAGCCCATCATGAGTCACGTCTTCATCAACACGACAACACCGAAGTCATCCAACTACTAGACAACACTGAACTCACTAGGAGGTTGAAGAGAACAAAGCCCTTCGAGTTGGTGTAGTGCTAGTGGAGTGATTAAAGTATATTGAATAAAAGTGTAGTGAAATAATTCAAAGTAGTGAAATTATAGATTGGAACTGTAGGCTTCACTGGAAGTCTTTAGCAATAAAAATTAATTTAGGATAAGAAATAACAGAAAAAAATTAATGGTTAGTCCTAGTGACTAGTTTTAATAGAAATAACAAACAAAAAACCAAAAAAAAATCATGCAAAATCTTAATGTAACTAAACTGTGCAACACTACAGTTCAGTATTGCAAAATAAGCTCAGTAGTTGAATACAAAATTGAAGTGAATTATGAAAACACAATGGAAAATTCCATGAAGTGAATTAATATATATTGGATAGAATTGGAATCATTCATACAAAATCTTAATGTAATTAAACTGTACAACACTACAGTACAGTATTCCAAAATAAGCTTAGTATAGTTGAACACAAAAATTGAAGAAAAATTGCGCCCAACAAGCTAAATAGCATACTGCTAAATTTAAAGGTATTGTTGACATTTGAAAACAGACGAACAACCTTATAATTGAAACGTCTAATTCGAAATATTGACATCAATTAATTAAAGCAGATAACACGCCCGATGAGGAATGTGGAGAGGAGCGAATTCGCAGCAGACAAAGAGAGAGGGAGAGTGAGTGTAAGAGAGTGAAGAACAGAGCAGCGTTTCTCTCATTCAATTCAAACTGGCGGAATTCGCTTCTGAATGTTTCGACAATAAGAACAGAAAAAAGATGGGGGACGGAAAAGAAGAACAAGAAGAAAGTTTGGAAAAATCCGGTTGTGGAAAAAGGAACGAGGTTTGTCTGTTTTTATTTTGCTTCCTCTTTAGTAGTGGACGCATAAATTGTTGAATTGTCAACGCATGCTATCTTCGCCCTATTGTCAACTGGAGCCCGACTGGTTCGGCTCGGCTCCCAGACTGTCTTGCCAACTCTAAACTCGCTTATACTCTGTCTCAGGTCATACCAATTATTTCATACAAAACCTGCATATTTTAGTGATTGTTCAGGAACGAGTTATACCACCGAAATACCAGAATATGCCGAAATAATATGTACAAAGATACGGGGCATGGTTGTTGAAGGAATTCACAAAACTTCTCTAAACTTGAACGTTTTACAGTAGAAACATAACCTATTTTTTGAACATTTTATAAAATTAACAAAATTTGGGAATGGAATAGATTTGGGCCAAGCCTGTTGTTCCTAATCATATTTTTATGATTTGTGGTTCTGTCCACGAATAAATAAATAAATAAATAAATAAACAAAATTTATGACTTCAAAGACTGTTGCTGGTGAGATGATGTGAATCTATCCATAATGAAAATATAAAAAATCTTCCATAAAGAAACTATGATGTGATATCTATCCATAATGGAAATATAAAAAATCTTCCATAAAGAAACTATGATGTGATATCTATCCATAATGAAAATATAAAAAATCTTCCATAAAGAAACTATGATGTGATATCAAAATGATCTGATATCTATCCATGATGAAACTAAGAAAAATCTTCCATAAAGAAACTATGATGTGATATCTATCCATAATGAAACTATAAAAAATCTTCCATAAAGAAACTATGATGTGATATCAAAATGATGTGATATCTATCCATAATCAAACTATGAAAAATCTTCCATAAAGAAACTATGATGTGATATCAAAATGATGTGATATCTATCCATAATCAAACTATGAAAAATCTTCCATAAAGAAACCATGATGTGATATCAAAATGATGTGATATCTATCCATAATGAAACTATAAAAAATCCTCCATAAAGAAACTATGATGTGATATCTATCCATAATGAAAATAAAAAAATCTTCCATAAAGAAACATGATGTGATATCAAAATGATGTGATATCTATCCATAATCAAACTATGAAAAATCTTCCATAAAGAAACTATGATGTGATATCTATCCATAATGAAAATATAAAAAATCTTCCATAAAGAAACTATGATGTGATATCAAAATGATGTGATATCTATCCATAATGAAAATATAAAAAATCTTCCATAAAGAAACTATGATGTGATATCAAAATGATGTTATATCTATCCATAATGAAAATATAAAAAATCTTCCATAAAGAAACTATGATGTGATATCAAAATGATGTGAAATCTTATCCATAATGAAAATATAAAAAATCTTCCATAAAGAAACTATGATGTGATATCAAAATGATGTGATATCTATCCATAATGAAAATATGAAAAATCTTCCATAAAGAAACTATGATGTGATATCAAAATGATGTGATATCTATCCATAATGAAACTATAAAAAATCCTCCATAAAGAAACTATGATGTGATATCTATCCATAATGAAAATATAAAAAATCTTCCATAAAGAAACAATGATGTGATATCAAAATGATGTGATATCTATCCATAATCAAACTATGAAAAATCTTCCATAAAGAAACTATGATGTGATATCTATCCATAATGAAAATATAAAAAATCTTCCATAAAGAAACTATGATGTGATATCAAAATGATGTGATATCTATCCATAATGAAAATATAAAAAATCTTCCATAAAGAAACTATGATGTGATATCAAAATGATGTGATATCTATCCATAATGAAAATATAAAAAATCTTCCATAAAGAAACTATGATGTGATATCAAAATGATGTGATATCTTATCCATAATGAAAATAAAAAAATCTTCCATAAAGAAACTATGATGTGATATCAAAATGATGTGATATCTATCCATATGAAAATATAAAAAATCTTCCATAAAGAAACTATGATGTGATAACAAAATGATGTGATATCTATCCATAATCAAACTATAAAAAATCTTCCATAAAGAAACTATGATGTGATATCAAAATGATGTGATATCTATCCATAATGAAAATATAAAAAATCTTTCTTAAAGAAACTATGATGTGATATCAAAATGATGTGATATCTATCCATAATGAAAATATAAAAAATCTTTCTTAAAGAAACTATGATGTGATATCAAAATTATGTAATATCTATCCATAATGAAAATATAAAAAATCTTCCATAAAGAAACTATGATGTGATATCAATCCATAATGAAACTATAAAAAATCTTCCATAATGAAACTATCCATAATGAATCCATCGGGATTTTGAAGATGAAAACACTGAAGAAGACACCATTAGAGTCGAAACATGTTTGTTATTTTACAATAAATAAGTGATATTTTTGACAAAATCCCAGTGTTTTCATGATTTATGAGTTTAAAAATCGCATCCGGTGGTTCGGAACCCACTTTAAATCCACTCATCTCTCATCATCATCTCTCATCTTGGTAGAGAGTTACTGGGAAAGATATTTTTAGTATTCTTTCCAAAGAATGGACATTGATAAGTCCAAAGCTCCGCCAATTTATGTAGATGCATAACAATATAATATCTATAGTTATTATATTACAAATTACTTTTTCATATCATATACAGTTCAATAATTATTTTCTTAGTCTATATTATGTAAATTCATCTATAATTTTGCTGTATTGTAAGCTATTGTATATAAGTGTATGGGCCAGTATATTGTAATCTACATAAATAAAGTACTCAATCAATCATCATCTCTCATCTTGGTAGAGAGTTACTGGGAAGGATATTTTTAATATTCTTTCCAAAGAATGGACATTAATATGTCCAAAGCTCCGCCAATTTATGTAGATGCATTACAATATTATCTTGTATAGTAATTCCAAATTGATTTTTTTTCATATCATTATACAGTTCAATAATTATTTTCTTGGTTTATGTTATGGAAATTCATCTAAAACTTTGCTGTATTGTAAGCTATTGTATAAGTGTATAAGACAATATGTATTGTTGTAATCTACATGAATAAAGTACTCAATCAATCATGTCCAAAGCTCCGCCAATTTATGTCGATGCATAACAATATTATCTATAGTTATTCCAAATCGCTTTTTGCATATCATATACAGTTAAATCATTATTTTCTTAGTCTATATTATGTAAATTTATCTATCATTTTGTTGTATTGTAAGCTATTGCATAAGTGTATAAGACAGTATATAATTGTAAACGATATAAATAAAGTACTCAATCAATCATCATCCGTCTCGCACAAGCCTAGTTGCGTCATCCTCAGCAAAATAATAATTGATAATAAAATAATGAATAATAAATGAGTGAGAGAAACTGTGTTGTTTGTCTCAATTTTTGACTGTGTAGATATACCTTGATTTGACTTCTGTAATAATTATGTTGTGTATGTTGGTTAGGTATTTTCTGCAGAAATAAGACTGAATTTTCTTGAGATTGATAGAATTCTACCAGAGAAGCTTGAAGGAAAACTTGCAACTTTGTATCGAGAGAATCAAAATCACGGTTCAAGATGATGTGTAGTTGACGAAACACCAAGAGCATAAAAGGGTAACGAGAACCAGAAGCAGAAAATTTTAACCATCACCAAGAGCGTGATTGATTGATTGTTTGATTATAGCTGCCTTTATTAAAAACCTGGGAGGGCAAAGTTAGGGCGCAGCCGGCCCTCACTTGACCCTCCAGCGTGTTAAGCGTGGAAGTGTATCAAGAACCAGAAGCAGAACATTTCTTAGTTTTTCCAAGGTTATTCATCAGATTTTACACCCTTGGAAGCTCCAAAAACACCATAAATTCCTCTCAAATTTTTAGAACAGATTTCTCACTTTTACAGCAAGTGATGTGTAATGTTACAAGAGCTGATGAGTCATTTCCACCAAAATAAATAATGGCTTACAACATGAAAGGTAGTAAAATACTTTCTAGTAGACCACGGTTGAGGTGGATGGATGCAGTCATAGCCACCTCTAATACAAGGCACCTCTAATACACCTACGATATTGCAACGTCGCAGTGTAGGCCTAGAATCTAATACATGATTGGTGAAAAAGATCAGCTGGTATTTTGAAAAAGATTTTACAAAATACCAGCTGATCTTTTTCACCAATCATTTATTAGATTCTAGGCCTACACTGGAAAAAGATCAGCTGGTATTTTGTAAAATCTTTTTCATCAATCATGTATTAGATTCTAGGCCTACACTGCGACGTTGCAATATCGTATGCCGCGGCCTTGTATTAGAGGTGGCTATGATGCAGTTGCCGGAGATGCAAGAGTTGTTGGGGTCAGGAATTGGAGGCGTGCTGCCATAGATAGAGCAGAATGGAGGCAAATGTTAGAGGAGGCCAAGATCTGCTTTGGATTGTCGAACCATTGATGATGTGGAGATTGAACCACATAAATAGGAGCTTGAAAGGACATGGAGAACCTAACTTAGTTTTCCAAGGTTAATTCTCAGATTTGATTTGTACACTTGGAATCAAAACTATTTATACTAGTTGTGGATTATTTTGTTTTTCATAGGAGTGAGAGAAAGGAGGAATAAGACAGTATAATTATTATTTAACAAAAATCCCAAATAAATGCTGCAAATAACCCCTCATCTTTGTGATGAACAACGTCAAATGAATAGATTAATAGGAGAATGAATGAATAATTTTAAACGAAAATCCAAATTAAATAATGCAAATCACCCCGAAGACCTCTGCTACTGCAGACATTGACAACAGGGTTAACAGCTAGATGGAAATTCGATGAGAACTACTATCCAAAAATCGGGGTGATTTGCAGCATTTATTTGGGATTTTCGTTAAATAATAATTATATATTAATTAGCATTTGAATAAATGCATTCTCTATTTAATTCCATCTGAGAATAAGACAGTCGCAGAGAAAAAGTGAGAGAGACGATCGATCGTTGCAAAGAGATACGTCACCGTCAGCTGGATGAAGCAATTTTTCTTTTTTGGTCGTCTTCGTTCATTTTTTAAATGTGTCAAAAATTCACCTCCACTTTTGGCAATGCGACCACAATTAGAGCATACCGTACGGCTGGGCGGTCCACTAACTTCGGCGAATTTCTCTTTTGCTTCTTCTTTTTCTCCACAATCTACTTCCTCTTCTTTTTCATCCTCCTCCTCTTCTTCTTCTCGCCCCATTCCTGTCAACCGAATTCCCATCCATTCCAGGCGATATGCACATTCCTCATAACAACCATTGTGTTATTTCCTTCCCCTCCCCAACCCTTACTCCACCAATTAAATGTAAATTGATTGTGACTACTTCCCCCCCTCCTGCTCCAGCCTACTTCCCTTATTCGGATCCGCTTTGATATCTTATTTAACTCCTCTTTCCTGCGGTGCTCTAGCATACTACTCTCTTCTCTCTTCTTCCCATGTTGCTCCACCGACAACCATCTCTGTTTCCCATAAATTGTCACTCTTTTTCCTGGACATTTGTTCCTCAACTCGACAAAAAACCATTGAGCAACGTTACCTAGCAATTTGGATTCGTAAAATTGTGTATTTTCACACAAATTCGTTTTTCGCCAATTGTGTAATAGTATCTCAGGTCACAAGGACGGGAAGGGGCCTTTTGCAAGCGAGAATGATGTTTCTAGTCGAGGCGATAGCCGAGACTATAATTTCATTCGAGCACTGCAAAAGTGTAACCTACACTGTTTTTTGTCATAATAATCTAGAAAAGGATAATTGAGAAACAGAAAACATTACCTGCTTGTGCTGACATTACTACATGCATTCTATAAACATAACCTAGTTTACAAGTTGTGAATCAGGAATTTCTTGATTTTATCTGACAGAACTTCCACCTGGAGCGCTAAAAGGCGGTTTTTGTACCAATTTTGCTGTTCCAAATTTGGAACTAGGAAACATACTCGACTAAAAAACATATGATTTTATTACAGTATAGTATGCAGTAATGAGAATCATATGTTTATATGTTCTACAATCAGCTGTTTACCGGCTTGATTTCATGGATGTAAAACAGCTGAAATTGAATGACTATGACAACAAATTATTTTCTTGTGTAATAATATAATAATGAGGGTGATGCCCACATAAGCTTTTAGGCTTGTGAGTGGGTAATGAGTGAGAGGGATGATGATGAGAGATGACGACTACTTTTAGGTGGTCGAGACCGACAACTTATCATCTCCTCCGAAAGACGTATTAAACTGTATGAAGATTGTCATTGTTATTTTGTAATAACTTATAACATGTATTAATAAATAAATAAAATAAATTATACCTTGAAAACAAGACTAGAGCTGGTGAACGTGGGTCGGTTGTCGTTGAGATCTAGCACCTCGACGCGAAGCAGCCGCACGGAGTGACGCGGCGGTGTCCCGTTGTCGGTTGCGGAAACCGCGATGCGGTAGATGGCCCGCTCCTCGTGGTCCAGCACCACCCGGGTCCTGATCAGTCCGCTGACGGGGTCCACCGTGAACACACCGTGGCCGTCTGTGTCACGTCCTAAAAAAATCACAAAAATTTGGCACATTAATAAATAAAATTGGACAGACTGGTCGTAGCTTCAAAATAAGATACAATGAGCACATGAAAGCAATAAAATCAAAATCAGAATCCACATATACCGAGCATTTAATAGCCACAGGACACACTCACAAAAACATACAAACAAAAATTGAAATACTACACATTCTTCAAAAAAGCCAGAGACTCAACACACTAGAACAATACGAAATTTTTAAACACCTCAAAAATGACAAATCCAATTCAATAAATGATCAAATCAACTTCAATTCAAATGCAATATTCTCCCACATTTTGGCCACATAATCCAACCCATAAGAGCAAGCGCCCCTGGTCAGGCTGATGAAGCTGCTCTTCAGGAGTGAAATGCATTCCTCAATACTCCAACAAAAGTAAGTGTTTTTCAAATATTTACTTGTAACACAGTGTCAGAACTACAACAAAGTTGATTAATAATCATCTTCAAATATAATAATGACAAAATTATTACTATATTGAGGTCCACGTTAAAATGGAAATGGAGAAAGATAGGAGAACAACGTTGCCGATCCACTTTCTTGTCAATGTTTTCTATAGACGTTAGCTGATACAGGTTTATTGATGTAATATTAACCGTTAATTCTCGTTTAAAATAATCAATATATTTTATTAAGCAATAAATTATTATATTTTTCAATGATTTCATAATGAATTTTCATAATAAGAAATATTTTGTTAATCAATTGTTAATTCTACATTGTTAAAATACGATCTGGCAACAGAAGCAGAACAAAGCAAACAGAGCAAAGCGAGAAAGAGATTGCGCTAACCGCTTTGTAGAATGAAATACAAGTATAGCAATATCATTGCTAATCAAATACTGCCATTATAACGTGGACCTCACTATAAAAGGTGAAATACTCAAAATTCATTGACCTCTTTCCCTTCCTAACAATATGAGTATCAACGATAACAGTTATCTCTATAATATGAGATGGTAAACATAAACCACAAATACCCTTCTATTAGTCCTGATACGCCTTAAACTTGCCCCATGTTGAATATACTCATAGTCCACAGACTGAGAAGGACAGAGATTGTGTTTAGTCGAGTGAGAGGTAGATACAGAGATAGAGAGAGCGAGAGAGAGTGAGAGTATGAGAGAGAGTGTGAGAGAGGCCGCTATCTTTGAAATAGGTTTATTAGACTTGTGTTGCGCTCATTTTATTGGCTCTACTCTTGAATCAAGTTGACATGAATCATTTTCAAACATTTTCAAGATTCCTGGTCTCAAACAGAAATAACGCTAACATCCTGTCGAAACCTTTCTAAGTTCATTTCCAGGCATGTCTGGAAAATGGTATTATCTTGTTCTCCCATCTTTATATAGACCTATTACAAATACAAACATTCTGAGACGGTTGTTTGCATAAGTCCTATATTACAACCAGCCGGTATGAGTATCTCTCATGTAGGAGATGAACATCGTCTCAATTTAAACAAGACAACCAAATAATTATTGGAGGATTTTCCCGAAGTGAATGAACAAACTTGAGTTTGTCAAACCACAAATGTCTCCGAGGTTCAATATAATGCTCTTGATTTCAAAAAATCTGGTGTGGCGCACTCACACAACTTTCCTTGCCGTTATGTGAATTGATCACCTGACGCTAGTGTTCAAGTCTACTATTCGAATATCTGAGCCAGCTGGTGACAGGACAATAACGCTGGAGACATACGAGGTCTGCTATCTATTCTTAGTAAATCATTAAATTTAATAGAATCAACAGTTGCCAACAGTTTGCAATATTGAATAATCACATTTCATCAAATTTCGAGCTTATTTCCAATTTTAAGTGAAAATGTTACTCAACATTGATTGTAGAGATTTTCATACTCAATCTTACACACTTGAAATTTTTTGTTTAAGTTGTATCTGAAGCCTGATAATAAAGAATCTAAAATCAAACTTTGCATAGATGGGGCGGAGCTCCTGGAATTTTTACAGATATGAGACTTGTGACAGTTGATAGAGCTTATCAATGACTATTCTAGGTATAAATTTGATCAAAATCATTGGAGCCATTTTCGAAAAAATCGCGAAAAACCCTGTTTTTGACAACATTTTTGCCATTTTAGCCGCCATCTTGAATTGCATTTGATCGAAATTGTTCGTGTCGGATCCTTATAGGGGAAGGACCTTAAGTTCCAAATTTCAAGTCATTCCGTTGATTAGGAGATGAGATATCGTGTACACAGACGCACATACACTCATACACACACACACACACACACACATACAGACCAATACCCAAAAACCGCTTTTTTGGACTCAGGGGACCTTGAAACGTATAGAAATTTAGAAATTGGGGCACCTTAATTTTTTTCGGAGAGCAATACTTTCCTTACTTATGGTAATAGGGCAAGGAAAGTAAAAACCGCTTTTTTGAATTCAGGGGACCTTGAAACGTATAGAAATTTAGAAATTTGGGTACCTTATTTTTTTTCGGAAAGCAATACTTTCCTTACCTATGGTAATAGGGCAAGGAAAGTAAAATTTGTTTTCACATTAAATCATTCATACAATAGAGATAGCAAAATGCTCTAAACGAAGATACATACACATCGATGTATTTCTCATATTCATAACGAGAAGGGAGATCATTGGCCTATTTACAGTGGATAAGATAGGCGACATGCAGGAGATTATAAATTCAAACAAAAACAAATGAATATAATTATTATGAAGTAGAAAAATAGAATCGCCCATGAATTATGTGTGATGAATGATAGTGTAGTGTTCTTGATACACTTTGGGGTACTCTTAAATGATTGATTCATACAATAAGTACATCATCGAAATGATAGGGAGAGAAAAAATAAGATAACCTTGTGCTATTTCTCTCCCAAATTTAGATAGGGCTACACATATTCCGGAATAGGTTCAGTCTTGTAGTTCTTCACTTCACAAAATTTTCAGCCCTTGACTATGTTTTGACGAATTCGAGCAACAAGTTAGCATAGTCCTCTCCCTCTAAAAAGTTTATTCAAATTTAGAATCTTATTGCAGAGAATAAGAGTCGCCTCTTATTGCAGATTATATTAAATTGGATCCAACTGCTTGTTTGAATGGCCGAATCTTGTTCGCAAGATGAAAATAAAAGCAAAGCAACCTTGGAGGCTCCTGAATACATTATTTATTCACAAATATATTATGACGGCGGTGTGAATTCGGAATAGAGTGGCTCACTCATCTCTTTTCATCTTTTTCCACCTCCCCAAAATTAAATGAATAATGCATATAGGATTTGGCGAGCATAGATTAAGCTCAATGAAATAGCAATAAATCATAATTACTTCATTCGCACTCTGTTAAAGACGTGTAGAATCAATATGAAGAAAGGATGGGGAAACATAGTTGATTAGTGAGCAGCAATTTTAGAGTATTTTGGGTCAGACAAATGTTATTCTAGGGTGTAATTCAAGAGGGTTAATGCTTGATAGTTATTAACAAAATAGGATATTGAAATGTATGAATTCATGTCTACTTAAATTTATTTATTTGATACTTACCGTATTAAGCTGTACCGTATTTATTTATAAAATAGAATTATTGTACCCTTTTTTGGAATTAATTAAATAATAGATCAAAAATACAAATTGTAACAACTAGTTTCAAATTTTAGTTATTGGTTCATCATACCTTCCTTGTCGTCATCGTGGAAGTTCGTTTTGGCTACAGCAGCCAAGAAGCAATCAAGAAGATTTAAAAGTAATATAAGTAGTAGTAATTAGTTATAATAATTAGTTTTTATAAGTTATAATTTGTATTTTTCATCTACTATTTTATCAATTTCCGAAAAAGTGTACTATAATAATTCTATTTTATAAATAGAGGGTATTGAAAATATTTCCATCCTCAGCTTCAACCTCATTAGATTTTCACAGTAAATTAATTACACTAATCTGAACGATATTAGGATTTATAATCGTTGAATTGTGTCAATTTATCTCTGACTTGAACCAAGATGAACCAAGTAGTGCAACTCACTCATACAATGAACAGAAAAACTTCATAATACAAGTTCTTCATTTCTATATAACCTTTCTGACCTATTTATACAACTTCTCTTCTTTATATATTGAGGTCCACGTTATAATGGCAGTGTTTGATCAGCAATGGTATTGTTAACCCTTGTCTATCATTCAACACAACGTATAGCGCTATCTCTTTCTCGATTTGCTCTGTTGCCAGATCGTCTTTTAACAATGTAGTATTACTAATATATTTAACGAAATGTTTTATCCTAATTATGAAAATTCTTTATGAAACTATTGAGAAATACTATTTCTTGCTTAATGAAATATAATTGATTATTTTAATCAAGAATGAACAGTTAGTATTACATCAATAAACCTTTATCAGCTACCGTCTATAGAAGGCATTGACAAAACAGAGGATCGACAACGTTGTTCTGCTATCTTTCTCCACTGCCATTACAACGTGGACCTCACTATAGTTCATGTTGCACCGAAACCCAGATATTCAAATTCATTAAACTTGGAACTCAGTCAACCACACAACACATTTATTTATGTTTATGTTTGCCGAATACCATACTTGAAATCGAATAAATTCTATTGTCTATTGTTTATAGAAAATTGTGTTACCGTAAGAAGCAAGCATGACACTTCCAGGCCACAAGAATGCATGATTCTTGATTCATGAATGCATGATTCACCAAGTACTGCCATGAATGTATGACTCAAGTATGTCATACTCGTAAGTTACCTATGATTTGCTTATGGGATCTTCATATGCGAATGCGTGAGCAGCATTATCATAATATATATAAAATCTGTGTCATACCAGATCTGTGTTTCCAGGATAAATTTGACACCTTGTGGCGTAAACTCATTTGAAATTCATACACATTAGAAAGCTCGAAGTCTCACGGCTGATCAGTTTATATAGCATATAATTCATAATCTATATAATATAATAAGAGAGAGTAGGGTTGTGTTTGTTCATTTGTTCGCATCAAAACATGTCAACTTGTGGATTGCATACCGGAAAAACGGGAATGATTTAGATCTCCAAATTTTGCACATAGATTCTAAAAATATCAATCTCGTGCACCTGGAAGCCCAAATTTTAATTTTCCTTCTAGATTTTTCAGAATTAATGTTTAAATTTCATTAATGGTACATTCGATTTCATTAAAAAATCACCAAATCATATGGTCGAAATTAAAAAAGGAACATCTGTTTCTATATTGCTTTCTACCTGAAAAACATAGTTTTGAAACTTCGTTTTCCTGATGCAATGTTTAGGCCTACACATGGCATGGATTATTAATTTTTCAGCTAGAACAATTTTTGAGACAAATGCTAAATAAACGTCTACAGTTTCATCAATGCTGTATCGGCAATATGAAAACGCCTGCAGTTAATATGTCTTTCAATGAAAGTGTTGTTATTTTCATAAAGAAATTATATTCTTCCATTTTTATTTAATTAAAATTTCAAAATTATTCGAGCCCTGATAGAATGACTGACTCACTGTACATAGGCCTATTTTGAATTCTTCTAGATTTCATTACGCAAAGTTTTAAGAAAGACCCTTGCGAAGCACGGGTTCCCTTCTAGTATTTCATAATTACAAACCACTGTATCTTTTTCTCGCTTTGCTTTGTTGCCAGATCGTCTCTTAACAATGTAGAATTGATAATTAATTAACAAAATATTTCATTTTAATTATGAAAATTCTTCATTAAACTATTGAAAAATATTATTTCTTGCTTAATAAAATATAATTGATCATTTTAAACGAGAATGAACTTTTACATCAATAAACCAGTACCAGCTACCCTCTATACAAGACAGAGGTTCAGCAACGTTTTTCTCCTATCTTTCTCCACTGCCATTATAACGTGGACCTCACTATAGCTACTGTACTTTGAAAGTGTGTGAGACTCACCCTTGATGATGGAATAAGTTAGCGTGGCGTTGTTGCCGTGATCCCGGTCGACGGCCCTGACTCTAACCACATCGGTGCCGGGAGGCTGTTCCTCCCTCACGCTAATCACGTCTTCCTGCGGGTCGACTATGTCGGGCGCGTTGTCGTTCACATCGCTCACTATCACACGCACAGACACGCGTGCGCTACGCGAAGGAACGCCTTGATCACGTGCTTCGGCCACCAGCTCGTGCACGTCACGTGATTCACGGTCCAGAGGCTCACGTGTGAAGATTTCGCCTGAAAAAAATCACTGAGTGAGTGAGTGAGTGAGTGAGTGAGTGAGTGAGTGAGTGAGTGAGTGAGTGAGTGAGTGAGTGAGTGAGTGAGTGAGTGAGTGAGTGAGTGAGTGAGTGAGTGAGTGAGTGAGTGAGTGAGTGAGTGAGTGAGTGAGTGAGTGAGTGAGTGAGTGAGTGAGTGAGTGAGTGAGTGAGTGAGTGAGTGAGTGAGTGAGTGAGTGAGTGAGTGAGTGAGTGAGTGAGTGAGTGAGTGAGTGAGTGAGTGAGTGAGTGAGTGAGTGAGTGAGTGAGTGAGTGAGTGAGTGAGTGAGTGAGTGAGTGAGTGAGTGAGTGAGTGAGTGAGTGAGTGAGTGAGTGAGTGAGTGAGTGAGTGAGTGAGTGAGTGAGTGAGTGAGTGAGTGAGTGAGTGAGTGAGTGAGTGAGTGAGTGAGTGAGTGAGTGAGTGAGTGAGTGAGTGAGTGAGTGAGTGAGTGAGTGAGTGAGTGAGTGAGTGAGTGAGTGAGTGAGTGAGTGAGTGAGTGAGTGAGTGAGTGAGTGAGTGAGTGAGTGAGTGAGTGAGTGAGTGAGTGAGTGAGTGAGTGAGTGAGTGAGTGAGTGAGTGAGTGAGTGAGTGAGTGAGTGAGTGAGTGAGTGAGTGAGTGAGTGAGTGAGTGAGTGAGTGAGTGAGTGAGTGAGTGAGTGAGTGAGTGAGTGAGTGAGTGAGTGAGTGAGTGAGTGAGTGAGTGAGTGAGTGAGTGAGTGAGTGAGTGAGTGAGTGAGTGAGTGAGTGAGTGAGTGAGTGAGTGAGTGAGTGAGTGAGTGAGTGAGTGAGTGAGTGAGTGAGTGAGTGAGTGAGTGAGTGAGTGAGTGAGTGAGTGAGTGAGTGAGTGAGTGAGTGAGTGAGTGAGTGAGTGAGTGAGTGAGTGAGTGAGTGAGTGAGTGAGTGAGTGAGTGAGTGAGTGAGTGAGTGAGTGAGTGAGTGAGTGAGTGAGTGAGTGAGTGAGTGAGTGAGTGAGTGAGTGAGTGAGTGAGTGAGTGAGTGAGTGAGTGAGTGAGTGAGTGAGTGAGTGAGTGAGTGAGTGAGTGAGTGAGTGAGTGAGTGAGTGAGTGAGTGAGTGAGTGAGTGAGTGAGTGAGTGAGTGAGTGAGTGAGTGAGTGAGTGAGTGAGTGAGTGAGTGAGTGAGTGAGTGAGTGAGTGAGTGAGTGAGTGAGTGAGTGAGTGAGTGAGTGAGTGAGTGAGTGAGTGAGTGAGTGAGTGAGTGAGTGAGTGAGTGAGTGAGTGAGTGAGTGAGTGAGTGAGTGAGTGAGTGAGTGAGTGAGTGAGTGAGTGAGTGAGTGAGTGAGTGAGTGAGTGAGTGAGTGAGTGAGTGAGTGAGTGAGTGAGTGAGTGAGTGAGTGAGTGAGTGAGTGAGTGAGTGAGTGAGTGAGTGAGTGAGTGAGTGAGTGAGTGAGTGAGTGAGTGAGTGAGTGAGTGAGTGAGTGAGTGAGTGAGTGAGTGAGTGAGTGAGTGAGTGAGTGAGTGAGTGAGTGAGTGAGTGAGTGAGTGAGTGAGTGAGTGAGTGAGTGAGTGAGTGAGTGAGTGAGTGAGTGAGTGAGTGAGTGAGTGAGTGAGTGAGTGAGTGAGTGAGTGAGTGAGTGAGTGAGTGAGTGAGTGAGTGAGTGAGTGAGTGAGTGAGTGAGTGAGTGAGTGAGTGAGTGAGTGAGTGAGTGAGTGAGTGAGTGAGTGAGTGAGTGAGTGAGTGAGTGAGTGAGTGAGTGAGTGAGTGAGTGAGTGAGTGAGTGAGTGAGTGAGTGAGTGAGTGAGTGAGTGAGTGAGTGAGTGAGTGAGTGAGTGAGTGAGTGAGTGAGTGAGTGAGTGAGTGAGTGAGTGAGTGAGTGAGTGAGTGAGTGAGTGAGTGAGTGAGTGAGTGAGTGAGTGAGTGAGTGAGTGAGTGAGTGAGTGAGTGAGTGAGTGAGTGAGTGAGTGAGTGAGTGAGTGAGTGAGTGAGTGAGTGAGTGAGTGAGTGAGTGAGTGAGTGAGTGAGTGAGTGAGTGAGTGAGTGAGTGAGTGAGTGAGTGAGTGAGTGAGTGAGTGAGTGAGTGAGTGAGTGAGTGAGTGAGTGAGTGAGTGAGTGAGTGAGTGAGTGAGTGAGTGAGTGAGTGAGTGAGTGAGTGAGTGAGTGAGTGAGTGAGTGAGTGAGTGAGTGAGTGAGTGAGTGAGTGAGTGAGTGAGTGAGTGAGTGAGTGAGTGAGTGAGTGAGTGAGTGAGTGAGTGAGTGAGTGAGTGAGTGAGTGAGTGAGTGAGTGAGTGAGTGAGTGAGTGAGTGAGTGAGTGAGTGAGTGAGTGAGTGAGTGAGTGAGTGAGTGAGTGAGTGAGTGAGTGAGTGAGTGAGTGAGTGAGTGAGTGAGTGAGTGAGTGAGTGAGTGAGTGAGTGAGTGAGTGAGTGAGTGAGTGAGTGAGTGAGTGAGTGAGTGAGTGAGTGAGTGAGTGAGTGAGTGAGTGAGTGAGTGAGTGAGTGAGTGAGTGAGTGAGTGAGTGAGTGAGTGAGTGAGTGAGTGAGTGAGTGAGTGAGTGAGTGAGTGAGTGAGTGAGTGAGTGAGTGAGTGAGTGAGTGAGTGAGTGAGTGAGTGAGTGAGTGAGTGATCACGACAACAGGAACAGAGATAATTCTTGGCAGGAAATCTCAAAAAAGTTTGATACCATGTCAGGTAAGTTATTTACAAATATTATTCTGTAAGCGAAATTATGAAATCAAAGTTTTGGCCGTTTGACAAATCACACGATGATTGGAAAGGGCTCAAATTAAAGGTCTTGATCCCAGGGACTCGGGAAAAGTTAGCAGTTGTCTTCTTCTTCAGCACATGCTGCGGCTATTACTAGCAATTCCTCGTCTGATGAACTCTCCATCGCAACTGATGCATTTCTTCTGGTTAGCTCCGGTTTCTGACGGAGCTAACCAGACGGACAAGTGGGTTATCGCCGGAAAAATTATGGTGAAGGCGGCGACTGACGGTGACGGTCGGTGCCGGACGGCGCCTGACGGTGACGGCATAGTGGGTTCCCTGCTTTACTGTACATATTTTAAGAACAAACAATTTTTATATATTTCTTAGCAGGGGTTCCCATCCCCCCAATGGTCCATATCGCAAAATTCCCCCCCCCCAACATTCTCAAAATTTGGTATCCATTTAGGTACTTAAAAACTGCATATTGAAAAATCCCACCATTTTCCTTAGTTTTTTCCAAAAATCCCCCCCAAAATTAAGCCTCATGTCGCAACTTGCGACATCAAAACATGCTGTTGGCACCCCTGTTTCTTAGAACATAATGTACAATCAACGTCTAGTCTACAAGCTTCAAGTATCGAATACACTATACAAATCAAATTCACTTTGCTAAGAGTTTCAATACAAATAGACAGCATGCAATAATGTAAAAATCTATGAATATGATAGTAATCAATGTAAAAATTAAAAAAATTACAGTCTGTATAAAATAATTTAAAACTTGGAGAAAATATCAATGTTGCCAAATTGTGCGAAATTCCAATGTTTTCATGCAAGCCCATATTGCATTCAATTCGACAACATAGTCGATGCGGCGTTGTCAATTTCAATGATATATATCCTGTCATACTGGCTTGCATTATAAGACTGAAATTTCGTCTTATTTGTCAACATAGATTTATTTCTCAACTTATTTTATACAAACTTCATAAAGTACACTTTTTTAAACTCCATTTTATTTCTCATATGTTCATCACAACCAGTTCATGATAGTATTCTCATTGAACGTGAATTATTTTACTTGAAAATGAGATTATAAGTCGAAAAAAAAAAATAAAATAAAGTTGAAAGTTAGCGTTATTTGTTTGTGGCGTTTGCACAGGAGAGGTTGACTAGCACTGATATGTGGGAATCCAAATCAAGTCTTTACACATCATTAATGGTACTGTCGAACCTCTTTATAAACCTCGAAATAACGAAATCCTCCACGTATCAAAATTTATGACATTACTCTTTTGATATAATTCAAGTTTATCATATTCATAAATAAATATTGAAATATCACATTGACATTATTGGTAAAAAAAATAAAATGAACTGTTTGACAAGCACATCATGAATCTAGTATTGCCATAGTCAACGATAGAGATGCGTGGAGGTTGATAGTTGCGGAGACCAAGGCTGTAGCGCCATACAAGAAGAAGAAATCTAGTATTGATTTGAAATAGCTCAAATCAGAGGTGCATATAACGCTAGACACCAGATAACTGGCGACCATCCATCAATTTTCCATGAATAATTTGTCATCGCTTCGTAGTTGACACAATGATTTTCCGAATAAATGCCGAGTTATGAAACATCGGATACATTAGACTGATGATAATGGCTTGGAATGCTTTCAAGTTATCACGTCCTAGTATGACACCCAAGGTTTGTTGGTTGTTTATTTTTTAGGTGCCGGGGGGAGGGAGAGAGAGAGAGAGAGAGAAAGAGCGAGAGAGAGTGTGTGAGAGGAGAAGAGGTGTTGTTGACTGTCCGTTTCAATCAGAGAAAGAATGAGTAGGTGGGCTGATAAAGAGAGGGAGAGTGAGTGAGAGAAGGATGGAAGATGGTGACAAATAGATAAAGAAGGAATGACGAGACGGGTGAGGAAAGGTGACAATTTTCCGCCTCACATGTGAATGATTAATCGAAATTATTTCCTGTCTGACGTATTTCAGGACTAAGGTCTCGCCTAGCTTGTCCCCCTTTCATCCACCATCCTTCTCCCTTCTCCCTTCAACCACACATCTATCATTCCATCCTTTTCTTATTCTTCCAGTATTTTTATTGAATTGAATGTATTGACGGTTGAGCAGCTGTATATAAAGAATTTGATTATTTACATTAATAAACAAAGAGAACTTTTGATCTCCGTCATTTTGTTAGAGAGTTAGTGGGGAGGATATTTTTAATATTCTTTCCGAAGAATGGACATTGATATGTTCAAAGCTCCGCCAATTTATGTAGATGCATAACAATATAATTATTATCTATAGTTATTATATTACAAATTGCTTTTTATATCATATACAGTTCAATAATTATTTTCTTAGTCTATATTATGTAAATTCATCTATAATTTTGCTGCATTGTAAGCTATTGTATATAAGTGTATAAGCTACAGTATATATTGTAATCTACATAAATAAAGTACTCAATCAATCAATCCCTCAACCATTACCTTTGAACCACACAATGCAGTTCTATCCATTTGTAGAAGACAGTTTGATTATATTGTTCATAAACTTATAAATAATGTGATACCTACTTTTTTATAACAGATAATTTGAATGGAAGACTTCTGAGAGAGATAGATTCATGGATTGCTTCTTCACATCCTAGGATAAGTGATTTCTTGTAATATTGTAACTAGGATAAGTTCACAATCATTCAAGAATGTCTGCTTTTTTATTTTATTATCTCGTATTTTCTTACTTTTTTTCACTTTCCTTCTTTGTATTTTTTCAAATTTAGATGTTAATAGGAATCCACCAATTTTATTTATCTTAGAAATAATTTTGTTTTAGTAATAACACTCGGCCCCTCCGCTCAGGTTGTTAACCTTTTCAGGGACTTTCCGTATTTAATAATAATACTTTTTTACTTTTACTTATATTGTAAATTGTTAATTGTATTTATGTAATTATACATTCATGTATGCATTGTATGAAGGAAAAATAAACTATTGATTGATTGATCTTCCCTTGTTTCCAAACAAAGAGAGAGTGAAGGAGGGCGACTGAGACATACGCGCTGATATGTGGTCTTTCTATCGGTGATATATTTTATCATTTTAAATTTTAATGTATCTCCAAATCGATATGGTATTCATAATAATGGATTCGAATCAAGTAAGTTCGCTACAGAAGACGGTAGAAATCTATTAAATTAAAGGTAGTCCTCTGAAATAATTATTGATGCTGAGTGATTGTAATCGGAATCAGGACGATGTATAATATAAAATACTGTAAAAATAATTATTCATTTCATTAGGACACTACTAAGTATACAAACATGTCAACGTTTATTTGCAAATATCTAGTTTACAAATATGTTCGAATGTGCACAAGTATACTGTTCAATACTTGATTTAATTTTCCATAGCCACAACACCAGAATTAGAAATCTGAATTTTCTTCTCGTTCCCAGAATGAACAAAGCTTTTGGTCAGAGATCTGTACAATATTTAGGTCCTAGAATTTACAATGAAATCCAGAAGATCGCAAAGGACGAAATAAATATAAATGGATTTAAAAGAGCAGTACGGAATTGGTTATATGATACTGGCATTTACCAGACAGAGGAGCTCATTGTAAATAGGATATAGAATGAACTACTGTCTTCTTTTTATTCTACCTTTAATAACTAACAAACCTTTAGTGACCGAGCGAAGTGAGGTCTAAGATTCAGTCGACGGTTTGGCATTTCTCTTAATGTTTAAATGTTTATATATTTATATGTTGCGCATTTACAGTGGAACGCGGTAATAGATTTTCATGAAATTTGACAGGTATGTTCCTTTTTTAATTGCGCGTCGATGTATATACAAGGTTTTTGGACATTTTGCATTTCAAGGATAATATAAAAGGAAAAAGGAGCCTCCTTCATACGCCAATATCAGAGTAAAAATCAGACTATAGAATTATTCATCATAAATCAGCTGACAAGTGATTACACAGATGTGTGGAGATATTGCTGTATTTCCATAAGGTCTATAGTTTCAATCAGGTACTTGTGGATGAGATTACTGCGTGAGGTCTACTGTTCACAGAACTACTAGTAACTAAAATTACTAATTACATTTTTTATACAAGTTTTAGAAAATAGTATTATGATCACCCCGACACATATTACTATAGTGGGGTATCATAATAAGAACTAAGTTTAGTATTAGCAATTTTGTATGTACAATATAACAAATATGTATTATAAGTTTTGTCAATAAACTCCTCTGGTTGCAATTCATTGGCGATTAGAGAAAATACTATTAATATTAGTAAAGTTCTATGTGGGTTTCAAACAATCAATAATTTTATTCAATTAAACACAAAATACATAAATGAAATCAAAATACAAAATCACAATCAATAATAAATTTCTAATAAAATACAAAAACAAGCTTTATGGTAGGGTGTGCTGAAAAGAAAAAAAGGAGGAAAATACCTAGCCGACTATGGTTTCCCATGTAATAGGCAGGTAGAGGGTATAAAAGTAAGGAATGAAGGGTGAAGAGGAAAAGGGAAGAAATGGAGAAGTTAGGAAAAAAGAAAAAATAAGAGAAAAAATTTTAAGTGAGTCCACTTTCAACAAATTTATCTAAAATAAATTATTTATGTTTCTATATCCATTTTTTACAAATAAACCTATACTATTAAACGAGCAACTTCTGTTTATATGTTCAGATGTTTGGATGTTTAGATGTTTAGATGTTTGGATTGTTGAATGTTTAGATGTTTAGATGATTAGATGTTTATATGTTTGTATTCATAAATGTTTGTATCTCGAAAACGGCTCTAACGATTCTCATGAAATTCAGAACATAGTAGGTTTTTATATAAAGATTCGATTGCTTTGTGTCTCATCCCTGGGAAGATGATAATAATTATTCGTCGTCTGTTGGTGATGGAAGTGAGTGAGCGAGTTCATGTGTGTGGGACTGTGTCAAAATTATTACTCAGCTGTTGAACTTTTGTAATCATTCAATCAGGTACTTAGTGCCGGTTGCAAAAGAGCCGGATTATTTTCAATCCTGATAAATTCCAGTGGTTCCATCTTTTTGAAATGGTCTTCTCTGATTTGGTTCACGTGAAATTAATCGGGATTAAAATTCAACCGGCTTTTGTGCAACCGGGCCTTTGTGAGGAAAAATTTTTGCATTCCTCTGGGAATTAATCTCAATTTACTGTGATCAGATAGAGCATTTCTGTATGAACTATGAATGATATTATAATTTCTTCTTTCGTAATAATATTTTTATGCTTTTGTACTCCAGAGCGAAGCTCGGTCCCCGATATTATCATTGAAATGACACACATGTTGAAACCTTCCTAAAGCCATGCTATAAAATAATATTGAATCTCAATAAATAATCTTGATCGAGTAATCACTAAATAGCTTACAATTACCCTGAATGAGCATTGTTTCAAATTATAACTTTCATTGGTATAAAATTTTAGGTTATCCAACCAGCCCAATAGCCTCTCTCCAGTAGAGGATGTCTTGAACATTGAAGAATAGTAAAGCACTTTGCATAAGGTGTGCTTGTCATCACACACTGTCTATTCACGCTGACAACCATCAATCATGGCGGGTGTCAAAAAGTTAATTGCTATTGTTGGCCCCCCTGTGAGCACTTCCCCCCTACCCCCAATCCAAAACCTCACAAAGAACGGGGTCAGGTCCCTTCGAAAAAAATATAACCTCATCCAGAACAGCCGGCGTTCAAGATATCTCGAAACATTGATGGTTTCAGTTGGTAACCATGTCTGATTTCTTTTTCCTCCTCATAGTTTTCTCCCCGTAGAAAAGGTGGGTTCACTTGGAAAAAAACTACAAAACCTCACGAATATATGTAAAAAATATAAACATCCTCAAGATTTGAATGGTTTCTATGGTGCAGCATGGTTCGCAAAATGGTGCACGTCATGCTCAACTCATCAAGCGGTTGAAAGGATTCTCAGTTCCCACATCACACGGTTCAAATGCATAGAAGCATATGGGTATAACCATAGAAAAACAAGTAGAATCCAAATTAAATGCTGTAAATCACCCCGAAGACTTCTGCTACTGCAAATATTGAGAACAGGGTAGATGGAAATTCGATGAGCACTACTATTCAATAGTTATTTGTGCAACTAGTGCGCAAAGTGACAGTTTGCTGCACCGAAAGAAACGTTTACGCACGAGCCGTGGGCGAGTGCGGAATAATGGTTTCTTGATGCAGCAAACGAACTTTGCGCACGTATTTCACATTAAATTTTTCCTACAGTTACCATTGAATATGAAAAGTGGGTAATTATGGGTAAAATTCCCTGAAATCTATCATATGTTTTTCTGTGTAATTTTATTATTAATAAAAACCTTAATTTATTTGAAATTAAATTATAATGATCAGTAATTCAATTGAAAATTTATCTGACTACTTGAATGGGGTTTATCTTATGTAAGCATTGAAATTACTATTATCAAGGCACATAATAAATAGGCAACGCCGTTCTCCACTGCCATATTATAACGTGGACCTCACTATACCACAGTCCGTGTTACCAACTTAAATTTGATTTTCCTGTACTGGTGCTCCATATAACCTACTAACTATTTTGCGTTGTCATGCTGCAAATCTGGAGTACGCAAAGTACTCACTTTGCGCACTAGTGCGGAAGAGTGAATCTTTGCGGCCTGCAATCAGAGCAGAAATGGTCACTTTTCAAGGTATCTGTAGGAAAAAATAATTTCCGGGCTGACAAATAATTTTTGAATAGTAGCGCTCATCGAATTTTCATCTAGCTGTTTACCCTGTTGTCAATATTTGCAGTAGCAGAAGTCTTCGGGGTGATTTACAGCATTTAATTTGGATTTGCTTCTAATAATAAATTATATGAAATAAGAAATAAAACCATTCTGCAATGAAATAAATATACGGACCGTTTTCAGATGAAAAGAAAAACATCATCAAAAGACCAGGAGAATGAAGAAGAGAGATGAGTGGGGAAGATATTGGAATAAGAGAGAAGAGAATAATAAGGGTGGAATTATGAACTATTCACGAGATCAAATTAAGAGCAACTCATCTCAAAATTATGTAGCTACAGCAAAATAATTTCCTCAAATATTGAGTCGATTTTCCGGCTGAGCTGAGCCTGTGCAAAATTTCACCAATAATCTCAGAGAAATAAATTGTTATTTAATTGAGCTAATGATGTAGTGATTAGATGGACGAATGTAGGCTACATGGAGTCAGATCATATATGCTGTAGCGCTGGAGTCCTCTCCTGGAGATGAAGCAGGCAGTGATTTTCGATGGAATAGCTTTTTCAAGATGGCTGCCGCATACCATTGATTGACTTCCAACTTATTTTACTGTGTTTAATAATAACAATCATCACGCACGCGCTTGTTCGAGCAGTCATTTATAAAATAGTAATAATAATTTTCTTTTATGTTCAAAAATTGGTTATTTCGAGGTTAACGACCACTGAATATAATTGAGAAGTTGGATTATTCAGCCTCATTTGGATTCGGCCATCGATTTTATTAAAATAACCGTAATAATAACGTGCTGGTCTGACTTCTCCTCTATCTTCTACTTTTTTCTCTGGAGCAAAATATTATAATCGAAACTTCTTGCACTTCTTCTTCTTCTTCTTCTTCTTCTTCTTCTTCTTCTTCTTCTTCCCCTCTCATCCTAATTCTTGACTCCTCCACTTTCTTCAAAACCTTCTCCCACCTTTTGCTTCTCTACAGAAAAATAATATAATAATCGGAGGCTGCAAGAGATTGGAGTATAATATAAGCATACTAGTTTGCGCATTCTCGTGCATCAGCTCCAATTTCCATTTTGTTTGCTGTTAACTGACATGTGATTATATTTTGATCTTATTCCATTTCTCTAAAAGAAATGATGATTCACTCTATTGGGTCCATCTTCTCCAAATTTATTAGTGTGATTCCCATCATTTCTTTTGCTCTCCATACTGTTCTGAATGTACTGTAGTATAATAGAGTAAAAATAGTTACCCCGACCCACTGATAACAATATTGACTTATGCTTTCGTTTATGAAGGGAATACATCAGTAACTTGGAAAGTGGTACTAGGAGAAATAAGTATAATTTGAGTATACTTGGATTATGTTAATCAATTAAGAATAATTATAGCAATGCCAGATTAATACAGCATTTGTTTGTTTATTTGTTTGTTTTTAAAGCTTCCCAGAGACTCAGAGTATAGGAATTGTCAAAAATTTATAATACATACAGTATTACAAAAAAATGTTTCTGATGGATTTGCTTGGGGTTTCTTGATGCACCATCCACGCTAAACGAACGCTTGTTCAGCCCTCGTTCAAAGCTAAACCAACGATTACATAAAGGTATGATAGAGTACATAATAATGTGTTTATTTCGGGTTTAAACTAACAGCTGATCTATCTCCGTTTAAACTGAGATGGTGCTTAAGGGCCATAGAGTAGAAACCAAATCACTGTCTTTGAGAATAGATTATTTGTTATTTTTGAAATATGTTATCTCATTTATTGATTGGTTTATACAATAAGTACATCATCAAAATGATAGGGAGAGAAAAAATAAGGTAACCTTGTGCTATTCCTCTCCCAAATTTAGATACGGTTACACATAGTCCGAAATAGGTTAAGTCTTGTAGTTCTTCTCTTCACAAAATGTTCAGCCCTTAAATATGTTTTGACGAATTCGAGCAACAAGTTAGCATAGTCCTCTCCCTCTAAAATGTTTATTCAAATTTTGAATGTTATTGAAGAGAATAAGAGTCACCTCTTATTGCAGATTATACTAGTAGTTCTGTGAACAGTAGACCTCACGCAGTATTCTCATCCACAAGTACCTGATTGAAACTATAGACCTTATGGACATACAGCAATAGACTGGCTTCCAACTTATTTTACTGTGTTTAATAATAACAATCATCACGCACGCGCTTGTTCGAGCAGTCATTTATAAAATAGTAATAATAATTTTCTTTTATGTTCAAAAATTGGTTATTTCGAGGTTAACGACCACTGAATATAATTGAGAAGTTGGATTATTCAGCCTCATTTGGATTCGGCCATCGATTTTATTAAAATAACCGTAATAATAACGTGCTGGTCTGACTTCTCCTCTATCTTCTACTTTTTTCTCTAGAGCAAATATTATAATCGAAACTTCTTGTACTACTACTTCTTCTCCTTCTTCTTCTTCTTCTTCTTCTTCTTCCCCTCTCATACTAATTCTTGACTCCTCCACTTTCTTCAAAACCTTCTCCCACCTTTTGCTTCTCTACAGAAAATAATATAATAATCGGAGGCTGCAGAGATTGGAGTATAATATAAGCATACTAGTTTGCGCATTCTCGTGCATCAGCTCCAATTCCATTTTGTTTGCTGTTAACTGACATGTGATTATATTTTGATCTTATTCCATGTCTCTAAAAGAAATGATGATTCACTCTATTGGGTCCATCTTCTCCAAATTTATTAGTGTGATTCCCATCATTTCTTTTGCTCTCCATACTGTTCTGAATGTACTGTAGTATAATAAAGTAAAAATAGTTACCCCGACCCACTGATAACAATAAATTGACTTATTAGGCTTTCGTTCATGAATGGAATACATCAGTAACATGGAAAGTGGTACTAGGAGAAATAAGTATAATTTGAGTATACTTGGATTATGTTAATCAATTAAGAATAATTATAGCAATGCCAGATTAATACAGCATTTGTTTCTTGATGCACCATCCACGCTAAACGATCAACCCTCTTTCAACACTAAACCAACGATTACATAAAGGTATGATAGAGTACATAATAATGTGTTCATTTCGGGTTTAAACCAACAGCTTATCTATCTCCATTTAAACTGAGATGGCGCTTAAGGGTCATAGAGTAGAAACCAAATCACTGTCTTTGAGAATAGATTATTTGGTATTTTTGAAATATTTTATCTCATTTATTAATTGATTGATACAAGAAGTACATCATCAAAATGATAGGGAGAGAAAAGAATATGGTAAACTTGTGCTATTCCTCTCCCAAATTTAGATACGGTTACACATAGTCCGAGAAAGGTCAAGTCTTGTAGTTCTTCTCTTCACAAAATGTTCAGCCTTTAAATATGTTTTGACGAATTCGAGCAACAAGTTAGCATAGTCCTCTCCCTTTAAAACGTTTATTTAAATTTTGAATGTTATTGAAGAGAATAAGAGTCACCTCTTATTGCAGATTATACTAGTAGTTCTGTGAACAGTAGACCTCACGCAGTATTCTCATCCACAAGTACCTGATTGAAACTATAGACCTTATGGACATACAGCAATAGACTGGCTTCTGCACACATCTGTGTAATCACTTGTCAGCTGATTTATGATGAATAATTCTATAGTCTGATTGTTACTCTAATATTGATGTATGAAGGAGGCTCCTTTTTCCTTTTATATTATCGTTGAAATGCAAAATTTCCAAAAATCTTGTATACACGTCGACGCGCAATTAAAAAAGGAACATACCTGTCAAATTTCATGAAACTCTATTACCGCGTTTCGCCGTAAATGCGCAACATATAAACATATAAACATTCAAACATTTAAACATTAAGAGAAATGCCAAACCGTCGACTTGAATCTTAGACCTCACTTCGCTCGGTCAACAACTCTTTCCCAAATAATATTTGAAAAATCCATGATTTTTTTATTCATAAACTCTCCAATAATATCTTCAATTTACAGTCTTCTCAATGTGGGAGTTCACTCGCACCATCTACTCAATAATGATAGAATTCTCTACAGAACAAATCTCAATTTCCAAGGAGTTACTAAGTGCGCTACCAAGAATAAAATTTAGAATGTTATTGCAGAGAATAAGAGTCGCCTCTTATTGCAGATTATATTAAATTGGATCCAACTGCTTGTTTAAATGGCCGAATCTTGTTCGAAAGATGAAAATAAGAGCAAAGCAACCTTGGAGGCTCCTGAATACATTATTTATTCACAAATATATTATGAAGTATTGTAGTTGTTTACTTCACAAAATTTCACTACTCAATTATTATTTTCACAACGTAGATTTTAAAATTTTATGTGAGCATTTTTAACCACATTATATGAAGAGAGTTAACATGATCAATCAATAACTGGAGATAATATTTGTACATTATTTATAAGAGCTCAGACAATGATAGATTACGATACTCCACCTCAAAACCTTCCAATTTTTCCACTGCCGATTCCAAATTACATTTGGTCTCCTTTCATTCGGATCCGATACGGTTATCACGAGAGGAAGACACCAACACTCTTGGAAAGTTCAAAAACACTCAGAAAATTGAATTGGAATCCCTTTATCTTTCTACTTGCCTGGTTTCAGTCGACGTATTTTGGTTCATTAGACATTGGAGGACTGTCAACATGAGGGGAGGGGTGTACCGGTATATACACTCATATGCATTCAGATAGTTGTATTGAAACAACTCAGATCACACGCTCAAGCATATCTTCTTTCTCTCTCCTGAGATTCTCAGTTGGGAAGAAGATTCAGGGTCCTCCTAGATATTCCGATGTCATCATGGTACCAGTGAGCTTGTCAACACCACCACGACCACATCCCTCTCTCACTCTAACCCTTTCCACTCCCTATCACTCTGTCTCTCTCATCTCCAAACACTTTTCGGCACTATTGACCGGCCCACAGTCCAGACCCATTATACTTATCTTTCCGAGAGTATTCTCGTGTTTCTTATACCCTTTTATCTTGTCATTTTCACTGATTCTTGTGTCTCTCTTCATTTATTATTTATTTATCAGCTCTCTCCATTTTTTGTCGCTGGCTGCCCCTCCTCCTGTGACAAGCACGTCCCCTTATCACACCTTTTTAGGAAGATTCAGACAACTATCTTCTCTGCATCTACCCTCTCACTCGAAATTTGAATACCTACAACATGCTTTTCGTTTCTTTTTTCTCGTCTTCTCTTTCTCACTCAGTCTTACCAATCAATATCAGAAATGAATCGAGTTCTTAGTCGATGTTTTCAAACCTTTCAGCTCGGTAATGGTTATCGATCACACGCTGATGACAGCCGGAATTCTTTGCTGAGATGACACTATCACGGAGCCAGCGATACATTCACTCCTACAGAGGAGGCTGCGTTGCATTAATAGAATTAGTGAAAATTCGAAGATGATCTCATCTCTTTTGGGAAGAACAAAACTGAGATTTAGCAACTTGTGAAACGGAGATTCGTTGTCACTTTATAAGATACGAAGAATTAATATATTTGAACATCCAAACACACATCAACTGGAGAGAATTACAAAACTTGAAATAACTAACAATAAGGAGGCTACTATGGTGAGGTGCACGTTATAATGGCAGTGTTAGATTAGCAATTGTATTGCTATCCTTGTCTATCATTCAACAAAGCGGATAGCGCTATCTCTTTCTCACTTTGCTCTGTTGCCAGATCGACTTTCAACTATGTAGAACACAATGCTTATGACAATAACTTTTGAGCGGTTTATTAATCAATAAAATATGACTTGATTATAGAAACTCATTATCAAAAATATAATTTCATGCTTAGTGAAATATAATTGATTATTTTAAACTAAAATGAACAGTTTATTACATAAACCAAAATTAATTTATTTATTCAATAAACCTGTATCAGCTACCGTCTTTAGAAGGCATTGACAAGCCAGAGGATCGGCAACGTTTTTCTCCTATCTTTCTCCACTGCCATTATAACGTGGACCTCACTATAGTAAGAATTGTAAACTTCATTTTGAAAAAAATTACAATAAGAACTAATATTCCTCAATCGATGTTGAGATCTAAATTGAATTGAAGTCTTGGTTAATTACAATTCAGAGAAATCACAAGCTCATCGACTATGGGGTTCTTCACATTCAGCTTTGCTGAAATACGACCTATCATCCAATGTTCAATTCAAGGTAGGAATGTGAACGGGACAGATTCGTATCTCGAATTTAGAATTGGGAAATAGGACGTGGCTAAGTTTTAAGAGACCTTAACTAATTAGGATGTTTATAATGAGGGTTAGTGAAGTAACAAATAATTCCTGTGTAATAGTAATATCGAGTGACTTGGCTGGCTCAGGTCTGGTGTCGGTTATTACACCATTGTCAATCTCTGATAAACTGAAGAATGAATAAATAAATTAATTCTACAAACAATGGCATATCTTCTCATGGTATATCGCCTCATGCATGCTCGGTTTATCTGAGATTGACAATGGTGTAATAACCGAAACCGGTCTTTCTAATTATCAATAAATCAGTGGTTTTTTGACAATTTCTTAGTCTTTTTCATTCAATTATACTTGAATTTTGAAAAACACTTATGGAGTGAAAATGCATTCTTACATTGGTAGTGACGATCGTTTCGACCTGTTGTTGGTCATCCTCAGACTGTGGGACTAAATAAATAGAAGGATTAGGACTGCATTATAGATGATTAATTATTTTAATTATAGATTATTAAGTATTGTAACTCACCAGTAGTAGGGTTGACTTGGAAGCTGGAGTTGGCCCGGTATGAGCGAATAAGTAATAGCAGCGTTCGCGCCAAGATCGCGATCGTTCGCGAGCAGCAGTCCGACAGGCGCACCGCGCGGCAGATTCTCCTCGACTGTGAACCGATAAGACTCGCTGGAGAATACGGGGTCGTTGTCGTTGGCATCGGACACGTACACGGTCAGGTTTGTCGTAGCGGAAGCCGGAGGCGAGCCGTTGTCAGTGGCCGTGACTAGTAAACGATAGATGTCACGTGACTCCCGGTCGAGCGGCCGGCGCAGGTACACCCAGCCGCTGCTCGCATACATGCCGAACACATCCGACGAACTGCCTTCCAGTTTGTAGGAGAGTCGCGCATTGTTGCCTGTGTCCAAATCGATCGCTGTCACCTGGACCACCTGGAAACAATCACAAATTGTAAATTTATTAGTAATGATAATGTGAAATATTTCTTCTACGTTTAATTTTGAAGCATCTAAATTTGAAAAGCTACTTTGTGAAAATACTTGAGGACTAAAAATTTTGTGAATTGAAGAACTACAAGACTTAACCTATTTCGGACTATGTGTTATCTAAATTTGAGAGAGGGATTGCACAAGGTTACCTTACACTATAATTTTGAAAATATACTTTTTACTTTCTTTTCCCTATTACCATAGGTAAGGAAAGTATTGTATTCCGAAAAAAATTAAGGTACCCCAATTTCTAAATTTCTGGTTTTTGGGTATTGGTCTGTATGTGTGTGTGTGTGTGTGTGTGGTGTGTGTGTGTGTGTGTTGTGTGTGTGTGTGTGTGTGTGTGTGTGTGTGGTGTGTGTGTGTGTGTTGTGTGTGTGTGTGTGTGTGTGTGTGTGGTGTGTGTGTGTGTGGTGTGTGTGTGTGTGTGTGTGTGTGTATGAGTGTATTGCGTCTGTGTACACGATATCTCATCTCCCAATTAACGGAATGACTTGAAATTTGGAACTTAAGGTCCTTTCACTATAAGGATCCGACACGAACAATTTCGATCGAATGCAATTCAAGATGGCGGCTAAAATGGCGAAAATGTTGTCAAAAACAGGGTTTTTCGTGATTTTCTCGGAAACGGCTCCAACGATTTTGATCAAATTCATACCTAAATAGTCATCGATAAGCTCTATCAACTGCCACAAGTCCCATATCTGTAAAAATTTCAGGAGCTCCGCCCCAGCAATGCAGATAGATTCCCAATTATCAGGCTTCAGATACAATTGAAACAAAAAAATCAAGTGGTGTAGATTGAGCATGAAAATCTCTACAATTAATGTTCAGTAACATTTTCACCTAAAATTGAAAATAAGCTTTAAATTCGAGAAAATGTGATTATTCAATTGCAAATTATTGTTGATTCTATTAAATCATTCACTATGAAGAGATAGCAGACCTCATGTGTGTCTCCAGCGTTATTGCCCTGTCACCAGCTGGCTCAAATCTTTGAATAGTAAACTTGTGATGTGCGGGAACACTAGCGTCAGGTGATCAATTTTCATAAAGGCAAGGAAAGTTGTGTGAGTGCGCCACACCAGATTTTTTAGAATAGCGTACTTTATTTACTTTATTCATTCATTCATTTATACAATAAGTACATTATCGAAATGATAGGGAGAGGAAAAATAAGGGTAACCTTGTGCTATTCCTCTCCCTATCATTTCGATAATGTACTTATTGTATAAATGAATGAATGAATAAAGTAAATAAAGTACGCTATTCTAAAAAAGCATATTTACAAAATAATAGTGTAACAATAATAATGGATATAGCCTGATTGGAAGATTTAACCGGGTGCAGGAAGGAGTAAATACAGCCAAAACAATAAGCAACAAGTTTTTTATTAGGGTGACTATATCCAAACCTGAGGTACAATATTCAATATTGGATTCGATGTCGGACTGTGCTGAATGGGGTTGAACCATATACAAACATTTTTTTACAGTAGAACTCCAATCATCCGAATTAATGGGGACCGGGACCCATTCGGATAATCGGAGTTTTTTTTTTAATTGCCATTGGAGAGGAAGAAAAAGCAACGTTTTGATATTGCACTTTTTTTTTTATTGAATTAAATGAAAGAAACATGATATTTTCACACTTTTTGAATATAGATAAAATGTACTTATGTACAAGGGAAGGACAATAGTGAGCGAACGCGTAAACACTGGCATCGCAGGGGGAAGAATTATAGCGCACTATAGACTTTTTTTTGGACAATTTTTTTCTGAAATTGATTCGGATAGTCGGAGTTGGAGTTCTACTGTATCTATATTTATATAGATTTGTATTTATCTTATTTATATTTATTTGTATTTATCTATATCTGTATTTATTGGATAGAGTAAACAATACAGTAGTCGGGGAAGAAAAAAACAGGCTATTGACCAAAACTTCTTCGATTTCCTAATTTTGTCTTTAATTGTCCAAATATTAAGTCGGTTATGTCCATTTGAATTTATACACTAAATCATCAATCTGAATATAGAGATCAGAATAAAACATGAGAACAAAATTCAGTTCCAATCGTCCAAATATTATGTAGGTTATGTCCATTTGAATTTACACACTAAATCATCAATCTGAATATAGAGATCAGAATAAAACATGAGATCAAAATTCAGTTCCAAAAAAAAACACCAATAATCAATTATTGTGTCTCCAGATTTCAATTAGCACCTTTAGATACAACTGTCAGATAAACACTCTTCAACTAAACCTGACCTGAAAGAGACACGATGTTTTCATAGTTTGAAACTAGTCAATTAATCAGGTTAGCCTCAAATGAATAGATCAGCGAAGAAATGCGTTTAAATTATATCTGAGACCTGATAATTGAAAATCTAAAATCAAACTTTTAGAAATTTTTACCGATATGGGACTTGTGGCAGTTGATGTAGCTTATCAATGACTATTTTAATCAAAAACGAAGATATGATATAATGTAAGATATCAGTGTTTAAATTGAGAACCACTGTCACATAATACATAGCCAGTCAATTGACAATAGATTGTCAATTCACATCAACATAATCTACGATTTATTTTGCTTCATGAATGCGGAACTCAACTTAATATTTAACTTAAATATGTGTAACGCTAGTTCGCCTCCATGGTGCACATTGGGTAATGCTAAATGGACTAGCAAATGATGGCGGTCAGACAAACATATGTTCTCCTGCCCGAAAACAACACAACATCTCAAAGAATTTGGAAATATACAGTGTATATCTGGGCATTTTAGTTATATTTATATTTTATACTTTTGATATTGAAATTATGTATTTTTACTTTCCTTGCCTAATTACCATAGGTAAGGAAAGTATTGCTTTCCGAAAAAAATTAAGGTACCCCAATTTCTAGACGTTTCAAGGTCCCCTGAGTCCAAAAAACTTGTTTTTGAGTATTGGTCTTTGTGTGTGTGTGAGTGTGTGTGTGTGTGTGGTGTGTGTGTGTGTGTGTGTGTGGTGTGTGTGTGTGTGTGTGTGTGTGTGTGTGTGTGTGTGTGTGTGTGTGTGTTGTGTGTGTGTGTGGTGTGTGTGTGTGTGTATATGTATGAGTGTATGTGCGTCTGTGTACACGATATTTCATCTCCCAATTAACGGAATGACTTGAAATTTGGAACTTAAGGTCCTTTCATTATAAGGATCCTACACGAACAATTTCGATCAA
This sequence comes from Nilaparvata lugens, assembly GCF_014356525.2. Taxonomy (NCBI): domain Eukaryota; kingdom Metazoa; phylum Arthropoda; class Insecta; order Hemiptera; family Delphacidae; genus Nilaparvata; species Nilaparvata lugens. The sequence goes on along the minus strand of NC_052508.1, from coordinate 67,811,025 downwards.
ATGCAATTCAAAAACAGGGGTTTTCGTGATTTTCTCGGAAACGGCTCCAACGATTTTGATCGAATTCATACCTAAAATAGTAATCGATAAGCTCTATCAACTGCCACAAGTCCCATATCTGTAAAAATTTCAGGAGCTCCGCCCCATCAATGCAGATAGATTCCCAATTATCATGCTCCAGATACAATTGGAACAAAAAAAATCAAGTGAAGTAGATTGATCATGAAAATCTCTACAATTAATGTTCAGTAACATTTTCACCTGAAATTGAAAATTAGCTTTAAATTCGAGAAAATGTGATTATTCAATTGCAAATTATTGTTGATTCTATTAAATCATTCACTATGAAGAGATAGCAGACCTCATGTGTGTTTCCAGCGTTATTGCCCTGTCACCAGCTGGCTCAAATCTTTGAATAGTAGACTTGAGATGCGCGGGAACACTAGCGTCAGGTGATCAATTTTCATAACGGCAAGGAAAGTTGTGTGAGTGCGCCACACCAGATTTTTTTATTATGTTTTGAATATGTATTTATTGTATGGCAAATAAATTATTTGAATTTGAGACTCATGATCTATTATATTTGTTGTGTATCTGCCATACGCTAAATAAGTGAGGAACTCTTTTGCTAATAGACCAACAAAATTTAATCGGCATTTTTGTTGGTTTACAGGAGCGAGTGTTACCCTGACCGTAACTGCAAGCTCTCCAACAAAGAAAACAGTTGTAGAATAGGAGTGCGCCTGCGCGGTTTTTAATCGCACGAGTTATGGCGCAAACACTGTAATCACGAGAGCTGACAATAAAGCACACCCTTCTAACTAGGCCACAACCACGCCCCCCAACGGACAACAGGTGAACCTACAACCTACAACGCAAGGTTCACTTCACCTCGGTCGAATGGACTTATCTATGGTGGACTTTCATTCAAAACCATAAGCGTGGTGGAGTCTTAAACAAAAGTTCAACCGTGGACTTGAATACGAAAGCTGCTACCAACTGTACTGGACAAGATTTTTCCAGCTACATTGGTTGTTATTTAAATTTGTATTTCTATTAAAAATACTAATATAAATATTCAACTTGTATCACGGTTCCTTGTTCCTTATCTGTTACTGCTATTTGCCTTACATTAACAATAGGGAGAGGAATAGCACAAGGTTACCCTATGTTTTCTCTCCCTATCGTTTTAATGATGTACTTATTGTATCAATGAAAGAACAACGATTGAATATAATATATAAATGCAAATATTTTCTCATTTTTAAACGTTTTAAAACCTAACTTATTTTGTGAGAAGTTCAACTGCACGATATAAGCCACCTATCTGTTCCATACAACAATACAGTAACAGTTAAATTACTATACAGATAACAGTAACATATGCAAGTTAAGTACAGGTAGCAGTTCTTCGTAGCTAGTCTCCAGTTTCATTTTGGTTCATAGGAGAGGCCACGCTTCTCAGGTTCGAACTGAGGTCCACCGCAGGTAAGTCCACGCTACCTTTCTTTCGACGAATCTATAGGCTATGATTCGCGCCGGTCGAATCCCAGGATCAAGTCATCCGTTACACGTTATCGCGATATTTTGCCGTGCCTTTTTTAATCTCTGCCTCTTTCCGATAATTCAGACTCAGCCTATTATTAAATGCAACTGTCGATTCAGACTGTACACTGTGGCTGTGGATTCAAGGCTTCGAAGAAAGTATATAATCGTAGAAGTATATATAAATGAAGGATATCAAAGTAGCATTAAACTGAATCTATAGTTTTGAAGTTAGTTTTAAAGCTTCATCGGACGCTGCTAAAAAAAAAAAAAAAACTACACTTGGGTCCATGTGCACCCAAAGATTTTTGATTAAGTTCGATATCATTTACCAGAATATATATTATTTATTCTTCATTGATTGGTACAATAAGTACATCATCAAAATGATAGGGAGAAAAAAATGGTAGCCAAGTGCTATTCCTCTCCCAAATTTAGATAAGATTACACATAGTCTGAAATAGGTCAAGTCTTGTAGTTGTTCTCTTCACATAATTTGCAGTCCTTAATAATTTTCACAATGTAGATTTTTGAATTTAGATGTTCAAAAACAAACATAAAAGAAATATTTCACATTATTATCACTAAAATGGGAAATATTCACATATTATTTGTAGACTAGCACTAATACGTAAACTCCCATGGCTGATGTCTCTCTTACACTTCATTGATAATTCGATACCCAAATTTATTTAGAACGATTCTAGTCTATAACGTTGTTCATTCTGTTATTCAACTGGAAAAATAACAGAAAACCTTTCTTTTCTGAATGGTTTCACCATCCATCATCAAGAAAAAACTTTATAAGAAAATTAGGAAATGAAAGTGCGAATTTTTTAGTGAGAAAACATGAAGAACCCAATATATAATCTATAAACTGGAGTGTTAATAGGAAATGACATTCTTTGGGTAATACGGCGAGGCAAAACATCCTAAAGGATCTCTCTGCCGTTAAAAGCGATATGAATAAAATAAATAAACCAAGAAAAAGAATAGATTTCAAACTAATCCTGAATGATTGTCCGAAATTTCGAAGTTAACTCGATTATCGCGGAGTTTTTTAATTGGTATTGTGCAGCTGACTCCTCCATACGGGGCGGATACTTAGCCGTGAAAAGTAATAAATTACGATGATGGATTTTTAAAGAGCAGGGCGAATCACTGTTAAGATAATATTTGAAACGATTAGCATGAATCTTTGGAACGATTAAAGCTGATCTATCAATCATACTATTAGAGTATTCTACTCTATTGCTGCGCGGTTTTGATTTATAGTCTAGAGGAGAGAGAGGCGTTGGGTGGATGGCATTTGGAAGAATAGTAGTCCTAGAAGAGGATGCAAATAGAGAGAGCTGTGATGCAAATAGTCCATTACCTGGATGTCGATTAAGCAGCTTGTTGTGGAATCCGTCCTTCTTTACGATTATTTTATATCTTGACTATTTCATCTTTCTCTGTTTTGACTGCCTTTGAAACTATATTTGAAACTTCTCCAAGTTCTTCAATGTTGTTTTCCATCACGAACTGCTTACTATTTAACCACTTTTTCCTTCAAGTGTCATTTGTAAGGCTCAATTCACACTAACGCGACTCAAGTCGAGAAGAGATCGCGACGCTAGTGTCTTTTCGACGCAGCATGTGTTTTCAAATGGCGACACTCAGACCAGTCGACTCTAGTCGTTGGTCGAGCCTCGACTCGAGTTGCGTAGTACCGTGAAATTTAATGAAAGTGAGGTTGTGTTTTAAGAAATTGATGTTTTATCAATTCAGATAGAACAATAATAAGAATTGGATAAGACAATATATTCATAAAACTTGTTACATGAGAAGTAGTGACGAATTGTCTCTTATATTTTTGATAAAGTAAGGTTAGAAAATGGAGAAGCATGGAACTGAAGTAGTGACAATGAGCAAAAAAGTCGTAAGGTTAAGAGACTGGAGTATCCTCGACTGGAATCGTATTTTAGTCGAGGTAGTGTGAGTTAGGCCTAACAGAAAACCAACCGTTTGAAGGTTGGAATTTTTTTTCGAGCTCTACAAAAATCACAAATTTGGATTTACATTTTTGTATACACAATTCTTGATTGGGTAGCCAATATGATCCATTTTTGAGAAGGTAGTTCAAATCAAATGGAAGTAGTTCAAATCATGATGTCATTCATTGAGATCAATTTTTGTTGGAGATCCACAAAAACCACAAATTTCGATTTACATTTTTGTATAAACAATTCTTGATTGGGTAGCCAATATGATTCATTTTTTGAGAAGGTACCAGCGACTACTATATACTCTTGACCAGTAATGGAAGTTGTTCACATCCTGATGTCATTCATTGAGATCAATTTTTGTTGGAGCTCTACAAAAATCACAAATGTCGATCTACATTTCTATGTTCTTGATTGGGTTGTCAATATGATTCATTTTTTGAGAAGGTAACCAGCGACTACTATATACTCGTGACCAGTAATGGAAGTAGTTCAAATCATGATGTCATTTATTGAAATCAATTTTTGTTCGAGCTCTACAAAAATCACAGATTACTATTTAAATTTTTGTATACACAATTCTTGATTGGGTAGCCAATATGATTCATTTTTTGAGAAGGTACCAGTGACTACTATATACTCGTGACCAGTAATGGAAGTTGTTCATATCCTGATGTCATTCATTGGATCCGAGTGACGCCATTTTAACTTACGAATCCAATCGTAGAGACGAGACCATCGATCTTCTCTGGCATCGATCCACAATGGGGAGAAGGTAGCAGCCAGTGCTCGCCATCTATAACCTAGGTTATCACCATCCTTTTCCTCGTATCTCGCTCTAGTCGATAGTCGCCACCGAAATATGATTTGGTATTGGCGATAATTAGTGGCCGATAGAAGCGTGACTGTATCATAAGTCAGCTTCGATATTTTTCATGAGCTGAACGATTAAAAGATGACTTTGTTAATCGGCGAACGGGTGGGAGGGGTGAGGAGCAAGTTGTGCTTTTAATCAAATTTAATTATCGCGCAAGGACGGCGGCCATTTTGGATAGGTGATGCAAAATTGATTGCCTCTTTCCGAATTATTGGGCGTTCGCTTTTCGTTCAACCGGGTGCTGCTACCCTGATTACCTGCGCCTAACGAGATTCCATTTCAGCGAACAATTTCATTGGCCGAGTTGCTAGGTGCGGTCAGCTGTTCCGATATTGCGATTCGTTTCTGCCAGTGCTTATAAATCTTTTGCTGACATTTCAAGTAACGGATCAATAATATATTGAACATTAATTATCCGATACTAGGATTAGTGAAGACATGAGTGTTAATATTTGTTTTTTTGACAGGATGTGCGTTAAAAAAATAACGTTTTTAATGAGATAAAAATAATGTTTATATAATGATAATGTTTTTTTGACAGGATGAGCGTTGGTGAAACCCAGAAGGCAGGAGAGAACAAGGGCGTCCAGGAAAAAGATAGACGGTTTGTAATTGTTTGATTGACAAAATGAATTTGAATTTGGAACTGCCAAAGATGCCCAAACCCTGAAAGGATAACGAGCGTTGGTGGAAGGTAGGAATCCTGGTCAAAAATAGAGGGCTTTCATGTTTTTTGATAAAATTTGAAAGAACTTCAGACCATGGTTTGCAGTGTCCACCCCAGAACTCAGCAGTCAGCAAGGGTCCTGTTGCATGAGAGAATACAAGCTAATATCATAGTTTATTCTTTATTCATTCATACAATAATTACATCATTAAAATGATAGGGAGTGAAAAAATAAGGTAACCTTGTGCTATTCCTCTCCCAAATTTATATAAGGTTACTTATAGTCCTAAATGAGTTAAGATTAAGTGATGTTGTTGTTTACTTAACAAAATTTTCAGTCCTTAATTATTTTCACAAAGTAGATAGTAATCCCCTATTCTAATAAACAGCTAGCTACTAAAATATTATTAGTTTGTATTTTCTAATGAAATTATGTAATTCCCAAAATGATTATCAATATTCCAACAGAAACAGGATGGAGGAATTATCAATGTCGTGGGAAAATCGTGGTTCACTTAACTGCGCTTTTTCCACCGAAAACCAACTGACAATTTCATGATCTTTCCATGAATGTTGAAGGGAAAATTTCATGCATCAATTGAATAGATCATAAAATTGAGTCATATATGTGAAATTGTATGAGAGTCAAATAGATTATTATTTTATTTTCATCTTGGCACTAATATATGGTATAAATGCAATGATAAATGAAGAACTAACTATTTGATTGATTGATAGAAGAAAGAATTTGCTTATACACGTACAGGATAGGAAAATTCACGAACGACGCATCATCATCACGACTAAAATACTGAACTGATTCACTTGAAATGTTGCATGTTATAGATTCTCAATTTACAGAGGATGGTTATAGGTCTATTTCAAATTCTTTTAGGGCCGGTTTCCGAGCTCGGGATTCAGCTACGTTCTAGAATCTAAACAGCTGGAGCCAGAAAATTGGCTTTCCGAAACGGGGCGTACTAGTAGTTTTCATGATAATCTTTATTTTTCAATTTCTGTAATTGGAAACGTTTTTCCTTTACGAAATGAAACATTCCTAAATAATTCAAAATAGCTGAAAATTTACACTATTTTCTCTTTATTTTATTTTGTGCTCAATTTTCTTGTTTTACGAAATTTGAATTAAACGTTGACTACGACTACGCCACGTTTCGGAAAGCCAATTTTCTGACACCAGCTGTTCAAAGTCTATAGTGAGGTCCACGTTATAATGTCAGTATTTGATCAACTTCGGTTTTGCTATCCTTGTCTATCATTCGACAAAGCCGGTGGTACTATCCTTTTCTAGGTCCACAACAATGCCAATTATGTTTTTGACAGTGTAGAAATATAATTAATTAATGCAGAGAATCGGCATCGCTGTTCTTCTATCTTTATCCACTGCCATTATAACGTGGACCTCACTATAGAACTTAGCTAGATCCCGAGCTCGGAAACCAGCCCTAGGATTTCAGTTTTTAATAAGATCATTGCGGAGCACGGGTTACCCGCTAGTTGTAAATATTGATTGATTGATTGATTGAGTACTTTATTTATGTAGATTACAATATATACTGGCTTATACACTTATATACAATAGCTTACAATACAGCAAAATTATAGATGAATTTACATAATATAGACTACGAAAATAATTATTGAACTGTATATGATATGAAAAAGCAATTTGTAATATAATAACTATAGATAATAATTATATTGTTATGCATCTACATAAATTGGCGGAGCTTTGGACATATCAATGTCCATTCTTCGGAAAGAATATTAAAAATATCCTCCCCAATAACTCTCTACCAAAAAAGAGAGATTGTGGAGTGGAATAAATAAAATTTGAATTCAACTTTGAGTCGAGGTAAGCAATGAGCGCTGTACTGCCAACTTATCGTGGAACACACCAATATGTCACGCCATGACCCTCTCACCATCAATCAGATGGGCTCCAGAATAACAACTAATTACCAGGAGGTCACACCACAGCGACAGACGACGTCTTTTATCTCGGATCAATTTTGTACTCACAAAGGAACTTCATTCGTCTACAGACACAGCCATTGTCGCCCCCAAGCCCCCCACTAGCGCCATTGTCTAATGCATTTCGTTTAGGGTCTATCTGTTTATCACAAGCAGTTTAACAGTTCAGAGATTCAGATTAGAGCGGACGAATAATAAAACAATAACAGACCGATTTGTAATTGGATCGGGAACAAGAGGTGCATTAGGAGAGGAGCCACACATAATAAATTAACGTTCAGAATCGATTGTATCTTCGGGAAAATTGGGATGTTTCATGAGGTCGTTATACTCTACCTTTAATACCTCGCTTTCAATGGATCATCCAGTTTTACCGTCAGACATAACACACCCGTTACCGTAATCACGGCACCCTCAAAACTCCAGTTACACAAAGAACGTGATAATTGAGGGCGACAGATAGTCAAGGAGTAACGAACAATAGTCTTTCCTTGTTATCTCCTATCTCTATCTCTCATATTTCTGGTCATAGAGGAACAAGTCATCAAAACGCGTGAGAATTATCGAAGTGGTAACGGACGAAGATGTGGAGCCTTTATTGAGACATTAAGCCCTGATCTGAACGCATGAATTCATTAACAATGAACATAAAAATGTAAATCGATCTCTCACATGGCTGCAGCTTTGGTCTTTGAGGGGAACCAACCGTGCAGTGTTAGTTCAGGAAGCTAGAGCTAACACAATTACATTACGGTTCTCAAGTGTTTTTCACATCTAATATTTTTGACGGTGTTTGTCGTGGGTTATCACTCAAGAAAAATTGGAATTGATCAGTTTATATCCGTGCTTGTAGTTCTTAAAATGAAAAATTGGGATTGATCAGTTTATATCCTAGCTTGTAGTTCTTAAAATGAGAAATTGGAATTGATCAGTTTATATCCGAGCTTATAGTTCTTAAAATGAGAAATTGGAAGTGATCAGTTTATATCCGTGCTTATAGTTCTTAAAATGAAAAATTGGAATTGATCAGTTTATATCCGAGCTTATAGTTCTTAAAATGAAAAATTGGAATTGATCAGTTTATATCCTAGCTTATAGTTCTTAAAATGAAAAATTGGAATTGATCAGTTTATATCCGAGCTTGTAGTTCTTAATATGAGGATCCAATAGTCTAGTTTAGTATAAAATAGGATAGAATGGAATAGTTTGAAATAACCGCTGATGCTGATTCATTCAGAAGTTTACAAATTCAGACTAGGCTACATAACAGAGTAAGAAATATGAGAGCAAAATGTTTGATATTTCAAGTAAATAAATAGAAATAATTATATTGGACAAACTAGATAAAGTCCTATCCATTTTAGTATACAATAGAATAGAATGGAATAGTTTGGAATAACCGCTGATGCTGATTCATTCAAAAGTTTACAAATTCAGACTACATAACAGAGTAGGGTATATGAGAACAATTTTTTTGAAAATGTTTGATATTTAAAGTAAATAAATAGAAATAATTATATTGGACAAACTAGATACAGTCCTATATACCATATACCATCCTTGTCACCTACTCACTATAGGGCGGTCCACGTTATAATGGCAGTGGAGAAAGATACGAGAACAACGTTGCCGAACCTCTGTCTTGTCAATGCAAACTGTAGACGGTAGCTGATACAGGTTTATTGATGTAATATCAACTGTTCATTCTCGTTTAAAATAATCAATTATATTTTATTAAGCAAGAAATTATATTTTTCAATATGAATATGTTTAAAATTCATAATGAATTTTCATAATTGAAAAATAAGTTCTATTTTTCTGGCTCTAAATTTTGAAAATTACGTGAAAATGTTTAAGAAATTATATTTTTCAATATGAATATGTTTGAAATTCTTAATGAATTTTCATAATTGAAATGAAATTATTGAAAAATAAGTTCTATTTTTCTGGCTCTAAATTTTGAAAATTACGTGAAAATGTTTTAATTATTAGTGATTTGAGTATGTTATTTTTGTTTTCTATCCAGTTTCTCAATTTTCAAAATTCAAAATTCTTAGTTTTTGTTGTTTTTGAGTGAAAAAGGACTAAATTTCAGAAAAGTGGAATCATAACCTCATTTCGGACTTTTGAGATGTTATCTAAATTTGGGAGAGAAATAGTACAAGGAGTATCCTTAGTTTTTCTCTCCCATTCAGTGCTTTATTGTAAAAATTATAATAATAAATAATAATAATAAATAAATATTTTGTTAATTAATTTAGCATATTTCTACATTGTTAGAAGACGATCTGGCAACACAGCAAAGTGAGAAAGAGATATCGCTATCCGTTTTATCGAATGATAGATAAGGATAGCAATACCATTGCTAATAAAACACTGCCATTATAACGTGGACCTCACTATACAAGAAAAAGAAGATCTATAGATTGGCCATGTTCGAGAGCAGCTTGAACTGTGATAAAAAGAGAGGCAGTCATCAGACATTCCAGAGGCGAAAGAGACAATCGATAGGCGAGCAAAGATAGAGCAATATGTTTGCGTGCAGAGTTCGCTGCGGGTGAAATATTGGTCATTGAATATTACCCACAAAAAGGTGTACTATTACAAAGAAAGAAGAGTTGTGCAGTGGAAAGGCATGAATGGAGAAATGCAGAAATCGTTTACAAGTGACGCAGCTGTCAGCTGTTAGCCGCGTAATTTACGAGTTTCCCGCTCAAACCAGACCATCGTGTTCATAACCCAACCTAACCTTCTCCATCAAAGGTTATGACCTATCCACAGCGTTATTGTATGTATGCAAATTTGTAATACAATGTAGTAATCCCCGATCTTATTCGCAGTACCGCATATAATGTTGCACATCTCTCGAACAAGAAATATCTCCCCTCCTTTATTATTTAGCAGCTATCCTCGTTAGTACGTCACATTCAATGGATATTTCAAGTCCACTGGCTCACTCGAGAATTGTATATGACACAAGAAAGGTAAGGTTAGGTTATCTTGCATTTTTATTCAGACACCTTCCTCGTTAGTTTGTCACACGTTCTGAGGGAGGTCACAGTCACAACTTTTTATTCTCGGCCAGAGTTATAACTATCATCACAAGCCATCTAATGAAGATGGTAATTTACACCGTTTATGACATAACTTGCCATGCTCGAGGGCTCCAGTGTGAGAGTTGCAATGCAACATAGTTGCACACGTGTGCGAGAAGGAAGGCGAATCAAGGAATCACGAGGTGAGAGAGAGAGAGAGATAGAACAGGAATCAAGTTCTGACAAAAATATTCCCAACAGCTAGCGCAAACAAAGTCTTGCAGGGAACTGAAATAAGTGTTAGCGATCCATTTGACACTCAATCAATTTAAGAATTTGATTTATTGAGAGAGTTTGAATTTAATTTGAGAGTTCAATTTAATATAACTGATACCCGGTTGCACGAAGGCCTGTTGAATTTTAATCGTGACTAAATGCCACACGAACGAATCAGAGAAGTTTATTTTCGAAGAGCCTTCTCTGATTGGTTCTCGTGACATGAAGGGCCGGTTTCCGAGCTCGAGATTTAGCCAAGTTCTAGATTTTAAACAGCTGGAGTCAGAAAATTGGCTTTCCGAAATGTTCTTAGTAGTCGTAGTTTTGTGAAAATCTTTATTTTATCATTTCTATAATTGGAAACGTTTATCCTTGACAAAATGAAATATTTCTAAATAATTCAAAATAGCTGAAACTTTACACTATTTTCTGTTGATTTTATTTTGTGTTCAAATTCATAGTTTTTCGAAATCCTATTATATTAAGCGAGCAATTTCTGTATATCTGTTTATATTTGGTTAACTGATAAATTTTCATAACGGCAAGGAAAGTTGTGTGAGTGCGCCACACCAGATTTTTATTATATCTGGTAATCTGTTTATTTATGTTCAACGGATCTCGAAAACAGCTCTAACGATTTCCACGTAATTTGGAACATAGTAGGTCTATGATATACAAATTCGATTGCACTAGGTCTCATCCTTGGGAAAACTCGCTGAATGACATTAAAAGGATAATTCATCCTTGGCTGAAACAGCTGAGACTTTCGTCGTCTGTGGATAGTAAAAAGTAAGCGAGTGATTCTGTGGAGAATCAAAATATTCCATCCCCGAAATTCATAAGCTGACGTATAGCCAGCTGAAAAATATAAACACGATCATTTTAGAGAATTGTGTTCTGTTTATCAATAAATAAAATAACGAGCGAAGCTCGGTGCCCCGATATTTTAATTATTAAACGTTGACCACGACTACGCCACGTCTAGGGAAGCCAATTTGCTGACTCCAGCTGTTTAAAGTCTGGAGCTTAGCTGAAACCCGTTCTCGGAAACCGGCCTTTAATGATTAAAATTTAACAGACTTTTAGACTTATGTAGATGGATTTTTGCAAGTAGAGATGGTCTTCATGATTGTCAAAGAGATTTATCATTAAAGTAATATAATTGTGTGAATTTAATCACGTATAATTTTCTTAAATCATTATTAAAAGATGATATCACTTGCAGTATTTATTATAGAGGATTACAAGCAGAAGCGTATCTGGATACTCCCTTACATGAACAATAATTGTAGATTGATTGATTGATTGATTTTTATTATGACGTGCTAGGTCTCGATAGACCCGTTGCACTAAACAACAGTACAATACAAAAGTATTACAAATAAAAACAGTTAACTGTTGGAAGTTAAAATAGAATTAAATTAGATAATATAAATTAAGATAATTATAAGTAGATATTGTAGATAAGTAGGTATATAAAGAGCTCCAGAGAAAAGTCTTCATATAAGTTTTCACCTCAAATCGCCAGCTACTCAGCTAAGCTATGGCTCAAGTTTTATTATGTCAAGACTTAACAACTCAAGAGTTTGAAATTGTTTCCAACCCCCAGTTGCTTCAATGACCACTGTTCAATAATAATTATTGATTATTCACGGTCAGAAACTTCATCTACAAGTGGAAACAAACATTGTGAGCTGAATTTGAACGTTTACTAGTTTTCTCAAGAATGTAAGTAAATAACTTCTTCCAATAATGAGAGTTTGCAATTGGAGTGCTTTGTCGTCTGATAGGATATTGGATATTCCAGGAGCACTACTCCACTGAGGACAAACAAGACTATGTGCCTGAGGTGATTTCCAAGGGTGAACCTCATTATGACTTGATCATGTTTATGATTAGAACTGCTAGACTAGTTTGCAAATCTGTAACGAATGTCTCGAATTGGCAATTGGAGAGCGTTGAATCCTATCCGACTGCAAAATGTTTTGAGAAAGGAAATTCTGGAAGATGAAAAGGGACATGAAAGTGCTACTTTTCGTGAGACTAATCAACACTTTCAGCTAAGCTTGAAATTGGAAGCGCTTAGAACAAAGAAAAACCTGACGAAATGAAGTTGACACTTGTTTTTTTGCCACTTCATGGTGGTTGTTACAAAAATGAACCGTATCTTCTAACCTTCAAATGTGGATTAGTTTGTGGCAGCTGGTTGACTACAACAATGTTTTCTCAACTTGATTGTATTCCAAGTGAAGAGTTTATTCCTACATCCCAATATTGAATTTTTTGATATTGCTTCTTTATCAATCAATCAATCAATTTATTTCAATCAATCAATCAAATTTGTATTGCCTTACAAAAAATAATCACAAATGAATACAGATTACAAAAAGTGATATTTTAGAATAAGAATTATAATTTTTTTAACATAATAATATACTAATTCGGAGAAACCAGCAAAACCACAGTTTGAGTGCCGGTTTTCAAAACAGAAAACCATACTATTACTTCCAATAGAAAAACTTTGATTGAACAAGGTAAGCTTAACTATAATATTATAAGTATACAATTCAATCAAGGTGAAAGTGGGGAAAACACAAATATATATACTGTGTTTATTTATAAGAATATAAGAATGTTTATTTCGCCAAAATTACATAATAGTTACAAAACATGATTGATTTGGCACAGCCAGCAAAGGTAAACTTTATTTATTTCAAATACGAGAATTAAACGATGAAGAATGAATTAGACATATTTAATTTCTTAGTAAGGGCTACTTGTAATCATGTCGAAATTGTATTTATGGTTTCTCTCACACACTTGAAAATTACTTTATTATAATAAATTCACTGCCGGCGCACAAGTTTTCTTTGCCGGTAGTGCCATTTTGTAAGTTAGAATATTTATTTTATCAATCTGTATTATTTTATGGCAAATAAATGAATTTGAATTTGAATTTGAAATTAAGATTGTTTTTTCGGTCCTTTTTCAAAATATTTTTTTGATATGTGAATCTTTTCTATTTGAGTGATAATAATGTGAAATATTTCTTCTATTTTTGTTTTTGAAGCTAACTATAGTGAAGTCCACGTTATAACGGCAGTGGAGGAAGATAGCAGAACAATGTTGCCGAACCTCGGTCTTGTCAATGCCTTTACATTCTCCTTTCTTCTTCAATTATTCATTCTTTTCTAATTCCTTTATTCCTTTTCTGACTATAGTGAGGTCCACGGCAGTGGAGGAAGATAGCAGAACAATGTTGACGATCCTCTGTCTTGTCAATGCCTTCTATAGACGGTAGCTGATACAGGTTTATTGATGTAATATTAACTGTTCATTCTCGTTTAAAATATTCAATTATGTTTTATTAAGCAAGGAATTATATTTTTCAATAATTTCACAATGAATTTTCATGATTAAGATGAAATATTTTGTTAATAATTATTGAATTCTACATTGTTGAAAGACGATCCGGAAACAGAGCAAAGCGAGAAAGAGATAGCGCTATCCGCTTTGTTGAATGATAGACAAGGATAGCAATACCATTGCTAATCAAACATTGCCATTATAACGTGGACCCCACAATAAGCTCACTAAGAATTTTTAATATTTTTATATTTTTATGGACCTCACTAAGCTGTTCTTAGTGAGAATTTGTGTGTATTTTTGGCTTCAAAATTCATATAATAACTTAATTAATACAATGTGCAGTGATAATTAAGTGTAATATTTAACTATAATTTGGTGTTTTAATTTTTCTAAATTCAAGATTTGCATCTCATATTTATTTTTGGACGAAGGTTGAGCTTGAACTTCTTACAGAAGAAACATAACTTATTTTTTTGGACATGTAATCAAAATTTGGGAATGGAATAGTTTTGGGCCAAGCCTGTTGTTCCTTCCCAATCATATTTATATGATTTGTTATTGTATCCACGTATAAATAAATAAATAGTAATTAAATATTGGAAAATAATGTAGACAGAAAGGGTAAATCACAAAAAGGGAGCTGATGAATGAAGACAGAACACAAGTTAGTAGACTTTGAGGACAGAAGCTTTTCACGAAGTCCATATCATCATTCACAGTTTTCGTGTGGTTCGTGTCTGGCGAATATTGGTGCGGTTGAGGGGGGCGTGGGAGGTAGAAGCCAACAAAACAAGCAAGAGTAGTGTGGGGGGGTGTCACGACCCAACACGCTCCAACTTTCACATCATCTAGAAAACACACACACACACACACCACACACACACACACACACACACAACACACACACACACACACCGGAAATATGATTCCGAAATTTTCGGGGGTCAAAACAATTAGCCCCCGCACACAGCCACCGTGTGCTATAGTGAGGTCCACGTTATAATGGCAGTGTTTGATTAGCAATAATTGTATTGCCATCCTTGTCTATCATTCAACAAAGCAGATAGCGCTATCTCTTTCTCGCTTTGCTCTGTTACCAGATAGTCTTTTAACAATTTGGAATAAATAATTAATTAACAAAATATTTCATCTTAGGTTATGAAAATTCATTATGAAATTATTGAAAAATATAAATTTCTGCTTAATAAAATATAATTGATTATATTAAACGAGAATGAACAGTTAATATTACATAAATAAACCTGTATCAGCTACCGTATATAGAAAGCATTGTCAAGACAGAGGATAGACAACGTTGGTCTCCTATCTTTCTCCACTGCCATTATAACGTGGACCTGATGGTGAGATTATAGTTCTTGAGCCCATATGCACAATTTTATATCTGTTGCCAGATCGTCTTTTTACAATGTAGAATTGATGATTAATTAACAAAATATTTTTCATCTTGATTATGAAAATTCATTATGAAATTATTGAAAAATATAATTTCCTGCTTAATAAAATATAATTGATTATATTAAACGAGAATGAACAGTTAATATTACATAACAAACCTGTATCAGCTACCGTATATAGAAGGCATTGACAAGACAGAGGATAGGCAACGTTGGTCTCCTATCTTTCTCCACTGCCATTATAACGTGGACCTCACACTATAGAGCTATTCAGAACAATTCAGAATAAATAATTTATTAGCAAAATATTTCATGTTGTGTTATGAAAATTCATTATGAAATTATTGAAAAATATAATTTCTTACTTAATAAAATATAATTGATTATATTAAACAAGAATGAACAGTTAATATTACATCAATAAACCTGTATCAGCTACCGTCTATAGAAAGCATTGACAAGACAGAGGTTTATTTATTGGATAGAGTAAACAATACAGTAGTCGGAAAAGAAAAAACAGGCTTTTGCCCAAAACTTCTTCAATTTCCTAATTTTGTCTTGAATTGTCCAAATACTATGTAGGTTCGGCAACATTGTTTTGCTATCTTCCTTCACTGCCATTATAACGTGGACCTCACTATAGTCCCTCATTATATAAAGGAATTAGAAAAGGATGAATAGTTGGAGAAGGTAGGAGAATATGATGGAAAGAAGTAGTGAGATATGTCTACGAGAAGCTGAGCAGAAGATAGCTGGAGAAGATATCGTAGGTCGAGTATATTAGATTAGTCGATTATTGTGGTGGAATGAAATATGGATGGATCAACAGATAAGCGGTGTGGGTGGGAAGAGATTAAGTACTAGATGGGTAGGATCAAAAATGTAGTAACAAGAATATAATGATTTGGGAAGCCTCTACAGCACTACTGTTGAATTGTAAAAGGGATTGGATAGTATAGATAGTTTAGATTATGTAGATTAACACAGAAATTAATAAAAAAAAATAAAAATCTTGTAGTACCCTTTATTTTTAAAAATGTTAAAATCTGTTCAAGTTGAACTATCTGTTACAAGTTGAAATTAATAAAAAGAATATAAAAATCTTGTAGTGCCCTTTATTTAAAAAAAAATTAAAATCTGTTTATATTTTTATTTTATTTATATTTTTCACAAAGATGCACTGATTGGGAGAGAAAAACTAAGGATACTCCTTGTACTATTTCTCTCCTTAATTTAGATAACATTTTAAAAGTCCAAAATAACTGTTGAAGTTGAACTATTTTAAAGTTTTTAAGAAATAAAGGGTACTACTGTACATGATTTTTATATTGTTTTTATTAATTTGTTAAAAAGTAACCCATAAGAGTAAAGTGTTTTTAGATTAATATAGATATGATTTAGTTGAGAATGATATTGTTTGTATCAATGTATAAATAAATAAATATTACAGATAGTTATCGAAGCGTTACTCATAATTTAAACACCTTCAAATTGAATCCAAATGAAATAGAGTTAGAAATATGATGACATTAACGATGAAGACAAAAACATGCAAGAGAGAAAGCGTCTTCATCCTAAAGTGATGTGTCAATCAATTATATGGAAGAAGTGACTTCATACGTGTTTCGGATGGACACGTTAAGCCGTCGGTTCCGGCTGCCTAAAAAGCAGTCGTTAGGTCATGTCAGAGGCCCTGAAATTGATCAGTTGCGACCTGAGAACTCTGACACCAGACCTGAGCCAGCCAGGTCACTCGATATTATTATTATACTTCATACTCTCAAATGAACTTTTAACGAGAGAATGGAAAATTTGGATGAAATAGAGAAAGACCTACTTGATAATCAGTATACAAAAATAATGATGTGTCAAACAAGGAAATGAAAGTAGTGACAAGAATAAACTTCAAACGGGACAAATGAATATTTAGAAGAAATCGAAAAAGACATACTTAAAATAATTTTGATTCAATTTTAATATTAAAGCCAATGTCTAAAAGGTAGGTTATGTTCCTCCACAATGAATCAAATGTAAGGCGGTTAATGAGTTAATATGGAGTGGAAGAGAGATGAGCAAGTAAATTTCAAATTTCAAATTTATTTATTCCACACTCATAAATACATATACATAAATCAAACAAAGCTCAACATGACAATACAATCCAACCAAAGTGTAATAATAATAAACGGTAAGTGAAAAAACCACTGGCATAAGATGACTCTTGTTCGCCAGAGAAGGTTTAAGCAGAGATTCAAAATTCGGAGTTTGAATCAAAGTGATGTAACATAACATACCTCTTAGATATTGGCTTACTACTATCAAAATTCGGAAAGGGAACAAACAGTTTTGGGCTAGGCCTGTTGATCCTTTTCTAATCATGTATTTGATTTGTGCATTGGTTAATGTAAATGAATAAATAAATAGATGATGTGATAATAATAAGTCTACAATAATAATGTGTCAATCAGAGAAATGAAAAAGGTGACTTAATACACTCAAATTAACTTTAAACGGGAAGATGGAATATTTCAAATAAATAGAAGAAATATGTGTATTTCATTAATAAAAATCAAAGAATTTACTATAGATAAAAAAATGATGGAATGCTATGAGAAGAATTTCAAAGATAAATGAATAGAATTGAGGAGGATATGTGTGAACATTGAGTGAGAAGGGGAAATGAGTGAATATGGAGAGGAAGAGAGATGAAAAAGTAAATGAAACCAGAGAAGGTTTGAGCAGAGATTAGATATACTATTCTTTCCTCTGAGGTAATGAAAATGCATCTGGGAGCAGAACGAGGTATGAGAGAAGAAACAAGAAGATGCATCGCTTGTGGGAGGAACTGATAGAGTGTAGAATCACGAACGGGATGAAAATGGCGGCTCCAACACAGTGAGAGGTTTTTTTCTATCAAGGAAGGTACAAATAAATTACTAATATGACCCCCGATCACTAATGCCATTCCAGCATGCACTGTAGTGCTGCTGCTGTTGCCACAGAAAGCGTCAATTTATTTTAGTCGAGAGGAGACCTGAGACCGCTCCCACCACCAAATATAATCCAACTACCACGTTTCAAACATTAAACTTGATCACAATTATAATAAGTTTCCGCTGCGTAAAATACAGCCGACGCTACCTGCTCTCACACACTCTCTCTCTTAAACTATGTCTCTCAGAGTCTCTCTCACTCTTTCTCTCTCACTATCTCTCACTCACTCACTCTCCCACCCTCTCTCAATCTCACAATCTCTCTCTCAAACACACTTTTCCACTGTTCCTCCATTACAGATTACAGTTTCATGAAATTCAAACAATTTCCAAACTCAATTAACGCTCGACGCGCTCCTGCTTCCACGATCCGTGTTGGTGGGATTGTATGAGGAGAAGATGCCCTCCTCAAATAAAGTCATAAACATTGCTTACTCAAATACGATACGATCTCACGATTTTCAAACTACTGAACCTACATTTCGTACAATCTTTTGATATCTCATTCGAACTACGATAGATACTGTTTTGGATTCCATTCCAACCTGCCATTGTTGCACTACCGTACCCTACCTAAAGAGTTTCCAAGGATTCATTTTATTCTATCTTTTTATTCTGCCCTTTCCTCGTCTACTTAATACGACGGCTACTCTCTCAATTTTCTCAATACTCAGTTCTATCTGGAATATATATTTTATTCCAATGATTTCAGTTTCCATAATTGAGATAGAATACATTGGTAGTTAATAATTTCATGTGAGTCATTGTTGGCAAAGAAGATATTATTAATAGATTGCTGACATAGAAGATATCTCTATCTTCATTGAGATAGAAGATAGAATAAATTGGTAGTTAATAATTTCATGTGAGTCATTGTTGGCAAAGAAGATATTATTAATAGATTGCTGACATAGAAGATATCTCTATCTTCATTGAGATAGAAGATAGAATTCATTGGTAGCTAATAATTATATGTGAGTCATTGTTGGCAAAGAAGATATTATTAATAGATTGCTGACATAGAAGATATCTCTATCTTCATTGAGATAGAAGATAGAATAAATTGGTAGTTAATAATTTCATGTGAGCCATTGTTGGCAAAGAAGATATTATTAATAGATTGATGAAATAGAAGATATCTCTATCTTCATTGAGATAGAAGATAGAATAAATTGGTAGTTAATAATTTCATGTGAGTCATTGTAGGCAAAGATTGTTGTCAAATGATAGCCAGTGACCAGAGGTTTTTTCATCGTGGACTAGGTATATTCTTCTAAAAAACTAACTGATATTTTCTTATTGAAATTGGTAAGTGACAGACGTGAGTAGACATTACTGACCTGGGAATTACGTAATAGATACAGTAATAATTATGGAATTATGCTCTAGGGATAGTCTCCTCTTGAACTAACTGTAAGGGCCGGGTTCCGAGCTCGGGATTTAGCTAAGTTCTAGACTTTAAACAGCTGGAGTCAGAAAATTGGCTTTTGGAAACAGGGTGTAGTCGCAGTTTTTATGATAATCTTTATTTGATCATTTCTATTATATTGGAAACGTTTTTCCTTCACGAAATGAATCATTCCTAAATAATTCAAAGTAGCTGCACTATTTTCTCTTCATTTTATTTTGTTTTCAATTTTCCAATTTTTTGAAATTTAATTCAAACGTTGACTGTAACTACGCCCACTACCTCCGTAAAGATATTTTTTTCTCCCCCTATCATTTTGATGATGTACTCGTATTTATTGTATCAAACAATAAAGAATAAAATGATTTTCACTACTACTAAAGAAAGCCGTATTGCATTCGTGTGACGTCAGCACAGGTAGGGCTCCTACACCAATAGAAACACTACCTGATATAGATCAGCTGAATTCAACGAACTTTTATTGGTGAAGGAGCCAATACCTACTATTACTTAGTAATAGTAGGTATTGTAGGAGCCCTACCTGTGCTGACGTCACACATGAATGCACTACGGCTTTCTTTACGGAGGTAGTGCTAAGCCCCGTTTCGGAATGCCAATTTTCTGACTCCAGCTGTTTGAAGTCTAGAACTTAGCAGAATCCCGAGCTCGGAAACCGGCCTCAATACAACTAGCTCTGTACTTTTTTAACGATATTGATTTTGGAATAAATATGTGTAGTTACATGCTAGAGACCTGAGAATTGATCTCAATATAACGATATTCCTATCAACTAGCTCTGATATTTCCTTATCTCTATTGATATTGAAATTCTCAATCACTCCCTTTTTTCTTCCCGATTTTTCAATAATATCCCATTATTATAATTTTCTCGTACTGATAAGCATTGAACCACAGACTAAATGAGTGATAAACTTAAGTAATATAAACTGAGTAATAAACAAAATGAGTAATATTAATTTACTTCCTCAATGATTGAACACTCGGCCACTTCGCTCAGGTTCCTTCGAACCTTGCAGGGACTTCCCGTTTTCTATATACTAGTTGGATATAGATTTATCATGTCTATATTACCTAGTTAATGGTATTTTTTATTTTTCATTTCATATTGTATTTTACTTTTTTCTTTTATAACCATTTTTGTCATTGCATTGTAATCACGGTATATCGAAGAAGACGGTAGGTGTCACGCGCATGTTTGTGCTAAATTTCCGGTGTAACTGACGTCATTTTATATCCAATCATCTGTTTTCAACAAATAAATTTAATAAATTATTGCCAATGGGTGTTGAAAACCTCGGTTGATGACGTTGACGCAATCTAGCTGGCTGGTCACTGCGCACACATTTCGTGTCCCTACCGTTTTCATCTAAATACCGTGATTGTAGGTGTCACGCGCATGTTTGTGCTAAATTTCCGGTGTAACTGACGTCATTTTATATCCAATCATCTGTTTTTAACAGAAATAAATTTCATAAATTGCCAATAGGTGTTAAAAACCTCGGTTGGTGACGATGACGCAATCTAGCTGGCTGGCCACTGCGCACACATTTCGTGACCCCTACCGTTTTCAACTAAATACCGTGATTGTAATTATGTTTTTTGGCACAAATAAAGATTTGATTTGATATTGAATAGTTAGTTAGTTAGATAGATAATTAGATAATAGATAATAGATTAGATAATAGATTAGATAATAGATTAGATTAGATAATTAGTTAGATAAGAATAGTTAGATATTAGTCATAGTTAGTATGAGTAGTTAGTTACATACCTGTGAATTAACGGGCTGCGATTCGATAACGGTGACAGTGTACTCGGCGCGTTCAAAAACAGGTGGATTATCGTTGACATCCTGCACTTCGAGCAGAACGGTGAGGTTGGCAGTGAGCGGCGGATCGCCGGAGTCCGAGGCAAGCACGACGAGCGTGTGGCGCTGCGCCGCCTCGTAGTCGAGGTGCCTGGCGAGCGTAAGGTGGCCGGAACGCGAGTCCACACTGAACAGGCGTTCGTCGCCGCCTGCGGGCGCGACCAGACGGTATCGCAGCTGCGAATTGCGACCAGAGTCGCGGTCGTGCGCCTGTGCCGCGTAGAGAGGCACGCCTAGTCCGGCGTTTTCGGCCACGGATAGGCGCACTGTGCTCGAGTCGAATTCAGGCGCATTGTCGTTCACGTCTTCGATCATTATGTTCACCTGGTCAACAACAAATATCATTTTTATAACTAATGTAAATGAATTAGAGATTACATTACTTTTTCCTCAAATACCAATGAAAATTCCGTCACTGGTGAGCTAAATCAAATCATGAACTCTAAATTACCTCTGTTTATTTAAAAATATCGGACCGAGCTTAGCGCGTTATTTCTTAAACAGAACACAATTCTCTAAAATGATCGTGTTTATATTTCACAGCTGGCCATACGTCAGCTTATGAATTTCGGGGATGCGATATTTTGATTTTCCATAGAATCACTCGCTCACTTTTTACTATCTAAGTCTCAGCTGTTTCAGCCAAGGATGAATTATCCTTTTAATGTCGTTCAGCGAGTTTTCCCAAGGATGAGACCTAGTGCAATCGAATTTTCATATCATAAACCTACTATGTTCCATTTTTCGTGAAAATCGTTAGAGCCGTTTTCGAGATCCGTTGAACATAAATAAACAGATTACTAGATATAAAAATATAAACAGATATACAGAAATTGTTCGCTTAATATAATAGGATTAAGGTGAGAAGCAGCTCATTTTTTTGCCCATTTTTGGGCAAATGCCTGTTGTCTCCACCTGCATCGTATCCATTGTCTATTGTCTATAAATAAACATAAGCCTAATCATAATCATAACTCTTCTCATGAATTATTGCGAGTGAATAAATGAGCCCCATGATCCACTCGCTCATCAACTATTGTACTCATTGCGAAATCCTCAACTTGTAATTCTTATGTGAATAAATGCAACTTTATAGTTAACTCCGTAGTGGTGGTAATAATCCGTATTTATTTGACAGAATCGAAATATAACAGACACGTCAAATCACTATCTTGTTGACGCATAGAAGGACATACTCCTAAAAAAAAACTCTGATACAGTTTTATTACGATAACTATACTTATTTTGATAACTAATATTCATTGAAATACTTTCTTACTACTAAACGATGATTCAACACTTTCCAAGACTGATTTCCCCAAAGAAAATAAAACTAAATATCATATGAATAATTTTTGCTGGTGAACACTAATGCTCTACAGTTTTGCTGGATATGAGTCTACCAAATTTTAACAAAACTTTCTACGTTGAACAGTACAGGAAGTAACAATTAGCCAATAAACATGGAGGTACACTACTGGACCCGTCTGTTCATGCTTGGAGGCCAAACGACTCCACATCTGAGTATGAAAGCCCTCACATTTGAAAAGAAATTCAGTGTAAAATATTCTGGCCTGTTCCAAATCGAGCTCAATACAATGGATCATAGTTCTCACAGTAAGCTTCACAATTTGTCGTACATTATAATCCTCCCACAATGGGAAATAAAAAGTGACAAATGCTCCTCCTACTATATGGTCGGATATCAAGCAGATGAAGATACGGACACATTACTACGGGAAATCGAAAGTTCCTGCATTACAATGAACCGTGAGAGCTCATTTTTCCAACATCTCATTCCATACACATGGAGTTTAATCTTAAAATGTTACTTTTAAGTATCAATTACTTAGTTCATGATTGTTGGTAATTAACCCACTCCCTCTGCCCTAGTTCTCATATGTCGTTAAGTACTGAGAGACCTTTACATCACATGCAAGGGAAGTGCAGAGAAATCGGAGAGATTCAAAATTGTTCAACATTGTTATGTGAAATTTATTGAATTCTTACTTTCTAAAAACGTTTTGCAACATGGAAACCTACATCATACATGAGCGGCTGACGGTATGCAATATTTCAAGTAATACTTCTTGTAAAATATTGTTTTTTTCAATAAAGCTCTTTTACATCTATATCTATCTACTTCATGAATACTCTTACAAATATTGCTTAATTTGAAATAAATCGCAAGCTGTGTCACGTTGGAGATACTTCGATTCCAAGCTGTGTATTATGTATACTAACACCATGCAAAAATGGAGCTTTTCCAGTCTACAGATGGAAATAAATTGGATATTTCATTTGTTCAAATGCTAATTAATGAAGAATTATTATTGAAAAATCCTAATTGAATGCTGTAAATCACCCCGAAGACTTCTGCTACTGCAAATATTGACAACAGGGTAAACTAGATATGGCTAGATGGAAATTCGTTGAGCGCTTCTATACAAAAATATTTGTCAACCCGGGAAAATCCCAATTGAATGCTGTAAATCACCCCGAAGACTTCTGCTACTGCAAATATTGACAACAGGGTAAACTAGATATGGCTAGATGGAAATTCGTTGAGCGCTACTATACAAAAATATTTGTCAACCCGGGAAAATCCCAATTAAATGCTGTAAATCACCCCGAAGACTTCTGCTACTGCAAATATTGACAACAGGGTAAACTAGATATGGCTAGATGGAAATTCGTTGAGCGCTACTATACAAAAATATTTGTCAACCCGGGAAAATCCCAATTGAATGCTGTAAATCACCCCGAAGACTTCTGCTACTGCAAATATTGACAACTGGGTAAACAGCTAGATGGAAATTCGATGAGCGCTACTATACAAAAATCAATTGTCAGGCCGGTGATGACAAATAAATTTTGTGAAGTAGTGCTCATCAAATTTCCATCTAGCTGTTTACCCTGTTATTAATATTTGCAGTAGCAAAAGTCTTCGGGGTGATTTACAGCATTCAATTAGGATTCTCGGTTAATAATAATTATTCATTGATTAGCAAATAATTTTGCCAGCCCAGGAATGACAAATAATTTTTGTATAGTAGTGCTCATCGAATTTCCATCTAACTGTTTACTCTGTTGCCAATATTTGCAGTAGCAGAAGTCTTCGGGGTGATTTACAGAATTTGATTGGGATTTTCGTTCAATAATAATTATGCAGCTTATCCCTAATTTGTTGCGCATCAACTTATTTATTGACTGGGCTAAGGAGCAAAACATCGCTAAAGGATTAAGACGTGCCACTTATATTATACCACAAATTCTATTTCTTATGCTGTATTTTCTTTATGGTATTAGTATTATCTTGTCTTTTTTTCTTAAAAATAGAAATCTATTCCGAAAACTTCCGTTTATAATGTAAGTTTCTAAGTGTTTTCAATCTTTTTATGTCTTGTGTCTCCTGTTTCAATTTATATTACAAACTTTCAAGTGTTTTCTGTTACGTGCTACACTTAAAAATAATTATGATATATATAATTCTATAGTATTATATTGTTTGGTTGGAGAAATATATACATTTACATTTACATTTATTACATTCCTTAATCACAACATCAAATTAATGATTGGGAGAGAATCAACAGGATAAACCCAAAACTGTTCCTCTCCCTAATTTTGATAAAAATAGTCCAAATGATGTTATGAAAACACTTTTATAAAGATCACGAACATTTACAGTCCAAATATACATTATAATAAAAATGTTGTATCCAATATACAAATCTTTCTCAATATTTGAGAGTTTAGAATATTCAAAAGAGACCCTTTCAATTGGAGATGAACGTTTTTAGTTGCACTGACCTGAGTATGACCGTAGGTTGGAGGGTTGCCGTCAATGGCTTGAACGTTGAGCAGTACCGTCTGATGCACCTCATGATCCAGCAGCGATGCAGTTCTGATGGTTCCCGTCGTCGGATCTATGCTGAAGTATCGGTCAGGGTCACCTGAGTAGATGGAATATCGAACAGCACCACGAATACCTGTCAACAACAAAACAAAATATTCATTAACGATCTTTAATGAGAAAAAAATTGCTGAGGTAAATCGGTTGAAAATGAATTTGAAAACGATTAATTGTCAGTCATAAAACTGCTAAAACTGTTCAAATTAAAGGTGCACGATTGGCTGGCAAAAAATCCTTTTTATAAATTAAGTGAATTTTACGAGAGCAGAATCAGCATACCTTAATTCTTATTGTTAGCACGTATGAACTAGCTGCCAAATTATGTAATATTGTGTTTGTTATTTGTAATATTTGGAAAAGTAATCTAAATAGCAATGTAATAGTAACAATGTGTCTCTTAATGTGTGACTGTCTATTTCATGTTCTATTTGTGTGACTTTGTCTTGTGCTTTTTTGGCTGGCTGACAATAAAATTAATTTATTTATTTATTTATTCATATAAATCACACAATAACTGATATAGTGAGGTCCAGGTTATAACGGCAGTGTTTGATTAGCAATGTTATTGCTATCCTTGTCTATCATACAACAAAGCAGATAGCGCTATCTCTTTCTCGCTTTGCTCTGTTAATCATCTTTTAACAATGTAGAATTATCAATTGATTAATAAAATGAAATTTCTCACGTCAACTGTCACCAAATGGAGATGAATACCCTATCAGATCAGCCTAGGAGTACAATACCTAAATTTGGCAGAGTAATAGTACAAGGTATTCTTAGTTCTTCTCTCCCGATCATTTCATTGATTATTTTTCATTGTAAAAAAATATAAATAAAGAATATGGATGGACTTTTTCTCAGGCCTAATATTATTCAACGAATATCCTACGCTTTTGAATTGAGTCTGGAAAATTTATATAGAGAAAGGCTGAGAAGAAAGAGGGAAGATTCGATTATGATCGTTCTCAAATTGTGCTCCTTTGGAACAGCCGGCTGAACAATCATTCCAGTGATAGGAGACGAAAAAATGATGATAATTAATGATGGCGAGACACCCTGCGGTGTGTGTGGAGGTGGGTAAGCGAAAGGTGAGAGCTGAGTAGACCACACATTTTCGTACTCTATGTGACGACAACGTGCACATATTTCGAGGGATTAGCTTTAAGGAATTTATTAAATGGTTCCGTATTATCAATCATCGCGTTCATAATGGAATAAATATCAATTGTAGTACGCGGGGATGAACGACGTTAAGATTCCTTCGTACAAATAGTTGCCCAGTTTTAGAAGTCGTCGAAAGGATTGTAGTTCTGGATCAAATGTTTCCATATATCTAAAAATGAATTCAATTCACGTTCATTAGATTCACTTTCTATAGTGATGTCCACGTTATAATGGCAGTGGTCTGCTAATTCGTAATAGTTTTTTCACAGATGAGAGATGTGCATCAGAACAAGAGAATGAAACTATTTTGAAATTTATTTTTACAATTGAATGATTCCGATATAGTTTGATCCGAATTCAAAGCCAGATCTATAGTGAGGTCCCGGTTATAATGGCAGTGGAGAAAGATAGGAGATCAACGTTGCCGCCCCTCTGTCTTGTCAACGCCTTCTATAGACGGTAGCTGATACAGGTTTATTGATGTATATTAACTGTTCATTCTCATTTAAAATAATTAATGATATTTTATTAATCAACAAATTATATTTTTCAATAATTTCATAATTAAGATGAAATATTTTGTTAATCAATATTGATAATTCTACATTGTTGAAAGATGATCTGGCAACAGAGCTAAGCGAGAAAGAGATAGCGCTATCCGCTTTGTTGAATGATAGACAAAGATAGCAATACCATTTTAATCAAACACTGTCATTATAACGTGGACCATTATAACGAAGTTGTGAAGGTGATAATGTGGTAGTTAACCATACTGAATGAATCTCTAGTTACTATATCTGGAAAATTGTATTTATATCTACTCTCTTCATATTATATATTGCAAATCTAGTCCTTTTATTCAATTCATAGTATTTTAAGTGAGAAAATCATTTACAATCTGAATTTGTTAATGAATTCGTTTGAATTGGGTTACTGAATTGGATGTTTTAATCATGATATTCAAACTTCAAGAAATTCATTCACAAATACACATAACAAAGTCAATGATTGGGAGAGAATCAATATGATAACCTCAAATTGTTTCACTGAAAAATGTTGATATTTGATTATAGTCAAAATAAGTTTTTTTTTTCAGTTCTCATAATTATCAAAGATATTCACACTTGTCAAAATGTTGAATTAATATTACCTGATGTTTAATATTATTGATAGTTTGTAGAGCGAATGTTAATGTTGTGTAGCTTTTCCATATAATATTAATAATTTTTATTGAAATAAAGTGGAATATTGGCAAAATTTTAAGTCTCTTCAATTATCGTTTAATATTGTGTTCATTATTAAGATTCTACTTCACATGCACTAAGCAAGCTGAAAAACAAGCATTCTCCCTGTTCTCTGTTCACTAAAATCTCAAGAATGGAAGCATATATTGACTTGAAAATTTGCATGGTTCATCATTATAGTTTTTCCAAAGATGTACAATTTTTATTAATTAGTTTTTTCTCTTAGTTTTTTCTCCAGGAGTGGACGTAGTCGAGTGGATCAGATGGTAGCTTTATGATTCAGAGGCCCGAGTTCAAATCCCGGCACGGGCAAGACGTTTATCTCGGGCCACTCCTGTGTTACAAATGGACACGTTACCACGTCAGTCCCGGCTGCCTAAAAAGCAGTCGTTAGGTAATGTCAGAGGCCCTGAAATTTGATCAGTTGCGACCTGAAAACTCTGACATCAGACCTGAGCCAGCCAGGTCACTCGATATGATATTATATTATTATAATATTAATCCTTGCAAGAATTAATACTACCAACAATCAGTTGGTAGAACTGATTCAATTTCAAATACATTCATACTATGAATAGCCGAAAATTCAAAACTGTCCATGTAACTCGATCACCTCACAACTATCCAGGAGTTAGAATCCGAATTACATGCCATCAATTCCACCTCAACAGAAAAAAATGATTGCAGCTTCCAAGTTTCAATCTTCATCCGAATTGCCCCCTCCCCCTCTCGCAACTTCCCGGTTGACGAAGTTGCTCGAGAAATAATAATTCGAGACAAAACGACTCGGCCATAAATATGGCGAATGTTATTGTAAAATTTTTACCATAGTGAAATCAAAATAATGACTGTAATCTGGCTGTAAATTGAGGCGAATTACGTTGTTTTACGACGTCTAGTCGCCTTGGAAACCGACCTGAGTGCTAGCATCTAATTCAGCTAATAAACAAATGAAAACAATAAAACGGAGAGTCGCTTTTTCGATCTGGAAACTGGAATTAGTCGTGGCATAAGAATGTAGCATTGCTTTTCGAATGATGAAGGCTAACGTCATTAAATTGGTACCAACGTGGAATCACATAAGATTTGTGTAACATCCATCTTCAAATTTCAATTCGTGTTCGTTCAAAATCTAAGATTTTGTTGGTAATCCAAATCTTATCACTGAAATAAAGCGATACTCTCTCGACAGTATAAGAAATTCATCTATAAACTTTCAATATGATTATTTTGGGGCCAAAATGTGTTTAAAACTGCTGAAAAATCATAACCTCTTTTGGACTAATATGCGATCAAATTTGGGAATGGGATAGAAGGGGCTATATAAGCCTGTTTTTCCGTTTCCAATCATTTTAAGATTGATTTTTTTACTTTCCTTGCCCTATTACCATAGGTAAGGAAAGTATTGCTTTCCGAAAAAAATTAAGGTACACCAATTTCTAAATTTCTATACGTTTCAAGGTCCCCTGAGTCCAAAAAAGTGGTTTTTGGGTTTGGTCTGTATGTGTGTGTGTGTGTGGTGTGTGTGTGTTGTGGTGTGTGTGTGTGTGTGTGTGTGTGTGTGTGTGTGTGTTGTGTGTGTGTGTGTGTGTGTGTGTGTGTGTGTGGTGTGTGTGTGTGTGTGTGTGTGTGTGTGTGTTGTGTGTGTGGTGTTGTGTGTGTGTGTGTGGTGGTGTGTGTGTGTGTGTGGTGTGTGTGTGTGTGTGTGTGTGTGTGTGTGTGTGTGTGTGTGTGTGTGTGTGTGTGGTGTGTGTGTGTGGTTGTGTGTGTGTGTGTGTGTGTGTGTGGTGTGTGTGTGTGTGTGTGTTGTGTGGTGTGTGTGTGTGTGTGTGTGTGTGTATGAGTGTATGTGCGTCTGTGTACACGATATCTCATCTCCCAATTAACGGAATGACTTGAAATTTGGAACTTAAGGTCCTTTCACTATAAGGATCCGACACGAACAATTTCGATCGAATGCAATTCAAGATGGCGGCTAAAATGGCGAAAATGTTGTCAAAAACAGGGGTTTTCGTGATTTTCTCGGAAACGGCTCCAACGGTTTTGATCAAATTCATACCTAAAATAGTCATCGATAAGCTCTATCAACTGCCACAAGTCCCATATCTGTAAAAATTTCAGGAGCTCCGCCCCATCAATGCAGATAGATTCCTAAATTATCAGGCTTCAGATACAATTGAAACAAAAAAAATCAAGCGGAGTAGATTGAGCATGAAAATCTCTACAATTAATGTTCAGTAACATTTTCACCTAAAATTGAAAATAAGCTTTAAATTCGAGAAAATGTGATTATTCAATTGCAAATTATTGTTAATTTTGAGTAACATATTTTCAAAACTTCACATCTTGCAAAGCTTCCTCAACAAGAAATTTGAGAAAAGATCACAACAAAGTACCTACAAATACTTTATCTCCAAATACAAAAATACTGTATCTACAGATACTGTAGACAGTGAGTATAGAATGTAATGTATTTATAATCATCATCATAAATGTTTCTACATTTAATTTCTTATTTCCAATATTAATTTGTTGAGTTGTACTTCAAATTTTCTTAATTATTTAAGTATTATTTCATCTCACTCATTTTTCATTTTAGTATTTGGTGCAGAACTTAAGATTGTATAATCACTTGATGAAATTGCATTTTATATTAATGTATTTATAATCATCATCATAAATGTTTCTACATTTAATTTCTTATTTCCAATATTAATTTGTTTAGTTGTACTTCAAATTTTCTTTAATTATTTAAGTATTATTTCATTTCACTCATTTTTCATTTTAGTATTTGGTGCAGATCTTAAGATTGTATAATCACTTGATGTAATTGCATTTTATATTAATGTATTTATAATCATCATCATAAATGTTTCTACATTTAATTTCTTATTTCCAATATTATTTGTTGAGTTGTACTTCAAATTTTCTTTGTTTTTCAAACGATTAATGTAATGGAAGCAAAATGGATCATTGATCTGTTGCTTCCACATATTCTTGTTTTCAATAAATAAATAAATATACTAACTGACTGTAGACTGCATAACTGTGTACTGCACACCTGCTTGGATGGCACCAAACAAAATAATCTAAAGCATTGAGCATTCCTCGATTGGCTTCTCGAGAATAATGGTAGGACGATAAACTAACGGTGAAGGTACGTTGTTGGCAGACGCTCTCAGGATCACATCTGAGAGTAAGTTCTGGATCATAGGATTGCATCATGTCCCGAGACATGCAGACGCAGACACTATTCAACATAATAGAATCACTGCATAGATCGTCCATAACAATGCTGATGAATACTGAACACTTGATGATGATTATGATGATGATGATGATGATGATCCTCCCCCCACCCCTTCATCACACGTTTTGACTATTATTAATTACCCCTGCCATTGTTTATTCACTATGTTGATTAGGCTACTCGACGGGGGGCAGCCATATTAATCTCTTTTACACACAATGTCTTCAACCTCCTAATCTGATAAATAACAATAACAATAATCATCAACACTCCACAATATTTTCGTATGGTGTGAAGTGTCATTCACCCATAGATATGCATCATCTTCCATCTCACTCTAGTCGTCAACCTTTTCCATTACAAACCCTGCGACGGTCTCACTCTATTGAACTATCAACCCCTCTCAGTCTCACTGCCACCCACCTCACATGAGTTTTTATATCACTTTAGTTTTTTTGATGATTCACCTTTGTTCGGATGTTTTCATGGACGTTGTCACGTTGTTTAGAGCATTTTCTCATTGTAATGTATTTTGATTTGTGAATAAATTTGATTTGATGTGATGGTTTGTCGATAATAATTAATGGATGACCTAAATTTGCATATCAAACTCAAATTTTAAAAATCTTGTGTGGCGCACTCACACAACTTTCCTTGCCGTTATGGAAATTGATCACCTGACGCTAGTGTTCCCGCGCATCTCAAGTCTACTATTCAAAGATATGAGCCAGCTGGTGACAGGGCAATAACTCTGGAGGCACACGAGGTCTGCTATCTCTTCATAGTGAATCATTTGATAGAATCAACAGTTGCCAACAGGTCGCAATTGGATAATCACATTTTCTCGAATTTCGAGCTTATTTTTAATTTTAGGTGAAAATATTACTGAACATTAGTTGTAGAGATTCTCATGCTTAATCTTTTTCACTCGAAATGTTTTGTTTGAATTGTATCTGAAGCCTGATAATTGAGAATCTAAAATCAAACTTTGCATAGATGGGGCGGAGCTCCTGAAATTTTTACAGATATGGGACTGGTGGCAGTTGATATAGCTTATTGATGACTATTTCAGGTATAACTTTAATAAAAATCGTTGGAGCCGTTTTTGAGAAAATCGCGAAAACCTCTGTTTTTCACAACATTTTCGTCATTTTAGCCGCCATCTTGAATCGCATTTGATCGAAATTGTTCGTGTCGGATCCTTATATTGAAACGACCTTACGTTCCAAATTTCAAGTCATTCCGTTAATTGGGAGATGAGATATCGTGTACACAGACGCACATGCACTCATACACACACCACACACACACACACACCACACACACACACACACACCACACACACACACATATACAGACCAATACCCAAAAACCACTTTTTTGGACTCAGGGGACCTTGAAACGTATATAAATTTAGAAATTGGGGTACCTTAATTTTTTTCGGAAAGCAATTCTTTCCTTACCTATGGTAATAGGGCAAGGAAAGTAAAAACAATTATGAAGTGAAAAATGTACCTACTATAAGCAGTAACGATCGTTTCAGCCTGGTTCAGTTCATCATGAAAAAACGAACTCTAAAGTCAGGTCCACGTTATAATGGCAGTGAAGAAAGATGGGAGAACAACGGTGCCGATCATCTGTCTTGTCAATGCCTTCTATAGACGGTAGTTGATACAGGTTTATTGATGTAATATCATCTGTTCATTCTCGTTTAAAATAATCAATTATGATTTATTGAGCAAGAAATTATATTTTTCAATAATTTCATGATGAATAATTTTCATAATTAAGATGAAATATATTGTTAATTAAATATTGATTCTACATTGTTGAAAGACGATCTGGCAACAGAGCAAAGCTAGAAAGAGATAGCGCTATCCGCTTTTCTGAATGATAGACAAGGATAATCAAACACTGCTATTACTAGTAGTTCTGTGAACAGTAGACCTCACGCAGTATTCTCATCCACAAGTACCTGATTGAAACTATAGACCTTATGGAAATACAGCAATAGACTGGCTTCTCCACACATCTGTGTAATCACTTGTCAGCTGATTTATGATGAATAATTCTATAGTCTGATTTTTACTCTAATATTGGCGTATGAAGGACGCTCCTTTCCCCTTTTATATTATCCTTAAAATGCAAAATTTCCAAAATCCTTGTATATACGTCGACGCGCAATTAAAAAAGGAACATACCTGTCAAATTTCATGAGAATCTATTACCGCGTTTCCCCGTAAATGCACAAAATATAAACATTTAAACATTAAAACATTAAGAGAAATGCCAAACCGTCGACTTGAATCTTAGACCTCACTTCGCTCGGTCAATAACGTGGACCTCACTAGTGTCCCTTGACACTAGAGTTACTTTCTCTAGTCTGATGATAACCTACAGCAGGTCGAAACAATCGTCACTTATAAAGTAAGTGCATTTTTCACTTAAGAAGTGTTTTCAAATTAAGTTTATAATTAATGAAGGACTGAAAACTTTGTGAAATGAACTACAAGACTCAAACTATTTCGGACTATGTGTAACCGTATCTAAATTTGGGAGAGGAATAGCACAAGGTTACCTTATTTTTTCTCTCCCTTTCATTTTGATGATGTACTTATTGTATGAATCAATAAAGAATAAAGAATTGTGGAGAAGAAGGGATATGCAACACAGTTTTCATTTAAAACACACATTGATCCGCTTAAGAGACTGTATGTGATTTGGAAGATAAAACAATTCAATTGTTTAAATGTGTGTGATTATGAAAATGTTTAAATGTTTAAATGTATGTGTGTCATGAAAATGCATGTGATTTGGAACATAAAACAATTCAATTGGATGAGAAATACAGATTGAAATATGATCGAACATCCAAAAACTACGTGAGAAAAACAGAAAATACAAGTAAGGTTGATTAGCTATTTCATAAAATCACTTCACTTGTATTGTCTGTTTCATTAAAATTAATAAATACAATATAAAAACATGACCATTTTATTTAAAAGTTTTAAAATGATTTAAATAAAAGTGTACTTCATGTTTTTATAAAGAAAATACAAGTTACATCTATTGAAGAAGAGAAGAAGTATGTTCTTCTTACGCAGATTGGAGTGAGAAGAAGGAATGCATTTTCTACCTCGTGATAAGAGAAAGGGAGAAGGTTGAATAATGAGAAACAAGGAAGAGAAATACGCCAATAGGGGTCGTCACTGGTTTCTGTGAAACCCTCCGTTGCTGGCGACTTCTCAGAGCAGGGACACTGGACTCACACAACAACACACAAACAGGTGAAGACAAGAATCCAGCGGTGAGACCAGCGATTGTGATCCAACAGAAAAAGAAAACAAAGTGCATGTAGTGCAGTGGGAGAGAGACGGGCTGCACAATTGGACAGAGACAGACAACAGAGATCACAAAGATATGCTGAAACTATTTCATCGAATGCACTGCATAATTCGGCGATAGGAAACTGTCTCCTTCCTTTACTTTGTTCGTGCCTCTTTCTTGTTCTCATTTCTCTATTCCTCTGTTGGAAAACTAAGACCACACTTCCAAATATATTCATTTATACCTCAGAGAAGGATATTGTAGGAAGGATATCTCCCATCCTTCTCTGTGCTTATATCCAGACAGAGGTTCACTGTTTACTGCTATTGGCGTTAAAAGGTCTCAAGATCTAAGCTACTCCATCGAAACGCCGCCGTCGATTTACTAGTGATCAGTAACTAGTAAATTATATTTCATTAAGCAAGAAATTATATTTTTCAGTGATTTTATTATGAATTTTCATAATTAAAATGAAACATTTTTGTTGATTAATTATTAATTTTACATTGTTAAAAGACGATCTAGCAACAGAGCAAAGCGAGAAAGAGATAGCGCTATCCTCTTTGTTGAATGATAGACAAGGATATACTAATCAAACACTGCCATTATAATGTGGACCTCACTATAGTAACTTAATTCTATGTAATAAAACTATTGTAAATAAAACTATTGTAAATAAAACTATTGTAAACTATGTAATAAACTATTGTGCCCTATTGTAATGAATGGAAATTATGAAATTCTTGAAATATTATCAAAACTAGGCTAGCTGAAATTAAGGATACGAGTAATAACATTCTTGTCATAGTCATTCAATTTAGCTGTTTTACATCCATGAAATCAAACCAGTAAACAGCTGATTGTAGAACAAATAAACATATGATTCTCATTACATCATACTATACTGTAATTAAATCATATGCTTTCTTTACAGTCGAGTATGTTTTCTATAGTGAGGTCCACGTTATAATGACTATCTTTGTCTATCATTCGACAAAGCAGGTAGTACTATCCTTTTCTAGCTTCGCAACGATGCCAAATCTGTTTTTAACAATGCAGAAATATAATTAATCAAGGCAGAGAATCGACAACGTTGTTCTCTTATCTTTATCCACTGCCATTATAACGTGGACCTCACTATAGTTCCGAATTAGGAACAGCAAAACTGGTACAAAAACCGCCTTTTATCGCTCCAGGTGGAAGTTTTGTCAACTACAATCAAGAAATACCTGACTTGAAAACTACGTTATGTTTATAGAAAGCATGTAGTAATGTCAGCACAAGCAGGTAATGTTTTCTGTTTCTCAATTATTATTCTTTTCTAGATTATTATGACAAAAAATAGTGTAAGTTTCTTTGACGTGAATGTCTTTTGCAGTGCTCGAATGAAATTTTAAGCTGCGTACACATATTCGCGCTTCCAACCCGCACCGAGCACGCTCCTCCCTCGTACCGCCCTCGTACCACCATCGAACCACAGTCGCTCCGCCCACGCACCCATCATGAACGTTACGGAAGATGTTAGATCTTCTCGCGTTCCCCGGTCGAACCACTGTTGCTCGCCGGTCGATCATCAATCGCTCTGCTGGAGTGACGTTCGGTTGTGGAAAGTCTGTACGCACCTCTAGTCTCGACTAGAAACATCATTCTCGCCTGCAAAAGGTCCCTTCCCGTCCTTGTGACTTGAGATACTATTTCTAGTAGCACTATTGTAATGAATGAAAATTATGAAATATCATAGATATGCTAGCTGAAATTAAGGATACGAGTAATAAATTTTTCTTGTAGCACTATTATAATGAATGGAAAATAATTATAGAATAATTCGTGAAATATTATTTTTAGAAGGTGAAATTGTTGTGGTAATGGTACTCGTGTCTTGAAAAGAAAAATATCGTTTGAAGGCGGTTGAGCTGAACTGGCAGACATTGCGACAGTTAAAGTCCTCTGGTGGCCACTCTTTTTAATGGAAGAAAGCCATTAGGGAAGTGAGCATCGTTAGTAGAGTCCATCGGTCGGCCACCGCCACCTCCAATCCCATCATGCTCAGTGTCTCGACCATCCCATCATGCTCCGCGTTTCATCACAATGCGCATGCGCGTACTCCAGTCACTCTCCACAAACGGGGTTTGTAAACAATAAAATTGACAACTTGTACCGATAAAGCCGGTAATCTAATGAGCTTCAGATGTTTACATTAGAATCGAAAAGGAATGAGGAAATTAAATTGCCATGCAAATGACAAGCTTGCCCTTCTAATCTAAACTAGCGGCTGAAATTTTCCACAAGAATTTCCAAATGGAAAATAATCTCGGTTTTGAAAGCTTCTGCTAATTAAGCTGAAAGGTTTCGTTTCTTCTGCAAACGGAAAACATTCTAATGCTCATTCGAACTTATTATTGCGGTATCTGAAACGTAATAATCGTTGAGAGAGAGGCTGCTTCTAGTAAATCAATGAGAGTACTTGCATTCTTGGAACAGTATTGGAAGCTGATAAGCCAGTTATTTGCGGCCGTTTTTAAGTATATATAGTAAAGTTCCTCTCAGGTTCAGAAAAATGTATAGGATATTCACTTGATTTAAGTATTTGTTAACGGATAGGCACCAGCAGAAAATGAAGAAGAAGAAGAAGAAGAAGAAGAAGAGGAAGAAGAAGAAGAAGAAGAAGAAGGAAAGAGTAAGAAGAAGAAGAAGGAGAAAAGGAGGAGTCCAATTGTTGAGGCACCAGCAGAAAAAGAAGAAGAAGAAGAAGAAGAAGAAGAAGAAGAAGAAGAAGAAGAAGAAGAAGAAAAAGAAAAGGAGGAGTCCAATTGTTGAGGCACCAGCAGAAAAAGAAGAAGAAGAAGAAGAAGAAGAAGAAGAAGAAAAAGAAGGAGAGAAGAAGAGAAGAAGAAGAAGAAGAAGAAGAAGAAGAAGAAGGAGAAGAAAAAGAAGAAGAAGAAGAAGAAGAAGAAGAAGAAGAAGATGAAGAAGAAGGAGAAGAGAAGAAGAAGAAGAAGAAGAAGAAGAAGAAGAAGAAGAAGAAGAAGAAGAAGAAGAAGAGAAGAAGAAGAAGAAGAAGAAGAAGATACTGCCGTGATATTAACTATTCGACTGAGTCACTGTCGATGTTGTAGAACCGTTCCATAATGGAATAAAAACACACATATATCTAAAATATCATCATCCATCATGGACTAGAAAGATAAAATATGTATTAATATATAATATATACTAACGTGTAAAATATGTACACGAATCATGGTCCTGTGCCAAAAAAACTTTAGAATTTGACGAAATATGTGTGTTTTTATTTCATTGTCATATTAACTGTCCATTCTTCAAATATAGTCTAGTATATTGATTCATACAATACATCATCAAAAATGATAGGAAGAGAAAAAATAAGGTAACCTTGCGCTATTCCTATCCCAAATCTAGATAAGGTAACACATAGTCCGAAATAGGTTAAATCTTGTAGTTGTTCACTTCACAAAATTTTTAGTTCTTAATTATTGTCACTAAGTAGATTTTTAAATTTAGTTGCTTCAAAACCAAACATAGGATATAAAGCTGTCATTACGACTGTCCATAATATTAAGCTGAGACCTACAGTTCAACGTGTCCATCCGTTAACACGGTATCCAATCAACCTTGAATATCATTACATTAACCCTCCATGTTATAATATAGGTTGACTATGTTTGCTAAACAATAATTTCTGACGTTGTCCATTACTAATGTAATGTTGAGCGGAAATAAAACTATATTTATTTATTTATGTATCGACGTTTAGTAATATATTCAAAGCAAGAGGCTCCTTATTGCCATTAAATTTCAGACCGGGTAGAGAGGGGGCTAATATAATATGTTCTTTTCCTACAGTTACGTTGAAAAGTGGCCATTGCTGCACTGATTACAGAACGCAAAGAATCACTTTTCCGCTCTAGTGCGGGAAACATTTTTCTGCACTCCAGATTTGCAACATGGCAACGCAAAATACTTAGTAGGTTATATGGAGCACCAGTGCAGCAAAATCAAAATGAAGTTGGTAACAGTGACTGCTGTGGCTGCTATAGTGAGCAGAGGTGCAACGAAGCACAACACGCTAATTATTTGTATTAGATATTATAACCAAGGACAACATTTTTATTCAATTTGACAATAAATTAAGGTTTTTATCAATAATAAAATTATACAGAAAAACATTTGATGCATTTCAGGCAATTTTACCCATAATTACCCACTTTTCAAATTCAATGGTAACTGTAGGAAAAACTTAATGTGAAATACGTGCGCAAAGTTCCTCTGCTGCACTCAAGAAACCATTCCGCCCTCGCCTACGGCTCGGGCGTAAACGTTTCTTTCGGTGCAGCAAACTGTCACTTTGCGCACTAGTTGCACAAATAACTATTGTGCAATAGTGGGGAAAGGGAAGATATTTATCATTTTATAGGCCGCTGTAAGGTAGTGGGAGAGAAAAGGAAAAATTGGTTACAGCACCAAGTACTAGCAGACGAAGTAGTGCGGAGATATCTTAACGGGGAGGACTGGGTGCGGTTGGAGGGGTATTTAAGATCAGCGGGAACATATAGAAATTTCTTTATTAATGAATTCAATTTTTGAACTGTGAAATAGTTAGTATTCTTAACCTAGGCTTCTCTGTAATATATTGTTTTTGTTATTGTTGTTTACCTGAATCTATCTTGTTTTGTAAATGAGAATAACTTTGTTTTTTCAATTATAGTTCAATAATAGTTCATCTATGTTGAGGAAGGCTTATAACTATTCTTGTATAGAGTACCGGAATCAATTACTGAAATTTATCAAACGTTTTATTTTGATTAGTTAAGGAAAACTATTATCTTTATCTACCAACTCTGGCTGACGGCTTCGGCCATGCCTAATGAATTTTTGTCAACCATAGAATGAATAATACTGCATGTTACTTCATTGGATAAAATGTAAAGTGTTTATTATTCGATGTAATTGTGTATTGAGAACAATAAAATTCTTTTCTATTCTATTCTATTATCTCATAGTAGGAGAGTCCCGTATCTATCATACCAGAGTTGGATTTTAAGACTTGGTGCCTGAAAAGTCGTGTAAACTAACCCAACTACATTTTCTAAAAATACCAAACCGTGGATAAACATGTTATTAGAGGGCCACACGCGCGAGATGTAGAGAAACTTTTCAAAAATTTTCCAAGAGAATAGTAGCTGGAAGATCGTGCCCGAAGTCATGCACGGGTCACGGTTAGATGTTTTATTCAGGGGTTGCATGAGGGTGTGTGGGGGGTGTGACCCCTGGCCCAAGGGTCGTGCCAGGGGGGGAGGAGAGGCGTGGGCGACCCCCACATTAGCATTGTAAAGAGCCCTGTTTACCAAACACCAGCTATTGAAGCGGATTTCTCCGATACACATCTTATCGAAGCAATAGTACACACGAACTGAAGCACAGACCTTACCATACCGATCGCTTATTCAAACGAATCTGTTTATATATTTATTTAATGCCAACGACAATACTACTCGCTACTTTGACGATCTTCCACCTTTCATCTGCCACCGTTGTCGACGACATTCTCGTCTGTTGTTTGGATTCACCACCCATACACAATTCATTTGTTTCGAAACAAGAAAAACAGCCACACAAACATACATTGACATTAATCGGTGAGTGAGATATGCTGTGAAGATTGACTTTGCATATTTATTTGGAACTGTACAGAAGAGGAGATGACCCCAGGATAGCTTGAGTAGGCAGGGATATGATGTATCCAAGTTGGGAGTTTTGCTACGAGACTTAAACTATGGAGAAAAGATACCGTTAATGCTCGTTATCATTATATTATTTATTACAGATGGAATTTAATAGAGAATGCATTTAATTCCATCTGTAACCTTGTTGGCCGCTATGGTTTCGTATAAAATGAACGCTGCTATCCAGAGATTGTCAGTTTGGTGTAAGGGTAAGCATTCCTGACTAGCAATTGGGAGGTACCGGGTTCGATTCCCGGGCTGGCAACTAATTTTTGGATAGTAGTTCCCATCGAATTTCCATCTAGCTGTTAACCCTGTTGTCAATGTCTGCAGTTGCAGAAGTCTTCGGGGTGATTTGCAGCATTTATTTAGGATTTTCGTTTAATAATAGGTAATTATTATTTATTAGGTTGGCACAAACAATACAACAATGGGAAAAGAAAAAAACAGGCTATTGCCCTAAACTTCTTCGATTTCCTAATTTACCTAGTTTCAAATTGTCCACATATTATAATGTTCAATAAATATTATAATACTCAAAACATTGCATTATTGGTCTCTGCTTAAACTACGAAAACATCAAACAAAATCATTATAAATAAAATAGGAATATAAATCTCAGTACCCTTTTAAATTATTTTATCACAACATGTTTCGGACATTAAAACTATTTTCAAGGAAAAATACAATAAAAAAATATTTCTTTGACATGTGAGTATTTCCTATTTTAGTGTTAATAATGTGAAATATTTGTTCTATTTTTGGTTTTGAAGCATCTTAATTTCAAAATCTACTTTGTGGGAATAATTGAGGACTGAAAATTTTGTGAAGTGAACAACTACAAGAGTTAACCTATATCGGACTCACCCTATTCAAATTTGGGAGAGGAATAGCAAAAGGTTACCTTATTCTTTGTCTCCCTACCAACTGGATGACGTACTAACTTATTGTATGAGTCAATAGAGAATAAAATAATAAACGATTTCCGGAGGTAGAAAAGGAGAGAGCTATCGGCTCTGCCTCATGACAGACAAGGATATCACACCAATGATCATAAGGTGCAGACTTTATCACTATAGTGAATGCGATTTGAGACAGAGCCAGCCATACAACAGCCACAGCTTCTGGACAATTAATGGTATGAACGAGCATAACACGCCGAGGATAATGGACAAGGATGATGGACGAGCCAGCCATGAGTAATGATCAGGAATAAATCGGCCAGGATTCACAAGGAAATCCTCGCTGGAGAGGGGAAGGGAGGTGTCCTTTCTGTGCCTTTTGGTGGGCTGAGAAAATGCTGGCAACCTTCTTTGTACTGGCACAGAAGCCATAGCATGTAGCAGGTTTGGTGTCCTGGCAAAAGGATTAATATTATACTTCTTGGCCAAAGAATGAGACGGAGTGAACATACTCTCTCCAAGTAGCAGCTATTTGGGTCCCAACTATACGAGCGTCACAGACGCGCTAAATTTTTTCTGCTCGTTTACAGGTTGCCTCTTATGAGGAAAACTATATGAGCGTAATAGACGCATCCACAAGAATACATGTATTCTGAAGACGCACTGATAAAACTCAGGGCCTCTATGATCCTCGTTTAGTAAGGGCCTAAGAAAATCTATTACTATACGTATACAAGAATCTCAAATGAATGGAGGTTTTTCTATTATAGTAACACATTTTCTTTGGCCCGTATGCAGATACTCGGTTTAAGCCATAGAGTAAAGCTGCGTTTACACCAAAGTTATAAACAAAATGTTAATAACTCAATCCTTATAGATTGTATTAGATTGAATATAACTTATCATACACATGATGAACATATGTGTTTGACAAGTTCCGTTCAATCTAATAGAATCTACAAGGATTGAGTTATTAAAATTTTGTTAATAACTTTGGTGTAAGCCCAGCTTAAAGGAAACTATATTATTATTTATTTCTGTCATCTCTGGTTTTAACGGAGAAATGTCAGCTGTTCGTTTAAACCCCGTATGAAACACATTATGATAAATGCAACCATATCTACAAGTAAACGTGGTTTAGCGTTAAACGTAGATTGTGCATGACCCTCAGATCTCAAAACAAAGTTTACAAATGGATTTATGGTACCATTCACAATAGTACAATACGAATGTAGAGACAATAATACTGATACTCATTTCAAAATGAGATGAATTCAGATAGATCTAGTAGTATAACAATGAAAATCTTACAA
Source organism: Nilaparvata lugens (assembly GCF_014356525.2). NCBI lineage: Eukaryota > Metazoa > Arthropoda > Insecta > Hemiptera > Delphacidae > Nilaparvata > Nilaparvata lugens. Next base: position 67,768,715 of record NC_052508.1, on the reverse strand, counting down.
TAATTATTCATTTATTTATTCGTGGACAGAATCACAAATCATATAAATATGATTAGGAAGGAACAACAGGCTTGGCCCAAATCTATTCCATTCCCAAATTATAATAATAATAATTTTTATGATATACATTATAACAATTTTGGGATCATATTGTGGAGAATTGCAGGTTCTAAGATATAGTAATTTGTTGAACCTAAGCTGTTGTGTAGTTTGTATTGTTCAAAATTTGAGAAAAATCAAAATTGAGAGAGATGGGAAAATGTAATGGAGTTGTGTAATAAGTATTGAGAAATCTGAACTGGAGTTCAGATAAAATCCTTCTTATTCTCGATCTACAAATATTTTCATATTTATTTGTCATGATCTGCGATCAATGCAGTATGCCGGGAAATACCATTACTACGGAATCAATAAATAATGTATATTTCAGTCTGGATTTCAATAAAGAAGATGGCGAATATCGATCAAAATTTGACAGGGTTGGGATCGATATGAATAAATAGTATGATAAAAAAAACTGGAGAAATCAGGCACTTTGGTACAACGAAGGAAATGATCAAGAGAGAGTTCCTGTAGTGACTCAAATTGACACTTCTTGAAAATAATTAAATAATAAAACGTAGATGTTGTCAGACATCTCTTACCATACAATCATACTTCTTGAAGAAGAGTAGGGATGGAGGCTCCATTGGTAGAGAATCATAGTGACGGAAAAAAATGGGAACGATAAGAGAGTTGAAATACTCTATCTACGTTAATTGTTGAGGGGGAAGTATAGGCTACATATTAATAGTTTCAATTGACACTTAATAGGTTGTTTCAACTGAATCAAGTGTCAACTGAAACTATCAACAGTTGACACTTAATAGGTTGATTCAACTGAAACTATCAACAGTTGACACTTAATAGGTTGATTAAATTGAATTGAGAGTCAACTGAAACTATCAACAGTTGACACTTGATAGGTTGATTCAATTGAATTAAGAGTCAACTGAAACTATCAACAATTGACACTTAATAGGTTGATTCAATTGAATTAAAAGTCAACTGAATCTATCAACAATTGACACTTAATAGGTTGATTAAATTGAATCAAGTGTCAACTGAAACTATCAACTCATGTAGCCTAACCTTCCCCTTCAACGTTTACTGTAAACAGAGTATTTCAACTCGTTTCCATTAGTTTGATAGTTGATTGTTGTAGTGCAGTTCAACTAACCACCGCGATCGCCCATTGAATTGGCCTTGGGAAGGTCATGAGATTCTCGACGGCAGATAAAAATGTTGCAAGCATTTGTTGCAAGCCGACCGGATTGCATAAAATCAAGAATGCAATCTAATAGATAAGATCGCAACGATATAAATCTGTGCGCAGTATGCCAAGAATGTATGCGGGGTTGGTCGCATCGACATATTTCCCCTGCAAACATATACACCGAGGAGTGCATTGCGACAATGTGCAATATTGGGTGAGAGAGGAGTAGGGTTTGTAAGAGAATAAGCATCGAAAACCAATAAACATCGGCTATAATCCTATAATTGTGGACGGAAGATACAAATGCCTAGCATACGAGAAATCGAGCTTTTGCATTTCAGATTCTTCAACGCTTATTTATCAATTGTGTGAAAATTTTGTGGCGGAAAATAGTTGCATACCTGGAATGGTACAGTGGTAATAGAAAACAAGTTCAAGTAAGTACCTATCTACTTAGTTTTTCTTAACGCTGATTGGTTCGTAGCGAGTGAGCACACAAATGCAATTGAATAAAGAGGAGAGATCTACGGTATCTTAGGATACAATGTGTTTCCAGCATATTATTCCAGTCAATATGCAACTAAGGCCTTTTCTAAACATTGGAAGGGATAATATGTTGAACGTTAGAACAATGGCCATTGCGAAACATTCTGCACAGATCCCCTACACACTCACACAACATTCTTTTGCATACTCCTCAAAATGTAAGTTGGAACCCTAACGCACGCACGCACGCACGCACACGTGGAGACAAGCACGAATGACCCGACAGGATCCGATGGCAATGGAGCGGAAAAATATTCACGTACGTTTTCATTGAAGGTTGAATATTTCTATGCAGATCTCTTCTTTTTACCTACTCGTTATTATCATCACTGCTCCTCACATAATATATGTTTGAGCCATGGTTTTTTATCAGTAGTACTGTAAAGTGGATTAATTTCATCAAGCCTACACGCTATGGCACAGTTCTCACTTGTGGGATAAGATACGCTGTAACTTACTTATAGTGAGTAGGTTTGTGATTTTGTATTCCAATTTTTCAAATAAGTGTAATATTTCTAAAGATTTTTATTAATTATGATACATTCTGTGATTTATTTAAAGTATTATGTAACCTTCAAAATTCAAAATCTTCATATCATTATTCCTGGATCAAAAATCAAGTGACGGAGCAGTGTATAATATCATAACCTCAAACTTTGGACAACATTAACTTCTTATCAAAATTTTTGGAGAGAAATAGTACAGGCTCAGCCTATTTTTTCCTTCAATGTCATAATTATATTATGATTGTAGTATTCTGTACAATGAATTAATAAATAAATACGCTATGTAAGATTTGATAAGGTGTCTAGATTGTCAGTGACATGCAATATTATTATTACGTCTACAACTTGCAACGCGTTATTGTAATGTCCTTTTTAATACTATTTGATCCTCACCGTTACAATTATTGCAATTACAGAACTATTAGGCTCAACTCACACTTACGCGACTCTAGTCGAGAGCATGTGTTTTCAAAAAGTGACGTCGCGGAGACTAGAATCGACTGGTCTGAGTGTCACCATTTGGAAACACATGCTCTCGACTAGAGTCGAGTCTCTTCTCGACCTGAGTCGCGTAAGTATGAGTTGAGCCTTACTATCACTATTATAGAACGGAATTAGAAATATAGAATCAGTGATTCCATTAAAAATTCGGTCAAAAAATGTTGATAGAGAAAAGCCTGTACACAATCACAGAATTCCAATAACAGGAAAATAGCATCTTTTCTCCATAACAGAATGTGCCAGTTGCACAAAAGCCGGTTGAATTTTAACCGTGATTAATTTCACGAGAACCAATCAGAGTCTAAAAATATACATTGAAAGCTCACTTCATCAAATCTAAACATTTTTTGAAGAGAAAGTTATTGGCCCGGTTGCATAAAAGCCAGTTAAAATTTAACCATGATTAATTTCACGAGAACCAATCAGAGAATCTAAAAGACCTTCTAGAAAAGACGGCTTCTCTGATTGGTTCTCGTGAAATTAACCATGATTAAAATTTAACTGGTTTTTGTGCAATCGGGCCAATAACTTTCTCTTTAAAAAAATGTTTAGATTTCATGAAGTGAGCTTTCAATGTATATTTTTATATTGGAGCAAATCTATACTGTGATTGAGAGAGTCTAGTTAGTTAGTATGTCTGATTGTTTAATCTAGAATAACCATTCATAGCAATTGACAAGTCACCAATCATATGAGTGTAACTCAAAATATTTAGTATTGTGACAATGAATAGATAAATAGATATTGGAATCTCGCATGAGCCCTGTGTAGGCATCACAATGGTATTCTTATTTAATTTTGTTTTCAACTTTCCTAAATTCTAAATTCCAAGTTTATAAATATTTTGGACTCAAAATTGGACAAAAATCGTGAAGTGATAACATAGGTAATCTATTTTTGGACAATTTCTATCTAAATTTGGGAAAGGAACAGTTTTGGGCTTCAAGCCTGTTGTTCCTTCCCCAATCATTCATAGTTGAGAATGACATTGTAGCCAATGTATCAATGTAAATAAATAAATAAATGAGTATCCTTCGAATAACGATTGGAATGGAAAATGCTATCCTCTTATCCCAACCCATTTCGAGTAGACTACTTCCCTCTACATTTACCAGCACCCGCAGATCTTGCACAGAAATGTGCATTGTGAATTACATTCATGTAGCTGCGCCCCAAGGTCAGTGAAACGATCTGCATGTATGATTCGTCAGCCATAACTGACAAACGCAATTAACAATGGCGGCGTGACGGGAAGAGCAAACATAACCAATTTCAATTAACAGAGAGGCCGACCTTAGGCGAAGTTTGTTTAGCGTTCACCACTGTGACAGACGCCGTAAATCTATATACATTTGCCACTGACCAAACGACAATAAGAAGACATTACGACATTACATTACGACATACGACGAAGTCGTTAAGTCAAGAAACAAGATGTAATCAATTAAAGTATTAGGAGAGGGCCTATTCCGTTACACGCGCTTTTAGTACGCTAAGCCGCAGTAAAATAGCAATGCTTACGTATTTCATACAAGGGAAGAGGATTCCAAGCACTGCAGAGTCATAGAATGCAAAATATTTATCGGCAGTACGCATGCGCGGACTAATTCCCCGACATCGTCGTTCCGATCTGCGATCAAATTTATTGTCATTGTTCGCTGCGAATTCACTCACATGCACGCACAGCCGCACACACACACATCAACTGCTTCTGATACAAATTTATCTAACCATTTCAACTTTCATACAAGCAAAGTCGCGGGCGGCCTGAGATCGACTCGTGGTGGTGATTTAGGATGCAAGTACAGTACTCAGATTAGTTTCAAGTTCGAAGTTGGAAATACACGCATAATAATCTTGCACAGCTTTACTTTCCAATCAATCAATAATCTTTATCACATATTCTTCAAGAGTTAATGGTGTCAAATTTGCTTCTTTGTGAAACCTCGTAACGTTGCTCCTTTATTTGAAAAGAAAGAACAATTACTCATTGATGTCTCTCAATTTCTGATGGTGGAAGCTAGGAACATTGGTGTCTTATTTAGAAATAACAATATTACTCATTGATGCATACCAATTTGTGATCATGACAGCTACAAACTGTGTTTTCTAAATCGAAAATAACATACTCATTGATGTCTCTTAATTTCTGATGTTGGAAGCTAGAACCATTGGTGTCTTATTTAGAAATACCAATTTGTGATCATGAACATCACAAACTGTGTTTTCTAAATCGAAAATAACATACTCATTGATGTCTACAGATGGAAATTACGGAGATATTGCAATTATTCAAATGCTAATGAATTTATAATTATTTTTAAACGAAAATCCAAATTAAATGCTGTAATTCACCCCGGAGACTTCTGCTACTAAAAATTTTGACAACAGGGTAAACAGCTAGATGGAAATTCGATGAGCGCTACTACTCAAAAATTATTTGTCAGCCCGGGAACCGAGCCCAGTATCTCGGGAATGCTTACCCTTACACCAAACTGACAATCTCTGGATAGCAGCGCTCATTTTGCAGCATTTAATTTGGATTTTCGTTCAATAATAATTATAAACTCATTGATGTCTTTCAATTTTGAATTGTGAAAGCTTTGTTCCCTCATTTAATAATAACAAATACCAGTTGGTGTCACAAGGGGACAAATTTAGAACTGGGGAAGATTATGTATTCACAAGTAAAAATTTTTGAGTCAAGTACAAAATTATCGGTACAGTGGTTTGATCGGTTAATAATATAAATTAATTATTAAAATCATTAACTATAAATTATTGAAAGAACAAATTATTATTTAAAATTATTATAAAGTAATTTCTTTTCTGAAATTCTCATTGAATCGATTAACAATAATTATTATCATTAAATTATTTAATTGGGATTTTAAATTAATAATAATTACTGATTCTCAAGTTTGGCCAAAGTAGTAACTCAAATATTGTTACGTTTAAAAATGGGGATTCAATAATCCTGAAATCACTATTCTTGGAACACTATCCTAGGAATCACTATCCTGAATGAATCATTCTTGAAATTACTATCCTAATGACTATTTTTATCTCATTTCATCCTGGAGTTGACGACCCCTGCATTGGCATACCATTAACTGAACAGAAGACTCCCAAGACGAAAGAACTTTCATCCTTTTTGTTAAGTTTGCATTTTATTTTATTTTTCTTCTAGCAAGAATGCACTTGGACGTCCGTTTCAGTAATGTTCTCTCCTAATAGGGACGGAAACAACTATGCGCCAGGCTCCCTAGCTGGGCATAAATCTCCCAGCGAATTGAAGACATGTCGCTTGCATTGAAGGGGCTAAACGGCAACCAGCGCTACTCTAAAGGTGCGTACAGATTTACGCGCCGCGAACATGAGCAATTCACTTTTAATCAGCTGATACCAAGCTTTTTATATCGGTATCTTACCGTTTCTGTAAAAATACAGATATAGTCAGCTGATTAAAAGTGAAATGCTCATATTCGCGGCGCGTATATATGTACGCACCTTTATACTTTAGTGAGGTCCACGTTATAACGGCAGTGTTTGATTAGCAATGGTATTGCTATCCTTGTCCATCATTCAACAAAGCAGATAGTGCTTTATCTCTTCCTCGCTTCACTATGTTGCCAGATTGTATTTTAACAATGTAAAATTAGGGCCTAATAATTTCAACAAAATATTTCATCTCAATCATTATGAAATTATTGAAAATATAATTTCTTGCTTAATAAAATATAATAATTGATTATTTTAAACGAGAATGAACAGTTAATATTACATCAACAAACCTGTATCAGCTACCGTCTATAGAAGGCATTGACAATAACAACGTTGTTCACCTGTCTTTCTCCACTGCCATTATAACGTGGACCTCACTATAGAATCTGATACACACAGATAGAGAAAATCCAAGCTGAATTTCCTAGATCAACGTTTCCAAGCAGACTTTTCATTCATTGATTCAATGATTCAAAATTATCCATCGAAGAAATAATTTTTCATTGCGGATAATGCACAAAAAGTATTCAGCTTGTGCGTGGGCAATGAATTGTGCTTGAGTGATTTGATGAGATGATCGAACGTCCACGTCTATCAGCGGGACAAAAAATATTTCATCTTGACCTTCCGGTAGTCACGCTGTTGTAAAAAGTACAACAGTGTCAGTTTTTTGCTGCACAAAACTATTGAATGGGGCGGTGTCAGTGAATGAGTCACCTATGCATTCCAAAACTTTCTCCCCATCACTCCACTGAGTTGCAGTATCAACCGAGCGATGGTTCAGTCTTTAGGTGTCATTTAGTCGCCACAGTGCATAAGATAGGGAAATACTGTATAAGGGGACTGTAAACGAACCAATAACACAGAATTGATGGTTTTGCTTGATGTACCTTATTGGGCTATGAAATGGTAAACATCCAAATGTTCATAGGCATAAAATAATCCCAAAAGATGGAAAAAGTCATTATACAATTAATTAATATGTTTTGACAGTAGAGTACATAACACTTGGAAATTTGGATGTTGTAAAAAATACAACACGCGACTGCTCGTGTGATTGAGTAGGGCGCGACTACCGGAAGGTTAATTATGAAAATTCATTATGAAATTATTGAAAAATATTATTTCTTGCTTAATAAATGTAATTGAGAATGAGCAGTTAATATTACATCAATGAACCTGTATCATCTGAATAAATGGCATTGACAAGACAGAGGATCGGCAACCTATCTTGTTCGCCTATCTTTCTCCACTGCCATTATATTGTGGACCTCACTCTATATTTACTGAGCTGTACATCGTCTGCTTACATTCCCTATTCACTCATTGATACATTCGAAAAGTTCATGGTTTATTCTTCCTAAAGATAGTTTACAGATCCTGGTTATTTTTCGAGAAAATTAATTCTTGTTGAGATAATAATGACAAAATTCCAATCCTTCTTAACTATACTGAGGTGCACGTTGGAATGACAGTAGTGAAAGATAGGAGAACAACGTTGCCGATCCTCTGCCTTGTCACAGCCTTCTAGAGAAGGCAGTATTTATAAAAAAGATTTTTTATACATGAGATATGTGTATAATACTATACATGAGATGGCATGAAATGAAAAAATGAAAAGAGTACTAAGTTATAGTGTGGTCCACGTTATAATGACAGTAATTGATTAGCATTGGTGTTGCTATCCTCGTCTATCATTCAACAAAGCAGATAGCACTATACTTTATTATCCAAAGCAGATAGCAAAGATTACAAAGCAGATAGCACTATACTCTACTATCCTTTCTTAGCTCCGCATTGTTGCCAAATCGCTTTTAAACAATGTAGAGAAATAATCAATCAACAAAATATTCAACCTCAATATTTTATTATGAAATATTCATCATTAAATCATTGACAAGTATATCTTCTTGACGAATGACATATAATAATTGATTATTTTAAACAAGAATGAAGAGTTAATACTAAATCAGATATACCGGTATAAGCTATCTTCTATAGAAGACAGTGGCAAGGCAACATCGTTCTCTTATCTTTCTTCATTGTCATTATAACGTGGACCTTATAGAAGGCAGTGGCAAGGCAACATCGTTCTCTTATCTTTTTTCTTTGTCATTATAACGTGGGCCTCACTATGTTATTATACTATGTAATAGAACTTTTAAGTATCCCTTTTGAGATAAATGAGAACTATTTAACCAGCCTAGGTGATTATCATTTTAGTGATAAACTAAATGTTACAAATGTTACAAATAGTAACATGAATGTTACATAGTTTTGGAAATATTTTCCAATTATTCTCAATAGTTTATTTATTCTTTCAACAATTCTCAACAGCTTTTTTTAAGCAGATTTTCAGTTTATTTTTATTCAATACTTTCAAAATTACGTACGTTTCCAACTATTATTCTAAATATTCTTATCTGGAAAATTTGAAACTGATTTTCTATTTTCACTGACCTTTGTCGTGGAATGTGGCCTTGACCGCGCCAACGATAGTATTACTAGGAACATCCTCTCTCACACTAAACTGGTACCGCGTGCGTTCAAATATTGGCGGTCTGACCCCGGCGTCGCTAACGCTCAGGTACACGACCGCGTCTTGCCGTGACCGCAGTCCGCCGCCGTCTGTCGCTGACACGTTCAGCTTGTAGAACGGATGCAATCTGGAACAAATATTTACACAATGTCAAACCAATCCGTAGTAAATAATATTCACAAAATATCAAACCGAACTGTAACAAACATTCAAGATTAATTATTTTATCCACTAACAAGCTTAGAAACAATTCACTCGATGCGGAACCAGTTTGACAAATTCATTAAAGCATTATTCAAATGAGCTATAGAATAATTCAAATTAATTAAAAAATCGATAAATATGCTTGGAGATTTATCAAAGGAATGAAAACACAAATTGAATGGCTTCAAATTTATCAAGTTTTTTAATATTTTTCAATTTATTAATGCATTTTCAAGTGTAATAATAATTTGTTTCATCTTCTGATCACCGAGATACAAATTTTTAGTATAATTATATTTGGACTGTACATTTTGTGATCTTTATAAAAGTGTTTTCATAACCTCATTTGAACTATTTTTATCAAAATTAGGGAGAGGAACAGTTTTGGGTTTATCCTGTTGATTCTCTCCCAATCATTAATTTGATGTTGTGATTAAGGAATGTAATAAATGTAAATATAAATGTAATAAACGACAGATGAAATGATTGTCAACCACTTTTATTATTATAATGAGACCTTTCAACCCAGGGGGTTACAAGTATTTGACTAAGAACTTGAACGATTTGTTTAGAAAATAAAATAAATCTGAAAGGTTGTTCCAATGTTTTTAAGTACTAACAAAGCAATCGGACTAAAAGGCAGTGCTTAACAGATAATATTTTCCCAACTTCAATAAAAATCATTTTCACCCTCAAGGGCGTAGTCAAGTTTTGTGTAAAATGAATGTATTTTGCAATCATTAGTAACCAGTTGTAAACAAACAGCTGAAGATGTGGCTGGTAAAGCCTCTAAACCATGTTCTGTTTATATTATACTAGTAGTTCTGTGAAGAGTAGACCTCACGCAGTATTCTCATCCACAAGTACCTGATTGAAACTATAGACCTTATGGAAATATAGCAATACAGGCTTCTCCACACATCTGTGTGGACACATCACTTGTCAGCTGATTTATGATGAATAATTCCATAGTCTGATTTTTACTCTAATATTGGCGTATGAAGGAGGCTCCTTTTTCATTTTATAATTATCCTTGAAATGCAAAATTTCCAAAAAAACCTTGTATATACGTCGACGCGCAATTTAAAAAGGAACATACCTGTCAAATTTCATGAAAATCTATTACCGCGTTTCGCCGTAAATGCGCAACATATAAACATTTAAACATTAAGAGAAATGCCAAACCGTCGACTTGAATTTTAGACCACACTTCGCTCGGTCAATTATTTATTAATAATAAAAGTGGTTGACAATTTCAATTTGTGTTTTCATTATGGAGAAGTACCACGAGACACACAACACAAATGTGAAATTTATCAAAGGGAAGGAAATAATTAAAATAATTGGGGCACATCCCCTGTTCCTCCCCCGAATGTTGATACTGGTCCAGAAAGTATTATATGTTCTTCTACTTTATGAAATTTGTGCCAATTCACTGAGTAAACACAAACAAAAAAAATGTTATTTAGAGAGGTCTACAAAACCAAATTTAAACACAAAATTACTTCCACTAAACTCTTGAAATTGTAGAATATGTGGAATGAAAAGCTACATTGAATGATTAAGTTTTGTAGAGTGAATATTGATGTTGTGGAACTTTTCTATAATTGAAGATGTTGTCAAAAAATCCACTTAATAATAATAATTTTTAATAGAATAAAGTGGATTTTTTGACAACATTCCAAGTCTCTTCAATCACATTGAATGACCTTACTGGAGAACAAACTACAGCGAATTCAAAACAATAAATCTTCACAATAATTTGTACGTTAATCGTAATACAGCAATCGCATTCCACGCATATAACTTAGCACATTGAAGTCGTAGATAAGATCTCAGTTATTCCATTGCAGTGGGATAATATGGACCCAGGTCATAATTCCTTACTAGCTGGACAACACATAGATTTATAGATAGATAGAAGACCAATTTCATAGAAGTGTCATCACATTTCCAGCCATGTCCGCCATATTACTGAGTACACGTTGTACGCTATCTGAATCAATTGTCGACGAGCACACAATGAGTATTGTCAGTATGAATAATTAATGGAGTTTCAATGGCGGGATGGACCATTCTTCATATCTTGCCCCACGTCACCAACTTGTGAGCCTATCATTCCCGTCCATTGTGCCGTATAAGTTGAGGGAGGCTCTCACAGGGAATATTCGAGTTTTATTTCCGATCCATTGTTCATTTACAGCTATAAATCATAGACAAAGTAGCAGTGATATTGAAAGCTTCACTTAATCGCAACGAGAGAGACAGAGTGTATTGAAAGCTCCATTGAATCGCTACGAGAGCGACAGAGAGGGTTGTCCTGTGCCGTGCTACTGAAATGTAGACATATTATGCAAAACGCTACGAGGGTGCCACGACTTTTGGCCATGACTGTACCGCAGTTGTGACAACGCATAAACATGGATGGCTTTGGCTCTGCTCTCAGGTCTGGATGCATGTCTGCCCAATGCAACTCCAATGCACTTTGCTGCACATGTGAGCACAAGGATGCACTTCTATGAGTATTGTATAGAATACAAGATGGAACGTTGAATCTGTGATTAACAGGGATGAATTTTTACCTAAAGATTGTGTAGGGTACAAGATGAAATCTTTTAATAGCAGAATGGTGGAAATATTTTGGACTGTTCCTGATTCCTGTTTCTTCTTCTTCTTCCCCATCATCTTATTCTTCTTCTTCTTCTTCTTCTCCTTCTCCTTCTCCTTCTTCATCATCATCTTTATCTTCATCTTCTACTTCTACTTCTACTTCTACTTCTACTTCTACTTCTACTTCTACTTCTACTTCTACTTCTACTTCTACTTCTACTTCTACTTCTACTTCTACTTCTACTTCTACTTCTACTTCTACTTCTACTTCTACTTCTACTTCTACTTCTACTTCTACTTCTACTTCTACTTCTACTTCTACTTCTACTTCTACTTCTACTTCTACTTCTACTTCTACTTCTACTTCTACTTCTACTTCTTCTTCTTCTTCTTCTTCTCCTTCTTCTTCTTCTTCTTCTTCTTCTTCTTTTTTTTTCTTCTTCTTCTTCTCTTCTTCTTCTTCTTCTTCTTCTTCTTCTTCTTCTTCTCTTCTTCTTCTTGTCAGATTTAGGCATCTCTGCCTGTTCCGAACCTCATATATTATCTGCCCAGCATCTTTTTCTTTGACGGCTTCGGTCTCTCTAGCCTTCTAGGTTGTAGTTGAGCACCAATTTTGTTTCATTCCAATACACTCCTTGTGTCCAAGTGACATATATATTATGTGGTTTAGTCATATCTATTTCTTATAAGATTCTTCTACCTTGTCTTGAATTCATAGATAGCAAAAGTCTGTTTTTTCAAAAATGAAGCACTACCTATTACAAAAACCTTACCACAAGACATCGAAATATGTTGAAGAACGTTTTTTAAGCATTTAAGAAAGTGCTTTTGCGTTTCAAGCGCTATGATTACTTGATCATACTTGGTCAACTTACGTCACCATATAATGGGTGAAGCATTAATTTGACAATTCCATAGTCAATAGACTGTGGCGTAGAATGAACTAAACTAATCTTCACAATATCTTCTAAGCATCATTCTAAACTAATCTTAAGAATGAACATCTAATCTAAACTTAATTCAACTAAACAAAACTAAACTCATCTAAACCCAACTAAAATCATCTAAACTCATCTAAATCTAGCTCATTTCAACGCAACTAAAAACAACTAAACTCAACTCATCTCAACTTAACTAAATTCAACTAAACTCATCTAAACCCAACTCATCTCAACCCAACTAAAAACAACTAAACTCATCTAAATCTAACTCATCTCAACTTAACTAAATTCAACTAAACCCAACTAAACTCATCTAAACCCAACTCATCTCAACCCAACTAAACTCATCTAAATCTAACTCATCTCAACTTAACTAAATTCAACTAAACTCATCTAAATCTAGCTCATCTCAACTTAACTAAATTCATCTAAATCCAACTCATGTCAACTTAACTAATTCAACTAAACTCATCTAAACCCAACTCATCTCAACCCACTAAAAACAACTAAACTCATCTAAATCTAACTCATCTCAACTTAACTAAATTCAACTAAATCCAACTAAACTCATCTAAATCCAACTCATCTCACCCAACTAAACTCAACTAACTCAACTAAACTCATCTAAATCTAACTCATCTCAACTTAACTAAATTCAACTGAACCCAACTAAACTCACCCAATCCCAACTCAACAACAAACTAAAACCAAATACAACACACCAAACTAAACAATCTCCAAACCAACAAAACCAACTAACCCAAACCTAACTCCCAACCCAACTAAAACCAACTAAACTCATCTAAACCCACTCATCTCATCTCAACTAAACTAAATTCATCTAAATCCAACTCATCTCAACTTAACTAAATTCAACTGAACCCAACTAAACTCACCCAATCCCAACTCATCTCAACCCAACTAAAACCAACTAAACTCATCTAAACCCAACTCATCTCAGCCCAACTAAAACCAACTAAACTCATCTAAATCTAACTCATCTCAACTTAACTAAATTCAACTAAACTCATCTAAACCCAAATCATCTCAATGCAACTAAAATCAACTTATCCAAACCGAACTCATCTAAAATCAACTCAACTCATCTAAATCCTAAAACCTAACTCATATCAACGCAATTAAAATCAACTTATCCAAACTCAACTCATCTAAATCCTAAATACAACTCAACTAAAATCAACTAAACTCATCTCAAATCAACTAAAATCAACACAACTAAATTCAAACTAAACTAGGCTTCTGTGCAACCGGGCCCAAGAGAGATTCAAATTAAAACAAATTCAATATGTTTCCAGATGAACTCACCTTGCCGACAGCTGATTGGGTTTGCTGATGAATAGTTCGCCAGTGTCATTGTTGATGGTGAAGACGCCATTGTGGTTCCCGGACTCGATCGCGTATCGCACACGACCGAAGCGACCCGAGTCGCTGTCTGTCGCGGCGACTACCACGACCGGAGTGTCCGCATGCGGCGGGTCGATTTCCCGCAATGTCACGTTGTATTCACGAGGGTAAAACGTCGGATGATTGTCGTTCACGTCTGTCAGCTGGATCTTCACCATTCCTGTTGTACTCAGTCCACCTGTAACAATTTAAAATGAAATAAAATTTTATTCTCTTCAAATAGTAACAAAGTGTGTTGTACATTCTTTATTTTTCATCTATTTTCACAATAAGAACATCATTAAAATAATATAAAGAGAAAAAATAAGTCAACCTTGTGCTTTTAGAATGAGTTTGTTTTTTGGTCCTGCAAAATATTTCTTTAATATTTGAATATTTCCAATTTTTAATATAATAATATGGAGTGGCCGTAGTCGAGTGGATCAGATGCTGGCTTTATGATTCAGAGGCCCGGGTTCAAATCCCGGCCCGAACAAGATATTTATCTCGGGCCACTCCCGTGTTTCGGATGGACCCGTAAATCCGTCGGTCCCGGCTGCCTAAAAAGCAGTCGTTAGGTCATGTCAGAGGCCCTGAAATTGATCAGTTGAGACCTGAAAACTCTGACACCAGATCTGAGCCAGTCAGGTCACTCTATATTATTATGTATAATATAATAATGTGGAATATTTTTCTGTTTGGTTTTGAAGCATCTAAATTTAAAAATCTTCTTTGTGAAATAATTAAGGACTGACATTTTTGTGAAGTGAACAACTACAAGACTTAACCTATTTCGGACTATGTGTAATCTTATCTACATTTGGGAGAGGAATAGCACAAGGTTACTTTATTTTTCTCTCTCCCTATCTTTTTGATGATGTACTTATTGTAAATAAAATAAACTAAATTAAGATAAGGTTACACATAGAATTACAATCCATTCAATATTAATTATTGAAAGAAGAATTATTTCATCATAACTTTAGATTTTACGGAGTTATCTGTTTACTTTAGTTAGAACAGTAGCTTAAGGGATCAGAAGTTCAAAAGCTAGAAGAAGTGGGTGTAGAGTGTGGATCTGACGACAGAGGCTGAGCAACTGATTCCTAATTTCAAATCTACAATTAATCTCACCTAGGATGGATTTGCCTTTAAAATAATTTAACATAAGGATGTGACCACGTTAAATGCATATGTGTAACGCATAAAAAACTCTAAACTATTTTAAACTGACTATCAAGATTCAACTTTTTACTTTCCTTGCCCTATAGGTAAGGAAAGTATTGCTCTCCGAAAAAAATAAAGGTACCCCAATTTCTAAATTTATATACGTTTCAAGGTCTCCTAAGTCAAAAAAAGTGGTTTTTGATATGGGTCTGTGTGGTGGTGTGTGTGTGTGTGTGTGTGTGGTGTGTGTGGTGTGTGTGTGTGTGTGTGTGTGTGTGTGTGTTGTGTGTGTGTGTGTTGTGTGTGTGTGTGTGGTGTGTGTGTGTGGTGTGTTTCTGTGTGTGTGTGTGTGTGTGTGTGTGTGTGTGTGTGTGTGTGTGTATATGCGTCTGTGTTCACGATATCTCATCTCCCAATTAACGGAATGACTTGAAATTTGGAACGTAAGGCCCTTACAATATAAGGTTCCGACACGAACAATTTCGACCAAATGCGATTCAAGATGGCGGCTAAAATGGCGAAAATGTTGTCAAAAACAGGGTATTTCGCGATTTTCTCGAAAACGACTCCAACGATTTCGATTAAATTCATACCTGAAATAGTCATTGATTAGCTCTATCAACTGCCTCAAGTCCCATATCTGTAAAAATTTCAGTAGCTCCGCCCCATCTATGCAAAGTTTGAATTTAGATTCTCAATTATCAGGCTTCAGACAAAATTTAAACAAAAAAAATTGAGTGGAAAAGATTCAGCATGAGAGTCTCTACAATTAATGTTCAGTAACATTTTCACCTAAAATTAAAAATAAGCTCGGAATTCGAGAAAATATGATTATCCAATTGCAAACTGTTAGCAACTGTTGATTCTATTGAATGATTCACTATGAAGAGATAGCACACCTCGTGTGTCTTCAGCGTTATTGCCCTGTCACCAGCTGGCTCAAATCTTTGAATATAGACTTGAGATGCGCCGAACACTAGCGTCAGTGATCAATTCTCATAACGGCAAGGAAAGTTGTGTGAGTGCGCCACACCAGATTTTTTCATTACAAGCATCCACTCGTTTTGGTTGGGCTAACCCCACCTTAATGCGATATCAGAACAGCCGCTACAAAATATATCATAATCATTCATGAATACAGTGTAGCCTATGTGAGAATATGACATGATTCTGGGGGGACTGGAATAAAATTGGAAATGTATGATTTGAGTAGAGATGAAGAATGGAAGGTTACAATTGATGGAAGGAAACGAAAAAGATTATCAGACAAGAAGAAAGAGAAATTGATGTAGTCATCCGAGAATCGAAGGACGTGGCTATCGGAAGGTCGTCGAAGTCCAAAGGGAGAGAGAGTAAAAGAGTGAGAGAGTGAAAGCTCAAGTACCTGTAAAGCAGGCAAACACAAGCGCAAGCACACTGACATGAACTAAGTAGGCATTTCATTTAAACAGGCAAGTCATAAAATTGTCGTGAACCGCATCAAACAGTACTGAATATGGCTTGCCTGATCTTATCTTACGTTTTGTTTTATTAGCCGGACCCAGCAAGCAAAGAAAACCATTACATAGGCCTGCATTGACTCCCGCACCCTACCGCACATACCTAACCTACCCCAACTTTCAATAAACTGATGGAGCTCAATCAAAGTAATTACCTCAACCCCCGAAAATAATTTACAGCTTTCACCCGCGGGTTCTAGTTAATGTGGCTCTAGCATCTGCCGTATATAATGGAGCAGGGTTGCGTTGGAAATAAATGTCCTCTCATTAAGTTTTTACATTTCAATTTTTTCATCCCTCCATATTTGTTACTCAGAAAATTGGTGCACTCGATCAACATGTCTGAGCCAGCTCTTAACACCCTCATCATCTTCAAATCCTCTTCTTACCACTTTTTAATGCTTAGAATTTGAATAGAAATCAATAAACATTTGGATTATAATTCAAGTTTTGAATTATTATCTGAATAAATTCAACCTTTCCCAAGAAAAACTCTTGATTTATCTAAATTATAGTAAATTTCACCAATTTTAGGAATTTAACTGAATTTCACCTCTTAACACCCTCATTATTGATTATTTTAAACGAGAATAAACAGTTAATATTACATCAATAAACAGGTATCAGTTACCCTCCATAGAAGGCATTGACAAGACACTCAAGA